>NW_027248971.1:338750-677500 GCF_019359855.2 Lolium perenne | reverse complement strand
TATGAAAAGGTCTAGACATAGCTTTGTTTAGTTTGGGTTAAGTGGTATCTAAAATCCTAGCCTGTTGTTGGAACCTAACATACTGGTATGAAGAAAGCGTATATCAACTGTGATTGAATTCAACATTGTTTCAGTTCATTAGATAGATACTTCGCCACAGTTTGATCATGTATCAAGTGGTTAAGAACAAGTCATGTGGCATGTCGTCAAAGCTCAAGAAGTACTATTAATATTTGGATAGGAATTGGATCGGATGGCAAATCAGCACGGTGGCCAAAATCTGCTTGCTACCGTGGCCGGGATGGACAATCCAACCTGCTTTTGCCCGACTCCCTTCAGCATCTGGCCGGCCAGACAACCATCACCTTCTCATGTAACCTGTTACCTCTCCAAACTTGTAGCACTGCAGAACATGAATTGTACTTCACTAGGCTCCCACGAGGTACATAAGAAAGTTCAATAATTTTGTACGTTGTACATGTGTTCTTGTTTTCTGCAAGAGTTATAATTAAAGGAATGCATTTAAGCTCTGAACATTTCTATTGAGATTAATTTGAGAGCTTGAAACCTAGGACACTAGCATGTAGTGGAAATACATGTACTGAAGATAAGCAACTTTGTCAGCCTGTTAGCTCACCACTTATTCAGTTGTATAAGCAATGTCCTCATCAGTTCATCAGCGGTTATTAGCCTCCACAATGTCATTCAGCATAGAGAAATAAAAATTATCATTTATTTCTTAATTTTGCATTCACCAAGAAAACATTGTCAACTCTGAAGCTACCTGCTGCAACTATGGTCAGCTCCTAATCAACATATTGTGGTCTCTGCCCATCACAATTCACATTCTACCACCTCTATGATGCGGTAGCCACCTACACTGATCTTTGTCGTAGGATGCTAACGCGATGACTACATACATGGATCTCGGTTTGAGAGAGCCCCAAGTCCATGGGATATGGTAATCTTTGTCGTAGGATGCCAACGCGTATGTAGATTGTTTGCGGTGGCGTAGTAGGATTCTTTCACTGAAATGTAGGGCCATGGACATCATGGCGGTTGTTAAGGACTCTGATGTCGTCGGTAATTTCGGTTTGAGAGGGGGGATTTGGGAGAGGAATGGTAGGGGGTTTCAGTGTTGTTTGGGTGGTTTTCACAAAGTCGCCCGATGAGACGCACACCGGTGACTTGAGTTGAATCGGATGGCTGTTGACGAAGGGATGCATGGCAGGGATGCACGGAGGCAGGTGGATTCATAGTTGTTATACAAACTCTAAAGTAGTACGAATTTCACGGGATCGTGCGCCAAGGCGCACATCTAAATCTAGTTCTTATTAATTGTAGTGGGAGCAAATTCAACAAAGTAGCTATCATTATTATTCTCATCAAGTGTAGGAGGCATAGTATAATCATAATAAAATTTATCCTCCATAGTAGGCGGCACCAAAACACCACTATCATTATAATCATCATAAATGGGAGGCAAAGTATCATCAAAGAAAATTTTCTCCTCAATGCTTGGGGGACTAAAAATATCATGCTCATCAAAACCAGCTTCCCCAAGCTTAGAATTTTCCATATCATTAGCAACATTGGTGTCCAAAGCGTTCATACTAATATCATTGCTACTAGCATGCAAATAAGATTCCATAGGTTTTTTAATTTTTGCAGCAAACAATCCATGTCTTAACTCAGGAAATAGATTAAAAAGCTCATAGTTGCTTTCCATTATGCCTAACTAGTGAAATAAAAACAAGAAACAAAAAGATGCAATTGCAGGATCTAAAGGAATAGCTTCGAGCACTTACAAAGGCGCCAGAAAATAGCTTAGTTGCCTGGGACCGAAGTGTGAGTGCCTTTTACCTTTCCTCCCGTCAACGTCGCCAGAAAATAGCTTGCTGTCTACTGTTGGCTTCTTTTCCTATAGACAGTGTTGGGCCTCCAAGAGCAGAGGTTTGTAGAACAGCAGCAAGTTTTCCCTTAAGTGGATCACCCAAGGTTTTATCGAACTCAGGGAGGAAGAGGTCAAAGATATCCCTCTCAAGCAACCATGCAATCACGATACAAGAAGTCTCTTGTGTCCCCAACACACCCAATACACTTGTCAGATGAATAGGTGCACTAGTTCGGCGAAAAGATAGTGAAATACAAGTAGTTTGAATGTATATGAGTGGTAATAGCAATCTGAATAAAATATGGCAGCGAGTAAACATGTAACAGAACTTGTTGGAAACGGTGTTTCAATGCTTAGAAACAAGGCCTAGGGATCATACTTTCACTAGTGGACACTCTCAACATTGCAATCATAATTGAATATAAATAAGCACTTCACTATGCTATTCTGAATTACTCTCTGGCAAGATAACGAACACTAATTCATCATGTAGGCAAACCTTAAAGATGTATTCCCAAGTACTAATAAAAAACCCACGCTGTCACTGTGAGCATTCATAGGAGGTACTAACACACCACAATTTCATAGAGACATCCAACTCAAATCATAACCCAGTGAACAAGTATTCTGTGAAATATAGCCTAAGAGACCCACACGGTGCACACACTGTCACCTTTACACACGTGGGACAAGGAGTCTCCGGAGATCACATAAGTAAAATCCACTTGAATAGCATAACGACATCTAGATTACAAAGCTCATCATATGGATCTCAATCATGTAAGGCAGCTCATGAGATCATTGTATTGAAGTACATGGGAGAGAGAGATTAACCACATAGCTACCGGTACAGCCCTTAGCCTCTAGGGAGAACTACTCCCTCCTCATCATAGGAGACAGCAGCGGCGATGGAGATGGCGGTGGTGTCGATGGAGATGCCTTCTGGGGGCAATTCCCCATCCCCGCGGCGTGCCGGAACAGAGACTTCTGTCCCCCAGATCTTGGCTTCGCGATGGCGGCGGCTCTGGAAGGTTTCTCGTACCGTGGCTTATTCGTCTCGAAGATTTAGGTCAGGAAGGCTTAAATAGGCGAAGAGTCAGAGTCGGAGGGGCCACGGTGGCGCCACACACCAGGGGGGCGTGCCCCCCCCTTTGGCCGCGCCGCCACCCCATGTGGGGCCCACCTAGCTCTCCTCTGGCCCCTCTTCGGTGCTCTGGAAGCTTCCTTGAAATATAAGATACTGGGCGTTGATTTCGTCCAATTCCGAGAATATTTCCTTACTAGGATTTCTGAAACCAAAAACAGAAGAAAACATGAACTGGCACTTCGGTATCTCGTCAATAGGTTAGTTCCGGAAAATGCATCAAATCATCATATAGTGTGAACAAAACATGTAGGTATTGTCATAAAACAAGCATGGAACATAAAAAATTATAGATACGTTGGAGACGTATCAAGTCTATCAATTTTGGCCTTCAAACGATTGACTTCATCTTCATGCTCCGGGTGTGGATGCCAAATATCAAACACTTGGACTTCCTTTGCCTTGTTCACCCGGAAGTGTTCCATCAAAGCTTTTTCTTGGAGAGCATTCATCTTCATGAGTATACGCTTGTCACTCTCCAACTTGGCAATGTCACTTTCATGAGTGCAACACGCACGATCCTTGCTCAAATGAAAATACTCCTTCAATGCTTCCTCTTGCATGGATTTGACCTCCATGAGCTTGGCTTCCCTCCTCTTCAAGGCGGCTATTTCTTCCTCATGATCACAACAAGTGGCCTTCTCTTTTCTCATGAGGAGGCATTCCACCAAAGACTCTTCTTGCACGCTACTCAAACTCAATAGCTTGGCCTTGGTGGTCTCAAGAGTGGCAATTTCTTCTTCATGGTTGCAACATGAGGTCTTCTCCTTGCACAAGCGGTAATATTCATCCAAGGCTTCTTCTTGAAGAGCATTGATGTCCAAGAGAAGAGCATTGTGCTTTTTCAAGGAAGCAACTTGATCAACAAGCTCGTCATGGCAAGAGTTGGGGTCTTCCTCATCTTTCTCTTTGTTAGCTTCCTCGAGAGAGAGCATCTTCTTTTTGAGCTCACCCATCAAACCAAGATCATGGTCTCGGTCCTTGGTGAGTTGGGAGACAATAGCCTTGTTGGAGTCTTCAAGGATGATGACACTAGCTTCAAGAGACATGCGCAAATTTTGTTCCTCTTCAAGCGCTTGATTGAGAGAGGCAATCTCATTTGCCGCCTCCCTTTCAAGCCTCTCCTTATCCTCTATAAGGTCTTGTGCCGCACCAAGTTGGCTAAGGAGAGCCCCAACATGAGTCTTGGTATCCCCTTGCATGTTAGTGAGAAAAGAATCCAAACCCATAATCTCACGCTTAATGGTGAGACTAGTGGCATCATCAATATTTAAGGCATTAGTTGATGATGAGAGTTTGGAAGGGGGTTCTACCTCCGTGGATACCTTTGCCATAAGGCAATGAGCATTGTGGGTGATAAGATTCTCATTAGGAGAGTCGAAGAGAGAGATAGAGGGAGTGGTAATGGCGATGGCGGCCACTCCCTCTCCTTCCTTGTTGGAGCTCTTGTCCTCATGATCTTCATCCTCATCGGAGGAGTACTCTTCTCGAATGATGAAGGCTCTAGGCTTCTTGGTGAAGGAGACCTTGTCGTCATCAGGCTTGGAGGAGAACTTGGAGAATCCTTTAGAGAGAGACTTTAACTTTTCTTTGCGGACAAGTCTTCCACCATTATCTTCTCTTCTCTCAAACATACAATTCACAACAAAATGATTCTTTTCGTCGCAATTGTAGCATGTTCTCCCCCTTTGCCCCTCCCTTGGACTCTTGGAGAAGCTTCTTGGAGAATCACGTGATCTTCTTGGTCTTGTGCTTCGGGACTTGTTTCCGTCCAAAAATTTCTTGGCGGCGAGAGCCATGTGCTCATGATAGTTGGTCTTGAGATCATCCGGTCCCCACTCAATGGGATCCTCATCGCTTTCACTAGCCTCATGTACCTTCATCTTCAATGCAAGGTTGGGCTTGCCGGTGTTGTGGGCACGAGCAACAAGATCCTCCGCATTCTTCTTGGAGATGTCCAAAGCGATGACTTCGCTAAGAACATCATCGGATATCATAGCACGGAAGGAGGCGTTTTGGCGGATGGCCGTCAACTTCACTTCCTCATAAGGGAGGAGAGCATTGTAGAACTTGCGCTTGATCCAATGGTCATCCACAAACGTTGCTCCAAGATCTTGCATTTGTACGAAAAGAGCAATGAGGCGCCGATACATTTCTTCGGGGGACTCTCCTTCATTCATGACGAAGTTGTCGGCCATGTTGTTCACTTCATCGAAACGAGAGCTTTGGATGCTCGCATTTCCGAGGAAGAGTTTGTCGAGTTTATCCCATGCTTCTTGGGTGGTCTTGAGCGAGCGGATATGAGCGCGGTCCTTGGGCGTGATGGCCATGTGAATCATGTTGATGGCGATGACGTTGAGTTGGTCATCCACCACTTCTCTTCTTGTCAAGCTCTTTGGGTCTCGTGGTGAGTAGTCCTCCTCGATGATACGCCAAAGCTCGGTAGATGCTCTGCGCACATGAGAACACATTAAGAATTGCCAAGTTTCAAAGTTATTTGACTCAAGTAACGGTGGTAAACCGTGTGACAAGATATGTGGCATAGGTATTGGAACACTTATGGTGTAATCAGTTGGTGGTGGCACCGCATGATTATCCCCTAGGTGTTCCGCAACCGGTGTCTCATCCTTCCCCTTTGTTGAAGTGCCGGTCTCCCTGTGACGCCCCGGAACCGGTACCATGAGGATTCCAGCGATCCCGCCGAAATCCGCACGATATCGATTCAAAGACGCCCTCCGACACGACGTGCGCGAAGAATCACACACGTGATGCCAGAGGAATTAACACGAGCGGTAACATTACAAAAGGATTACAATAGAGCCCACAAGATACATATATTACAACGACTCCAACGAGTTAAGATACAAATATACAATACAAAGATCCAAATCATACAGAAGATCGAATACGTCCGAGTACGAACAAGATACAAATCGGACTAAGAGTCCTAAAGATAACCAGTGGCGTCCATAACCCTGCCCAGGCCAAGCCGGAAGGGTAACCTTGCTAGCGTCGTCTTCATCGAACATATCTTCATACCTGCCCGGTTATATCCCATAGAAGCAGCAATAAGTACGGGTTCGTACTTAACAAGACTTCAAGACGTATAAGCATTCGTCAACCAGTCATCCTTTGTACTTGAGGCACGCAGGGGACTTAGAGGACGCAAGAGGAACGTCATAGGCAATATGGTTGGATTAAGCGGCAGCGCGTAAGCACTAAAAACCTATAGAGACACTCTACAACATTCGTCTAATCAGAGGAGATGAGAGAGCGCATAAACTAACAGTTCTATACTCTGCAAACATAACACAGCCAACGCTTTCCCCCTTCGCAAAGAAGTACTTACAAAGGCACCCACACGGTTGTCAAGTTTTAACCATTTATTATTGAGTTTGTGCTAACTTACTACGCCAGTTATTATTAATGAACAACAGGTGTAAGTTGTCTATGGTCGAGTCATACAGCTCCAAGTCGTCCATAACCGCGGACGCGGCTTATCGATAAGATTATAACCCTGCAGGGGTGCCCAAATATGCCCACACGCACGATCAACCCACTTACGACAGGTGGATATCACGACACGCACTCTCCTTCACGACAACAATGTCCAGGAAGCCACCTAACTAAGTTAACCCATTTCGGAGCCCGATCGAAACTCCGACGCGGACCTAGCTGTTGCGAGAACGGCTAAGAGGATCAGAGCCCACTAGAGGATGACCTCTTAACAATACGTGCCGCACCTACGGACGTGCAAGAGACAACGGGGATACAAGGCACTCACGGCTTCCCCAAAAGTAATATCATATCATCTGACCACAAAGAAACAAGCTTGCACACCCGGGAGAAACAAACAAACATTCGAACTAGTTGTGGCCACTGGACAAAGCTGTAGATTCCGGCAGTGGTCGAGGGGAGACCCGGTAAGCATACCCACGTGTGGTTAGAGCACTCAATCTCGGAACAGATAACAGGAACTCGGGGTCCTAAGATATTTAGGAAACACAAGTGAGCCGTCACAAAACAAGCAGCTGACCCACCGATGCCTCCGCTAAACAATTATCAACAACTAAAGTAACCATGATTCTTCCCAACATGTAATCCGATAAGATAATAATAACGATAACAAGATAAGACAGTACTAGCATGCACTACGACTCGCAAGGCAGACCCGAAATCAAACAATAGCTGTAGGTGGTGGTGGTGGCAATATGGGCTGCTTGAGGTAACAAGTGGAAAGGACACGTGACCAGAACGCAACTTAAGGATAGCATGAGGGAGAAGTCAAAATAAAATAGGTGAGTGACTCCTGCAGGGATAGGAGTATAGGGGAAATGCTTGCCTGTTAAAGCTTGTCGAGGGACATCCGGAGAACTCATCGTATCTCACCGCACCACTTCGTGATCCTATCCGAAAAGAAGCAAATGCTGGAACAAACAATGCATGCAAGTCTTACTACTATGGATAAAGAAGATCCAGCATGATCAAGATGGTATGCATGACATGGCAACGATGTTGCAATGCAACTTATCCATAATAAGCGGGATCAGAAACCCGGACAAACAATTATTAGGTTCAAGTTGTTTATCTACCCCGCATATTAATTGTTGGTTAGCATGGCAAAGACAAGGCATAGGTGAGCTACGCAAGATTAAATGGAACCGTGACAACATAATAACAATCCCGCACAATTCCATATTTTAATTAGGTGAATTGCTATTTAACCCCGAACAACCACAAGATGCACGATACGTTGCAACATGTATAGATGATGATGAACATGATAAGAGATGCAACAAGATATATAGCACATTTATAAAATAGGATTGGCTTAGGGTCGGGGTCTCACGGTATTGGAACAAGGTGGTCACCGGCTTCACGTTTAGATGGGAAGAAGATGATGCCGGGATCTTGGTCTTCGGATCCATGAAAGAGATCTTGATGTTCCGTGGTTCTTCGGGCTCCGCCTTCGCTAATCGATGACGAACTTGAAATGACGCCGGTGAACTTGAAAACGAACCAGAGATTAGCATCTCCGTTTCGCGAGGAAGAGCTCAAGGGTTTCACACAACACCATCTTCACCTCAACTTGCAACAACATCACGTAGCCAACAGCGTCGGGAGAACTTGATGGCATTCGCTGCTTCAACCACACCACCACATACAGTAGCACCATAGCATCAGCTCGGAGGGACACGCATAGCAGCTATCTGCACCGGAAAGATTATCCTGCGGGGAAAAACAGATTCAGAGAACCGAACATGATGTCGAGGAGAACCATCGGGACCAAAACGGTATCTCACGCACACGAGCAGGTGACGACGGCGTCCGCGAGACAGGGCGCGCGACGGCGCGGAGCAGGGGACAGCGAGCCGCGGGCGCTGAGGGCGGCGTTGAGCTCGGGAAGCAGCTGCCTGGCGGGTGCACGCGCTCGGGAACGAGGGAGGAGCGGGGCCAACGCTGTCGGGGAGCGGCGGCCACGGGGGAAGGAGGGGCGCGCGGCTGGCAGATGAGGACGAGGAGACCACGCGCGGGTCGAGGAAGCAGCGGCCGGCGACGTGCTTGCAGGAGGTGCGGGGCCAGCGAGCGACGCGCGGCCAGGCGCAGAAGAGGGGCGCCGCGCGCGGGTGAGGAGGGTAGACGAGCAAGGACAAGGCGGAGAGGGGGCCGGGGCGGAGCAGAGCAAACGGCGGCCGCCGTGGTGGCGAGCATAGGGAGGCGGAGGCGTCTGGTCGAGCGGGGATCGAGAGTGAGCAGGGCTCGGGCTCGCTCGGGTTGGGGAGAGAACGAGAGGGGTGAGGTGGGAGGACCAGCGCAGGAAAACAAAAAGAAGGAGGGGCTTTGTGAAAAAGGACTGGGGCGGCGGCGGGGGTGTGGGATGCAAAAACGCCAGGGTGGCTGTTAGGGTTTGGTAGGTGGGCTGGGGAAAAGGCTGCCGGCTGGGCCTTTTGGGCCTGGCCGGTTGGGAGGTTGCTTCCCTTTTTTTATTTTAAAAATTGTTTGCTGTTTGTTTTAAAACCCATTTCTAAATATATTTTAGCAATGAAATTTAGCAGAGAAAGAAGGATTATAATTTGAAATAAAGGATGGGATTATACTAGAAATAAAACAGGGTTTAATATAATTTTGGGATGCAAAAATATGCATGATGCCATGATGATGCACAAAAGAAAATAACAAACAAAATCTATAGGTGTACTACCCTGGGCCGTTACAATCGACACCACTAACAAGGAA
The DNA here is from genome assembly GCF_019359855.2 of Lolium perenne. Classification (NCBI taxonomy): domain Eukaryota; kingdom Viridiplantae; phylum Streptophyta; class Magnoliopsida; order Poales; family Poaceae; genus Lolium; species Lolium perenne. The sequence continues at coordinate 668,225 of NW_027248971.1, read as the reverse complement.
TCTTGCCCCGAGATTCCACGTCCAGGTACGGGGGAGAGAGGTGGAGCTATCGGATCTTCTGGCGACGTGTCGATCTCCTCGACACCACTAACAAGAGTTGTTGCTCCACGTAGATTGGCGACACCACTAACAAGAAGTCGTTGTTCCGCTGTTGATGATGCGCTGCTATCGGGATGCTTCGAAGATCGGACCTATTAGGTGAAGGCATAGATCGTCCAACCCGCGTCGGAAACTAAGACTCAGACAAGCAGATAAGAGAGAAAACTCAAAACGCGCAAAGGTAAGAGGAGAAAGAATATAGGTAAGGAGAAAAATCAGAGCTAACCAGATCTATCCAACGAGTTTTCAGAAAATAGTTTGGACGCTCTAGACTCAACGACCGTTGACAAGGTTATCCTACAGGCTGGACTAGTGGGGTACCGTCAACCTGAGCTCTGATACCAACTTGTGACGCCCCGGAACCGGTACCATGAGGATTCCAGCGATCCCGCCGAAATCCGCACGATATCGATTCAAAGACGCCCTCCGACACGACGTGCGCGAAGAATCACACACGTGATGCCATAGGAATTAACACGAGCGGTAACATTACAACATGATTACAATAGAGCCCACAAGATACATATATTACAACGACTCCAACGAGTTAAGATACAAATATACAATACAAAGATCCAAATCATACAGAAGATCGAATACGTCCGAGTACGGACAAGATACAAATTGGACTAAAAGTCCTGAAGATAACCAGTGGCGTCCATAACCCTGCCCAGGCCAAGCCGGAAGGGTAACCTTGCTAGCGTCGTCTTCATCGAACATATCTTCATACCTGCACAGTTATATCCCGTAGAAGCAGCAATAAGTATGGGTTTGTACTTAACAAGACTTCAAGACGTATAAGCATTCGTCAACCAGTCGTCCTTTGTACTTGAGGCACGCAGGGGACTTAGAGGACACAAGAGGAACGTCATAGGCAATATGGTGGGATTAAGCGGCAGCGCGCAAGCACTAAAAACCTATAGAGACACTCTACAACATTCGTCTAATCAGAGGAGATGAGAGAGCGCATAAACTAACAGTTCTATACTCTGCAAACATAACACAGCCAACGCTTTCCCCCTTCGCAAAGAAGTACTTACAAAGGCACCCACACGGTTGTCGAGTTTTAACCATTTATTATTGAGTTTGTGCTAACTTACTACGCCAGTTATTATTAATGAACAACAGGTGTAAGTTGTCTATGGTCGAGTCATACAACTCCAAGTCGTCCATAACCGCGGACGCGGCTTATCGATAAGATTATAACCCTGCAGGGGTGCCCAAATATGCCCACACGCACGATCAACCCACTTACGACAGGTGGATATCACGACATACACTCTCCTTCACGACAACAATGTCCAGGAAGCCACCTAACTAAGTTAACCCGTTTCGGAGCCCGATCGAAACTCCGACGCGGACCTAGCTGTTGCGAGAACGGCTAAGAGGATCAGAGCCCACTAGAGGGTGACCTCTTAACAATACGTGCCGCACCTACGGACGTGCAAGAGACAACGGGGATACAAGGCACTCACGGCTTCCCCAAAAGTAATATCATATCATCTGACCACAAAGAAACAAGCTTGCACGCCCGGGAGAAACAAACAAACATTCGAACTAGTTGTGGCCACTGGACAAAGCTGTAGATTCCGGCAGTGGTCGAGGGGAGACCCGGTAAGCATACCCACGTGTGGTTAGAGCGCTCAGTCTCGGAACAGATAACAGGAACTCGGGGTCCTAAGATATTTAGGAAACACAAGTGAGCCGTCACAAAACAAGCAGCTGACCCACCGATGCCTCCGCTAAACAATTATCAACAACTAAAGTAACCATGATTCTTCCCAACATATAATCCGATAAGATAATAATAACGATAACAAGATAAGACAGCACTAGCATGCACTACGACTCGCAAGGCAGACCCGAAACCAAACAATAGCTGTAGGTGGTGGTGGTGGCAATATGGGCTGCTTGAGGTAACAAGTGGAAAGGACACGTGACCAGAACGCAACTTAAGGATAGCATGAGGGAGAAGTCAAAATAAAATAGGTGAGCGACTCCTGCAGGGACAGGAGTATAGGGGAAATGCTTGCCTGTTAAAGCTTGTCGAGGGACATCCGGAGAACTCGTCGTATCTCACCGCACCACTTCGTGATCCTATCCGAAAAGAAGCAAATGCTGGAACAAACAACGCATGCAAGTCTTACTACTACGGATAAAGAAGATCCAGCATGATCAAGATGGTATGCATGACATGGCAACGATGTTGCAATGCAACTTATACATATTAAGCGGGATCAGAAACCCGGACAAACAATTATTAGGTTCAAGTTGTTTATCTACCCCGCATATTAATTGTTGGTTAGCATGGCAAAGACAAGGCATAGGTGAGCTACGCAAGATTAAATGGAACCGTGACAACATAATAACAATCCCGCACAATTCCATATTTTAATTAGGTGAATTGCTATTTAACCCCGAACAACCACAAGATGCACGATACGTTGCAACATGTATAGATGATGATGAACATGATAAGAGATGCAACAAGATATATAGCACATTTATAAAATAGGATTGGCTTAGGGTCGGGGTCTCACGGTATTGGAACAAGGTGGTCACCGGCTTCACGTTTAGATGGGAAGAAGATGATGCCGGGATCTTGGTCTTCGGATCCACGAAGGAGATCTTGATGTTCCGTGGTTCTTCGGGCTCCGCCTTCGCTAATCGATGACGAACTTGAAATGACGCCGGTGAACTTGAAAACGAACCAGAGATTAGCGTCTCCGTTTCGCGAGGAAGAGCTCAAGGGTTTCACACAACACCATCTTCACCTCAACTTGCAACAACATCACGTAGCCAACAGCGTCGGGAGAACTTGATGGCATTCGCTGCTTCAACCACACCACCACATACAGTAGCACCATAGCATCAGCTCGGAGGGACACGCGTAGCAGCTATCTGCACCGAAAAGATTATCCTGCGGGGAAAAACAGATTCAAAGAACCGAACATGATGTCGAGGAGAACCATCGGGACCAAAACGGTATCTCACGCATGCAAGCAGGTGACGACGGCATCCGCGAGACAGGGCGCGCGACGGCGCGGAGCAGGGGACAGCGAGCCGCGGGTGCTGAGGGCAGCGTTGAGCTCGGGAAGCAGCTGCCTGGCGGGTGCACGCGCTCGGGAATGAGGGAGGAGCGGGGCCAACGCTGTCGGGGAGCGGCGGCCACGGGGGAAGGAGGGGCGCGCGGCTGGCAGATGAGGACGAGGAGACCACGCGCGGGTCGAGGAAGCAGCGGCCGGCGACGTGCTTGCAGGAGGTGCGGGGCCAGCGAGCGACGCGCGGCCAGGCGCAGAAGAGGGCCGCCGCGCGCGGGTGAGGAGGGTAGACGAGCAAGGACAAGGCGGAGAGGGGGCCGGGGCGGAGCAGAGCAAACGGCGGCCGCCGTGGTGGCGAGCATAGGGAGGCGGAGGCGTCGGGTCGAGCGGGGATCGAGAGCGAGCAGGGCTCGGGCTCGCTCGGGTTGGGGAGAGAACGAGAGGGGTGAGGTGGGAGGACCAGCGCAGGAAAACAAAAAGAAGGAGGGGCTTTGTGAAAAAGGACAAGGGCGGCGGCGGGGGTGTGGGATGCAAAAACGCCAGGGTGGCTGTTAGGGTTTGGTAGGTGGGCTGGGGAAAAGGCTGCCGGCTGGGCCTTTTGGGCCTGGCCGGTTGGGAGGTTGCTTCCCTTTTTTTATTATAAAAATTGTTTGCTGTTTGTTTTAAAACCCATTTCTAAATATATTTTAGCAATGAAATTTAGCAGAGAAAGAAGGATTATAATTTGAAATAAAGGATGGGATTATACTAGAAATAAAACAGGGTTTAATATAATTTTGGGACGCAAAAATATGCATGATGCCATGATGATGCACAAAAGAAAATAACAAACAAAATCTATAGGTGTACTACCTTGGGCCGTTACACTCCCCAAGCCCTTCCTTTTGTGGATCTTTTGTAATTGATTGCACGAAAAAATCAACAAGGGGAAATTGGTTAACTTTTGGTGGGGGATCCTCGGCACTTGCCTAGGACATATGATAGGGGTTGGTTTTTGAGCAACCAACTCCATCATCATTGCCTTCATTTGGTTAACGATGGATGACTCCAATTTCTTGAGGTCATCCAAAGTAGCCGCAGTGCTATCGATGGGAGATGATGGAGCGGGTGGCTCATGGGAAGGTGACCCATTCACAACCATCTCTTGTTCGGACATTTCTCAGGCGGTAAAGCCCGAGCAAGAAAACCTCGCTCTGGTACCACTTGAATGGATCGTAGCGAACAAGAGGGGGCTGAATGGACGCTACGTCAAGTTTTAGTCTTTTTCAATTTTAACGGTGCGGAAGGTAAAGGTAGGTCCTTTCGTGGTGACGGTGTTCGTACAGTGATGCTAGAACAAGCACAACAAGCAAAGGAACAAACAAGATAGTAAGAGTAAGGAGCGGGACAACCGGATGGCGCGGAGACGAGGCGAGGTTTGTTTCCCGCAGTTCCTCTCACAAAAGAGAGTACGTCTGCGTTGAGGAGGTGCTAGCCTCACACAAGAGGCTAGGCGGCCACACCACGAAGGAAGGCCTCACCTTCTTCCTCGAGAGAGCTCCACAAAGGGGCTCCCCCTTCTCCACTATGACACCGGTCGAGGCGGTGATTCGTTCACAAGGTTGGGGCGAGCTCCACACCACAAGGAGGCTCCCAACAACCCATGGAGCTAGTACAACACCAAGCTAGCCTCCATGGATGCACTTCCTCCAAGATCCCACCATAGGAACCCTAACACCAAGATCCACTAAGGAATAGCACATATTGGTGAAATCTCTCTTGGTAGAACTATAGATTGGGGTCTCCTCCACCACTCCTCAAAGTTTGGGCAAGATTGGTTGGATGGTTGGGGAGATCCACTAGGTTTAAGCTCAGCAACAATGGAGGAGAGAGAGAGAGGAGAGATGAAAACGAGCTGGGGAAGAAGGGGCCTTTATATAGGTCTCTTCAAATCCAACCGTTATGTACAGTTTTTGCCTAAGCGGTACTACCGCTTTGGGTAAGCGGTACTACCGCTCAGAGTTCAAAATCCCACAGATCTGGTCCACGTGGACACAGAGTGGTACTACCGCTCGCGGTACCGCTCGAGGTACCGCAATAGGGTCCAAACCTTACAGGACACCAGGCGGTACCAGGGCGGTACCGAAGCGGTACTTCCGTAACTGGTTACGGTACTTGAGCGGTACCGTGGGCGGTACTACCGCTTGCAAGCGGTATTACCGCTCATGGTACCGCAGAGGTACCGTAACGAGTACTGTGGGTCAAGAACAGCGCAGAACTTCACAGTGGTACCGTGGGCGGTACCAGTAGGGGTAGCGGTACTACCGCTACTGGTACCGGTAGTACCGGCCTGACAAAAACTGTATTTCTCCCCTTTTTCTCTCCAACCATGTCACCTCGCGATACACACACAAAACCAGAAAAACTATGAGCTACGCTTCAGTCCTCTGAGGTCACCGTGCACTTGCAAATCTAACAAAGATACTCAAAGCACACGGTGAGATTATTCGAGTGTTGTCATCAAACACACAAAACCCGGGGTTTAGACTTTGCTCTTTCACCTGTCTTTCAGCTCTTTCAGCCTCTCTATCGGCCATCATCATCTGAAGCATTTGCATCATGGCATCCTGATTGGTGCTGCGGGTTGGAGGGGCCATCTGAACATTGAGATAGATCATGAGATGAGAGGGAATTTTTCTATGGCTTGTTTTTGGGTAAGTTAGAAGTTTAAAACTTGAGTACTTGTCATGTTGAAAACAAACACACTTTCATTCATTTCAAACAATACACATTACAAGCTAACACATTAATGGTTTTAAGAACCATTTATCCATGCTACGATACAAGGGACCCTGATACAAACTCACACCTACGCAAGTGAACAAGTGAAATTACTCATCATCTACATCTATCGGGATGTAGTCATATTCTTCGGCCTCCATGAACTCATAGTCCTCCACATCAGTGTTCTCATCCTCTTCGAAGTCATCATCGTCACTCAGGAAGGCTGCTCCTCCCTGAATGTCTTCACCTTCTTCTTCCATCTCCCTCAGCTGAGTCTCCTGAGCCTAAACAGTTGCCTCCAGGGATGCTATCTTCGCGCGGAGGCACTACAAGAAATGGGACATTTGTTGACGAAAACCCTGGTGACAAAAATGCATACCGTCATGGATGTGTCCTTATAGGTGATGAATTCATCTTTCGTCATGCATTTAAGGTAATGCTTGACGGTATGATTTTTCGTCAACAAAAAATCATCACCCATTACCCAACCGGGAAGGGCTTCCATCGTGTCTGTTAATAGGTGACGAAATCAAAGATCGTGGTGTATGTAAACCGTGATTTCCATATACAACAGACCCACATAGCAGGTAAATAATACTAAGTTACTTTATTAAATGTTATTAGTTTTATATATCATGCGTGACCCACTTGTCAGGAACATATTTAATTAAGTAAAAGTTGTGGTTTGGAAGAATTGAACCAGGGCTTTGACGTGACCGACGCGGAGTGTTACGGCTAAGGTAGATATGGAGTTTTGATCTGGATCCGTAACTAGTCTATTCTACATATTTATTTCAATGGTGTGATCTAGATGTTACGACAAAATAATTTCCTTATTAATATTTATGTCGGCCGCGGGTGCCTCGTTTAAGTCGCGCTGCTAGCAGACACGGCCTATCTAGGTGATCTTGCTAACAGTCGAATTGACTAGGGTTCTCGTTGAGGTGAGAAGAAATCCGTGAAGGCTCCATTGTGGAGGCGGCGAGACGCATCATCGGTGAGTTCTCCTGATTGTTCGTTAGGTCTAGATTTTTTAATCAGTTGTCAAGATCTGTTCTGAAGAACGTTGGCATGTTCTTAACTGAATTGTAGGCAATGGATCGAAGTTGGATAACTGATGGCACCCAGAAGTTCACAACAAAGTACATGGCAGGTGTTAGGGATTTCATAAAGTTTGCACGAGAACACTTGGACAATACAGATGAACCAATCTTGTGCCCTTGCAAGGACTGCCTAAATCTGATACGTCAGGATATAAAAACAGTCGAGGGTCACTGCAATTGTTCAGGTATGTCCATGACGTATACAAGATGGACTAGACATGGGGAAGGTTTTAGTGATGACGAAGGGCGGGATAGAAACGATGATGGTGTGTATGATAGTGACAATGATGAAGAGGAAGACAATGGTGATTGTTATGTTGATGATTCGTCTAGTATGATCGATGAACTGCAGAAGTCTGGAAATAAAGGTCCTAACCTGCCAAATATGTATGCTAATCTAATTGAGTCAGCCAAAAAAGAACTTCATGAGGGATGCACCACTTTCACTAGGTTGTCGTTCATTATTAAGCTCCTTCATGTCAAATCATACAGTCGGATAACAAATAGAGGATTTGATCTCTTACTTCAGCTTTTACGTACAGCTTTGCCACGTGTGGACTTTCCCAAATCATATGCTGATGCTAAGAGTGTTCTTTCTGATGTTGGGCTTGGTTATGAGACAATTCATGTATGCAAGTTTGATTGTTCTTTATTTTGGGGAGATCACAAGGACGATACGCACTGCCATGTTTGTGGATTATCAAGATATAGAGACCCTACTGCAAAAAAGAAAATCCCTCACAAGGTGTTAACTTACTTTCCTATAATTAAAAGGTTGCAGAGACTATTTGTTAAAAAGGAAATGTCGACACATACTAGATGGCAGAAAGAGAAGAGGGTTGTTGAGCCCAATGTACTGAGGCACCCTGCTGATGGTGAGGCATGGAAGCACTTTGATGGCAGGTTTCATTGGTTTGCTAAAGATCCTCGTAACATAAGACTAGGTTTTGCCACAGACGGCTTCAGTCCCTTTGGAAGTATGAGTAATCCTTATAGTATGTGGCCTGTTTTTGTCATTCCTTACAACTTCCCACCATGGATGTGCATGGATCAATCGAATTACATGATGGCATTGCTAATCCCCGGAAAGTATTCCCCAGGGAAAGATTTTTATGTATTTATGCAGCCACTGATAAAAGATATAATGCAGCTATGGAGTGGTGTGCAGACATTTGATGCATGCACAGAGGAATATTTCCCATTGCATGCTGCGTTTCTTTGGTCTATTCATGATTATCCTGGATATGCCACTATGTCAGGCCGAAGCACAAGAGGATTTCATGTGTGTGTGCATTGCGATGAGAATCCTTGCTATGAATCTTTGAAAAACAAAATTGGATATATTGGGCATCGGCGATTTCTTCATCAAGATCACCCATACAGGAGAAGCAGACTTTTCAATGGTAAAACTGAGACTAGAGATCCACCAAGGAAGTACACACCCAAAGAGGTAGCTGAGAAGGTAGAAAGGGTTAAGGATTTTGAAAATGGGAAAAATCCAATAAGTAGAAAGCGGAAGCGTGCAACTGTACTGTGGGGACCCCGGACCAGCTGTCCGAAATTCCCTGTTATGTATACAGTTCACGATCCCATGATCAGTGCGCCGTGAACACATAACCGAACTGATATCAAATTACACCATCCATTACAAAGAGGAATAAGAAAATTACAATGAGGTCACATGACCAATACTTACATAATAGCCTCGGAGGGCCTAACTAAACATCGAGTAGCATCAACCCGTCAGCAGCGCAGGACCCAAGTCAGCTGCCATAACCCTACAGGCAACTGACTGGGAAGACGTTCCTAGCTCGCATAGACGTCGCCAACTCCTTCTTCATCCGTCGTGTTCCTCCAAGTCTGGCCAAGTAAATAGCCAGGGACAAAGCCGTGGGTACATTTGGAATTGTACTCGCAAACCATCAAGAAGGTACTTTGCAAGAGTGCAAGATAACAAATGCTAATCTAAGATGACAAGAGGGAAAAGCTAATTTCACAAGTGGAAATAGCATGGGGAAGAGAATCAGTTTCTCTTGTGGATAAAGCATGTGGAAGAGACATAGTTTCTCTCGTGGATATAACATGTACAAGAGCGTCGGTTTCTCTTGTGGATATAGCATGTACAAGAGCGTCAGTTTCTCTTGTGGATATAGCATGTACAAGAGCGTCAGTTTCTCTTGTGGATATAGCATGTACAAGAGCGTCAGTTTCTCTTGTGGATATAGCATGTACAAGAGCGTCAGTTTCTCTTGTGGATATAGCATGCCGGCATCTCAAGTGATGCAGACACTATGGTGTTTCAAGGACAACTAGCTAACCATCTATCAGGAAAGGTAGCATGCCGCCATCTCAATTGATGGGGACGCTTTGGGAGTTCTATGATATATCTATATCTTTATTGAGGATGAGGTAGCATAAGTCCATCTCAGTTGATGGGAATGCTAGAGAATTCCTATGACATACCTATATCTTTATTGTAGAAGATACTTCAAAAGATACCTATGACATCTCTATATCTTTGTTAAAGAAGAGTTCCTCTTCAAGAAACATTAGGTAAGAGTTCCCCACTTGGTCCCAATTTTCTCACGACCATCTCCACATGGTCAACACACGCCCATTTTCCGTACCTTCCCGGTACACATAAACACACACCTCCTTTGCAAAACATTTGTCAAAACAAAACGCAAGCCCCGGTAAAGGTAGACCATTGCAACCCGTTCATGACCGCGGACGCGGCTATTCGAATAGATTTGACTCTGCAGAGTTTGCGCACTTTCCCCACAAGAACTGATAAATCCGCCGGGATCATCCCCGGATCGTCATACGAAAGTATGCGAGACTCGGATAACCAGTCATAGTCTTTCGCCCGTCTCCATTGGCACAAGTCCTTCCCTGCGGGCTTACCCCTTCCCGGCACCCCGGCAGCATACCTCCTTTTGAGCGTATCTCCGGCGCCACGACAGAAGACCCTCGCAATCGTCCGGCTATAGACAACTACAGTGTATTGCCTCCTTCAGAGCGCAACCCGGCGTCGGAGGTCCTCGTGACCCTCCCTAGAGAGTTGTGAAGGGTGCTCATGCCAATTTCAACGAACTACGGACTAAGCCCGTGCCCATATTGGATAATGTGGTTGCGTGAATGAAGTTGGGCTGGTGTACACATATACGCAGTGCCCCTTTTTAGAAAACACCTCTTTTTCCCAAACACCTCGGTTGCTCAACCAACCTTCATACATCACTTTCCCAAACATCTTTATCAAGAGCTTTTGTTTTCATAAACTATACACTTGGGTTAACTCACCCAAGGTTTTCATAAACATTTACAACAAGGTAAACCTTGAGGGGTTCCCATCCTATAGTTTCATGAGAAGGAACTACTAGGGTACCATGGCCGAGATGAAGATCATCATGCCATGAAAGTATATGTGAGTGGCAAAAGAAAAGGATCTCACTTGCTTAAGGTAAGCATGTAAGATGATAATATAGAGTGGATCAACTTTCAGTTTTGGTGGTGTTATTATACATCTTGGGTGGGGTAGGTGCATCACTCTTTCAACAATCAAGAGGATACACGGCATACTTTTCTCAATGTGAGAATTACACCAAGCATCATGACTACGATACCTCTACTCAACAAAACGGGGGTAGTGTATAAATCTAATGTGGAATAGAACATGCTCATGTTGAGCACTCAAGAATACCCAAGGGAGTAGCACGGCAGTGACGCCATGCATCCCTTCACGTGTGAACCAAAATGAAGAACCACCACAAGGAACTATTCCTATTACAACCATACATAGACCAACATAGAGATATCATCACATAAAATAGGTAAGATGCTTAGGGATATCAACAAATGACACCCAACCCACATCAATCAGAGTTCAAAGATGGCTTGCCTTGGCTTAATTGTCCCTGTACTTCTTCAACTCCATCAATATAAGAATCCCAACAACATCAATAAAATCCACGTCCGATTCCACTTCTTCTTCTTCTCCGGAATTGTTCGCATCTATCGCCGGAAAATATAAAAGGAACACAATCAATCACATTGCATCAACAAGACAACATTCGACAATCAACAACTAACCATGCGGCCAAGGTATAACATACTAAGGTCTTATAGATACCACAAACAACTTAAAGAGAACCCATTTTATTTACCTAGTAAAGGTATGAGAGTATCACAACTTAGCAATTGCCCCTCTCGGTATCACCAAGGCACAAGCTAAGTACCCCCTGGTAGATAACATCATAAAGAGGACAAGATCATTAGTTTGACATCAAATACATTCACAAAACATTTTCGGAAAAGCGGGCAATCATTCTCCCTACTATAAAAAGCTTACATAACACTACACAAGAATAGGAGCAAATGATATGCCCCACCCTTTGAAGACTTAAGCAAAACAAAAGAGCTAATGTTAAATTGCAGATTTTTTGTTTTGCAAGCATAAAACAAAGGTTGCCCATCTCTACTAAAAAGAGTTGGTCAAGGATTTTAAATAAACTGAAAAGTTTTGCTTCAACAATGCATGCCACACATATACATTACTAACAGCAACAAATATGTATGAACAGAGACTAAAAATATTTTTCCTAGATAGCCAGTACTAATACAAGACTAACCCAATTGGAATCACCCAAAAAGGTTAATCCTACTATTTTAGGAATTTCTTTGAATCTGACTGTACAGAAAACAAGATCTGTAAGCCATAAATCGTAGAAAAATCCTAAAAATATGGGACCACCGGCATTTGAAATATATTTAAACATAGATTCACACACAATTGGATTTGGGTTCAAATGGTTTCTGAAACTCTCACAAATGGATTTACAAATTTACTGCATGTCTGTACCATTTGCTTTCTCTCTGGATTTACACAACAGATAAATGTTTGAAACTTGTTTGAGATGATTAAGAAAACATTCAGTAGTCCTACAGAATTGGAATCACTCCATTTGGTTCAAAAATGGTTTTTTGGTGATTTAAAAGCTAACAGCTATGTCTGCAGAACACACAGAAGAAGTTTAATTCACCACAAATCGTACGTAAGTCACAAAAATATGAGGTCAGCTGCATCAGAAATTTATTGAATAGATGTTTCTTACCCAATTGGTTTCATTCCAAAATTCGTTTCCAAGCTCCTGGTTTAATTCGACAAAGTCAGATCTGACCAGATCTTGATCTGTGAACCATTTCAATTTCAGGAGGTCATTTGAAGTGAAACCAACGCCAAAATGAAGGTACTGGAGAGGGATTTCTCCCACAGTTGAGTTTGCTCAAAAAGGTTTTGTAAAACGGAAGAAATCTAACAAACAGTGATTCTGCATGTCTGCAGAACTTTATTTACCATGCAAAATCCGTAACGAATTTGACGATGAGACCAACGCCAAGTTGTATATCTTTTCAATACCTATCTGCGAAACTTTGAATCACTCGATTTGGATCTGCACACGAGATTTGGCGGATTTTACAATTTCGTACCAGAATCTGAAACAGCAAGATTACAGAAATTACTACAGGGATTTGGACGAACTTTGCTCAAGAGTTTCAGATCTGAGGATTGCTCAACCTTTTCCATGCTTGGACCAACATACACCTGCATCAAGATCCAATCTTGTGAGAGGAGAAAGAAGAAATAGAGAGTGATTCAGCTGGGGTTAGGGGAGAAGAGAGTGAGAGAGATGCTCTCATGGTGAGGATGAGCTTGAGGGAGGGGGAGAGCTTCATCTTGGAGTGCTTCCCATGACCATGGCCGGCCATGGAGCTAGGAGGAGCACCATTTTCGTGGGAAGAGGTATGAGAGGAGTGTGAAGGAGTGGCTGAAGTGGAGGAATGAGTGGGGAGTGAAAAATGAGAGCCAAAGGTGGAGGTGTGGCCGGCCAAGGTCTTTTTATAGAGGGAGAGGGAGTTGGCTGCCTCTTCCTTGATTGGCCATGGTGGGTGGCTGGCTTGTGAGGGAAGAATTTGAACCAAGCTGAAATTATTAGTGGTATAGGAAAGGGACAAAGGAAGAGAGGCTTCCCAAGGTGGAATAACTATGTGAGGGAGAGAGAGATGGAGAAACATGGTGCTTGTGCGCCGTGCATGGCATGGACAGCCAAGATTGTGGCCATGCACAAGTGATCATCAAGAGAGTATTGCCACACATGCATGACACCCAAGGTTCAGTGTCTCACATTTTACAAAAATGGTGGCCTAAAGAGATATAGAATTTTAGGTAAAGTGATAACAATGCACAAGGGTGCCAAAGTAGATGGTGGTGGCATTCTATCCTGATAAAAGATGTGTCTAAGATATGATGGTGGTGATGGCGATTTAGACAATGGTAGATCAAGGCTATGAGAGATGGTGAGTGAAGTAACCAAATACTCAGGATGAATATGGTGACATGAATCTCCAATTCATGAGGTCAAGGGTGATGATGGAAAGAAATGGAGGAGTGAGGTATGTATGATGAAATATAAGTTGTTTTTCAAATAAGAAGTCAATTTGGGAGTGGTTTGAATTACTCCCTGAGTCTAGGGTTATCTGAAGGAAGTCCAATAGAAAGCATCAAGAGATCATCTACTTGATCAAGAATTGGTGGATGAAGTAACATTATGGGGTAGATCAGAGATGTACACAAGATGTGCAAGAGTTGTCATTTGAAATAGAACTTATTTGAAAAGTATTTGAAACACCTCAATTGTCTAGGGACAATTGGGAATGAACTCAAGTGGAATGGGATTTGAAAGTGTTGAGATAAAACTAGTTAGAACATAGGGGTTCAAAATATTCTACTTACTTTCTCAAGTAAAGTAGAGTTTTTCTCCAATGTAAAAATAAGCAAGAGGAAAAACAAGAAATGGTATAGGTATCATAAACAAGCCTTTTTCTAAAAAGAAAATAAGATAGAAAATAATGTTTTAGAAATCAGTACTTGGTAGAAATGGGATGAAAAACAAAACCCATTTCAGTTCCTTGTTTTCCTTGAAGAAATATCTTGAAAAGATGCAGTAAAACTAGAAGTAGTTTTGTGATCAAACCTAGAGAAGGAAAATCAATAGGATTTTTGAGAGAGAAAACTAATTTAGGGAGAAGTGCTCTCAAGGGTAGATGATGGCTACAAAATGTATCTATCATTCCCACTCTTGGTTTTGTGAAGATAAACTTGAATGAAAACAAAAACAAGAGGTAAAAGAGGAAGAAGTGATCTGATGCTGGAACATGGGATAGGATACCAGATCAAGTTGAATATATGAGTTGCAAGGATTGACTGAGACATGCAGGACGTGGAGGTTGAAGAGGGTGTTGCATAGATGAGATCCATGTATTGAGGCTACCAATAACAGTTGTGGTTGCTTAGGAATTAACTGCCAAAGTCTGGACATTTTAAGCATGTCAACACATATGGTCGACATGGCCTCAAAACCAATAAGGATGAGTGGGTGTAAGAGAGGGATGTAGATAGGGGTAGACGATGCTAAGTTTTGAATTAAGGATGATTGAGCTATCTTGTACCACAAAGAGGAAAATCAAGATGGCACACTCATGTTGTCATCAGGAGAGAGGTTTGATGTAGTAAAAAGGAAAACAATTCTTCCTAAGCCACACATGTGTTTTATTTGGTGAGTTGCTTGTTTAACCACCAGGGGTGTTGTTCTATGAGGTAGCTCAAGACAAAACTCACAAGCAAATCAAGATAATACATCTACCAACAGATCAAGGCAATTCATCACAACAAACAGATCAAGGCAATTCATCACAACAAACAGATCAAGGCAATTCATCTAATTAGTCTTTTAGAAAAAGTTTTTGTTCCCCCTAATTTTTGCAATAAGTACAATTAATCAAGGTTGCAAAAGTTGGGGTGTTACAGATCTTCCACCCTTAAAATAATCTCGTCCCGAGATTACTGAGTGTAGAACTAGAGGGGTTGTAAAGTTTAACCAAAGTCAGTCTCCATCCTTCTGTAGATGTGCAGTTGCCGAGAGGGTCACAACTTCAGTTTCTGAGCGACATGATGGATTCCTACCGATGGCGAGCTTCATGAAAGGTTGACTACTCCATGCAGGTGTTGGATCTGTAGCTTCTTCACGATCCTGGCGGAGGTTCAAGACTGTGGGAGAGTTAGTGCACCCGTGCTTGAGCAGGGTTGAAATTTTTTTAGAGTTAGCCTAAATTTAGTGGAAGACGAAGTCTTCCACCCTTAAAATTGTTCATCGGGGAGGGGGCGTTAAAAACTGTAAGCTTCGGCCACGGGTCTTGTCGGTGCCTTCGAAGGAGTCATCAATCTCTCATCTTGAGTTGAACATCTTCAGGGGGGGGGATGTATAGTCCATAGCCTCGAGGGGAGTTAGTGCATCCCACGTTCCCAACGGTGTTTTAGAAAGGTATAAAATTTTAGGGTCAGCTCCAATTTTTAGTGGAAGACGAAGTCTTCCACCCTTAAGATTTTTCATCGGGCTTTCGGAAAAACTCAGAGCGTCTGCCTTGCGGTCCTGTCGGGGGCTTCTGAAGAAGTTGTTGATCTTCCTTGTTCAGTTGAAGAATCTTCTGGGGCAACGTGCAGACCACAACTTCAAGAGGCACTCTCGGTGTTAACTCAACCATATGGGACGCGCGGTGAGTTAGTAAGTTGATGAAACGCCTGGTTGTTGTCCATATGAAGCAGCATCAGAGGTCATCGGAGACAATCTTCAGTTTGCGGTTTGGTGCTGACTTACAGCAGTTGGTGAGCAGGTAAGTTGCACCTAGTCTTGAGTTCTTGAGGTACCTTCAGGAGCTTCACTTGAGGAGGACCAGATGAACCATGTGATGTAGCTTGTCTTTGCCGCTAATGTTCTCTCATCTAGTTAGACGGTGTGTTAGGGGGGGGGGGGGGGGGTTCAAAAAGATATCCTCGAGGTTATCGCGATTATATACCAAGGTTAGACCAAGTTAGTAAGTCTTCTGGTAGAGGTGCAGTCACTCTTGAAGGTAGGGGCTTCTGCTTTCTTGATGAAGTGGAGGTGCTTCAGCGGATCTTGAAGGTATTGGCTTTTGCTTTGTTGGTGTAGTAGAGATGCTTCAGATGAGCTTGAAAGTAGTCGGCGTAGATAAGGGTCTGAGTTAGTTTCCCTGACGGTTGAAAAACAACTGCTAACGGGTTTAGAGTTAGAGTATTTCGTTAATTTACCCAACTAACTAGCAGTTAGCAATTTATCAAACTGTAATCCTATCATTGCGCGTGATACCCATACAATCATAACCAGAGACAAAACACCACTAACAGAGGCTACTGGTATTTTTCCTAGATGCACAGTAACAAAACAAGATCAACACAATTGGAACCATTCAAAAATATTTATTTTTCAATTTTTGAGACTCAAAATACTAACCAGAAACAGTGAGCAAGTTTTATTTATTAAAAATCGCACAAAAATCCTAAAAATACAAGGTCGGTGGCATCTGAAAGATAATTTCATACTGGTTCTAGTGCAATTGGAATCACATCAATCTGAGCTACCAAACTATTTTTATTAGCAAAACAGTACACTGGCAGATTTCCATTTTTAATTTCTGTTTTACAAATTTTCAAACAATTAAAAAGGGCGGGAACGTCTAAATAGCAAGACATACATGCACACATCAAATAGATACAAACACTCAAGGCAACACACTAGGGAACTACAAGCAATCATCAAACCAGACATGGTACTCTAAGTACCCAGAAATTCCTAATGCGCGGGTTTATCTCAATCAAAGCGATTGAGTTTGTCATATCCATCCTATTGGTTTGGGGCTGGTCACATATGTCGACGTCCTCATATCGTCAGCATCAGCTTCAACTTGGATCCTTGTAGCAGTTGGTGGTGAAGGGGCCGGGTGTTGAGTCATTGATGTTGAGGCGGAGGAGAAAACTGTGTAGAACTTCTTGTCTCGACATCCCGGAAACATGAGGTCTTCGTAGAGGTAGCTGTTGAGGTGCTCCCGAAGTCGATATCTTCTCGTGGCTGGCCTAAAAATTACTAGCCAAGAAACGGAGGACTTGATCCCAGACGACTGCAAAAAGGTTCAAGTCCACGGAGGAACAAGGTCAGCTCCTTGACAGACTTTGGTGATAACCAAAGACATGATCTTATTTTCTCTTTTATGTGCACACTAAGTCGGCCTCCAATCTTCAATAGCTGCTGTTGGAGATACATGAGTCTTCCCGAGGGGTTGATCCATCTTTGACTTCGAGTCTCCAGGTCTGAGTTGGGAACATCGTCCAACATGTAGGCTTGAAGTGGATGAGACAATAGAGTAAGGATTTTCAAACCTTTTTATAAAGCGGAGAGGTAAGAATTTAGAAGCTTTGAATAAATAAGAGGAGTAGAAGCTATACTTTCGATTAAAGAAAGAATTTGTGGTTTAAATAGTTTTTCCCAAGTACTTGTTTCCTAACTAACGTCCATGCTAACTAAGGTCTCCTACAGTCAGGATAGCTCTGATACCAGCTCTGTGGGGACCCCGGACCAGCTGTCCGAAATTCCCTGTTATGTATACTGTTCACGATCCCATGATCAGTGCGCTGTGAACACATAACCGAACTGATATCAAATTACACCATCCATTACAAAGTGGAATAAGAAAATTACAATGAGGTCACATGACCAATACTTACATAATAGCCTCGGAGGGCCTAACTAAACATCAGAGTAGCATCATCACTTCAGCAGCGCAGTACCCAAGTCATCTGCCATAACCCTACAGGCAACTGACTGGGAAGACGTTCCTAGCTCGCATAGACGTCGCCAACTCCTTCTTCATTCGTCGTGTTCCTCCAAGTCTGGCCAAGTAAATAGCCAGGGACAAAGCCGTGGGTACATTTGGAATTGTACTCGCAAACCATCAAGAAGGTACTTTGCAAGAGTGCAAGATAACAAATGCTAATCTAAGATGACAAGAGGGAAAAGCTAATTTCACAAGTGGAAATAGCATGGGGAAGAGAATCAGTTTCTCTTGTGGATAAAGCATGTGGAAGAGACATAGTTTCTCTCGTGGATATAGCATGTACAAGAGCGTCAGTTTCTCTTGTGGATATAGCATGTACAAGAGCGTCAGTTTCTCTTGTGGATATAGCATGTACAAGAGCGTCAGTTTCTCTTGTGGATATAGCATGTACAAGCGCGTCAGTTTCTCTTGTGGATATAGCATGCCGGCATCTCAAGTGATGCAGACACTATGGTGTTTCAAGGACAACTAGCTAACCATCTATGAGGAAAGGTAGCATGCCGCCATCTCAATTGATGGGGACGCTTCGGGAGTTCTATGACATATCTATATCTTTATTGAGCATGAGGTAGCATAAGTCCATCTCAGTTGATGGTAATGCTAGAGAATTCCTATGACATACCTATATCTTTATTGAAGAAGATACTTCAAAAGATACCTATGACATCTCTATATCTTTGTTAAAGAAGAGTTCCTCTTCAAGAAACATTAGGTAAGAGTTCCCCACTTGGTCCCAACTTTCTCACGACCATCTCCACATGGTCAACACACGCCCATTTTCCGTACCTTCCCGGTACACATAAACACACACCTCCTTTGAAAAACATTTGTCAAAACAAAACGCAAGCCCCGGTAAAGGTATACCATTGCAACCCGTCCATGACCGCGGACGCGGCTATTCGAATAGATTTGACTCTGCAGAGTTTGCGCACTTTCCCCACAAGAACTGATAAATCCGCCGGGATCATCCCCGGATCGTCATACGAAAGTATGCGAGACTCGGATAACCAGTCATAGTCTTTCGCCCGTCTCCATTGGCACAAGTCCTTCCCTGCGGGCTTACCCCTTCCCGGCACCCCGGCAGCATACCTCCTTTTGAGCGTATCTCCGGCGCCACGACAGAAGACCCTCAGTAATCGTCCGGCTATAGACAACTACAGTGTATTGCCTCCTTCAGAGCGCAACCCGGCGTCGGAGGTCCCTGGACATGATCCTATCGCGAAGAACCAAATACCGGAAAGGGAAACAAAAATTCATGACATGGCATAATGCAATGCGCATACAATATGGATTATATGTCAGGTTAAAGGAATTCGGTAAACCCTGGGTGCATCGTCAGATTAAAGGGGTGCCGACATCGGACACCGCCATATGAGAGGGTTTCTTTTAGGGTTTCACTACATTTGCAAGTTCAAAGGTTGTAATGATGTATGAATTACTCCTAAACTTGTAGAGAATGTTTTTCTGAACATTTCGGTATATTATACGTCTTTTTCTGAATTAATATGAATTAGTTATGAATTAAACAAGATTTAACTATTTTCTAAAATTTCTGGAAAATAATAAAAACATGACAAGTTGGACCCACTGTCAGCATTTTAACATTTTAGAAATGATTAAATCCCTGACAGGCAGACCCCACATGTCATATAATTAATTAAAACAGAAAATAACAGAAAATATAAAAAGAAAAGGCCGGCTGACGTCATAATGACGTCAGCGCGACGTCATCCATGGCCTGGCCGGCCAGGTCGACCACGGGGACGGCGCTGCAGGGCGCCAGGGGCCGCGGGAGCACGCGCGTTGGACGCGCAGGGGCTCCGCGAACCAAAAGATGGCGGCGCCGCCCTCAAATGGTCGCCGGAGGCCTATCTCCGACGAGCCCGAGCGGCGGGGCGGACAGGTGCGCGTCGCGGGCGCGCTACGCGGCGAAGAAGGGCGAACGGCGGGCACCCCGGGTACCAGAAGCTCACCAGGAGTACGGTGGGCTTGGCGGTTTCGCCGGAGATGGCCGGAATCGGCAGCGATAGGCGAGGTCCGGCGGCACGGGCTCCGCTCGATTGGCGCCGTAGAGAGCTCCGCCGTTGACGCCGTTTGGTGGAGGAGAACGAGGGCGACGCGGCGGAGCTGTTGGCGTCAGCGGCTTGGCGCAGGGAGGCGACTAGAGGCGGCAACGGTGAGTTGGCCGGGGGCTAGGGTTTCCTCCGGCTTGCAGAGAAGGGGAGGGGAGGAGGGGCGGTGGCGAAATAGGGGTTCTCCCCTGGCGCGGCGGCGCTTTATAAGCCACCGGGGGTGGCGGGAGGCATCCGGGCCGCCGGCGCCATCGACGGCCGCGGCAGCGCCAGGCAGCTGCCTGCCTGCGTGGAAGAAGAAAGGGGGTTTTCTGAAAACCCCCCTGGATTTTTGGAAAACTACCTGGAAAATAAAAACATGGAGGAATTTGGGGATTTTTAGGGTGTTTTGACCCAAATTTCAAGGGGATTTTTGCACAAATTTTATTAGAGCAAAACTAGAACCATTTGCAACATTGTTTCATAACATTTGGTGAAAAAGTTCTCAAATTTGAATGCAAATGCATGCATGCACATGAACAACTAGCAACATTATTTGATTAACAAAGTTGGTTCTGTTACAACTCTACCCCCTTACAAGAATCTCGTCCCCGAGATTCCTAAGTTTTAGAAAAGAAGGTAGGGTACTCAGATCGGAGACGATCCTCTCGTTCCCAGGTTGCTTCTGACTCAGAGTGATGAGACCATTGAACTTTCAGGAATTTGATGGTTTGACGCCGAGTTTTACGCTCAGCTTCATCAAGGATACGGATAGGATACTCTCGATAGGTCAGATCCTCTTGGAGGTCAAGTGTCTCGTGATTAACACCACGGATGGGATCTTTGAAGCAACGTTTAAGTTGGGAGACATGGAAGACGTCATGAACTTCAGGAAAAGTTGGAGGGAGTTCCAACTTGTAGGCAAGTGTACCTCGTTTTGCAAGGATGTGGAAAGGACCAACATAGCGAGGAGCTAGTTTGCCTTTTATACCGAAACGATGGACACCTCTTAGAGGAGTGACTCGAAGATAAGCTTGCTCGCCAACTTCATAGCAAACTTCTTGATGATGACGATCATAATTGCTCTTTTGACGAGACTGAGCAGCTTTCAAACGTTATCGGATAATGCCAACTTGATCTTCTGCTTCCTTGATCATGTCCGGTCCAAAGAACTGTCTTTCACCGGTTTCTGACCAATTCAGAGGGGTTCGACATTTCCGTCCATGAAGAGCTTCAAAAGGCGCCATGCCCAGGCTAGATTGAAAACTGTTGTTATAGGAGAATTCAACAAATGGAAGGCACTTTTCCCAATTCTTGCCGAAGGATATAACACAGGCCCTGAGCATGTCTTCAAGGATTTGATTCACCCTTTCGGTTTGACCACCGGTTTGAGGATGATAGGTCGTGCTGAAGGAAAGACGAGTTCCCATAGCTTGTTGGAAACTGGCCCAGAACTTGGAAGTAAACAGGCTTCCTCGATCAGAGATAATCTTCTTTGGAACACCATGAAGAGAAACTATTCGGGAAACATACAGATCTGCCAACTTGCTAGCAGTAATGTCTTCTCGGATAGGAAGGAAGTGAGCAACCTTGGATAGGCGATCAACAATTACCCATATAGCATTGCTCCCTTTCTGAGTTTTGGGAAGTCCGGTAATGAAATCCATACCAATTTCATCCCATTTCCATTCAGGAGTAGATAGAGGTTGAAGAGTACCAGCTGGTCTTTGATGTTCAGCTTTTACATGACGGCAAACGTCGCATTCAGCTACAAAGCGAGCGATTTCTCTTTTCATCCGGGTCCACCAGAACCTTTGGCGAAGATCCTGATACATCTTTGTACTTCCAGGATGAATAGATAGAGGAGACTCATGAGCTTCTCGAAGGATAAGCTCTCTCAGGTTCTTTTTCTTCGGCACCACCAAGCGGTTACCAAAGTAGACAACACCTTGATCGTTGACGGAGAAACATTTAGCATCTCCGCTAGCAATGTTCTCTTTGATCTTAGTGATACCCAAATCACGCTTCTGAGCGGCTTTGATCTGGTCTTCAAGAGAGGGTTTTACCTCTAAGTTAGCAAGGAATCCCTGAGGAACAACTTCAAGATTGAGTCTTGCAAATTCCTCATGGAGGGCAGGTTGACATTGCTAGAGCATCAGATTGTTGCAATATGACTTCCGACTTAGGGCGTCAGCAACGATGTTAGCCTTGCCGGGCTGATAGTTAAGACCCAAATCATAGTCCTTGATGAGTTCCAACCATCTTGTCTGCCTGAGATTCAGATCTGGTTGGGTAAAGAGATACTTCAGGCTTTGATGATCCGAGTATAACTCGCAACGATTACCGTAAAGGTAAGGTCGCCATTGCTTAAGAGCATGGACCACAGCTGCAAGCTCTAGATCATGAGTTGGATAATTGAGCTCATGTGGCTTCAACTGTCGAGAGGCATAAGCCACTACATGGCCATCTTGCATCAACACACATCCGAGCCCTTGAAGAGATGCATCACAGAAGATGACAAAGTCTTTGCTTGTGTCTGGAAGGACAAGTACAGGAGCGGTAGTCAGCTTTATTTTCAGTGTCTGAAAACTTTCTTCTGCCTTTTCTGACCACTCAAACTTCTTATCTTTCTTGAGAAGATCAGTCATTGGTTTGGCGATCTTGGAGAAATTCTCGATGTATCGACGGTAATAACCCGCCAATCCAAGAAAACTCCGAATTTCTTTGACTGACTTAGGAGTCTTCCAGTCAAGAACGGATTGAACTTTATCTGGAATACCTGCAACACCTTTTGCAGAGACGACATGGCCAAGAAAGATGAGCTCTTGTAACCAAAACTCACATTTAGAGAACTTGGCATAGAGGCGATGTTCACGAAGCTTTGTTAGCACCAAACGCAAGTGTTTAGTGTGTTCCTCTTCGGTTTTGGAATAGACCAGAATATCATCAATGTAGATAATGACGAATTTGTCAAGATACTCCATAAACACTGAGTTCATGAGCCGCATAAAAGTGGCTGGAGCATTTGTGAGACCAAAGGACATGACTGTGTACTCGTAAAGACCATAACGAGTCATGAACGCCGTTTTTGGAATGTCCTCCGTTCGGATTTTGATTTGATGGTAGCCTGATCTCAAATCCATCTTGGAAAAGACTGTGGCACCACTCAATTGATCGAAAAGATCATTGATTCGAGGTAGAGGATACTTGTTCTTGATGGTTACTGCGTTAAGCGGCCGGTAATCAACAACCAGACGCGGAACATTGGTATCCCTCTTCTTGACGAAGAGTGCGGGACATCCCCAAGAAGAAGTACTAGGTTGGATGTATCTTTTCCCTTCCAACTCTTCTAACTGCTTCTTCAGTTCAACCAACTCTTCTCGAGGCATACGATAAGGACGTCGAGATACAGGAGCAGTTCCAGGAACCAGCTCGATGACAAACTCCACACTTCTATCAGGTGGCATGCCAGGTAATTCTTCCGGAAAGACATCAGGGAAGTCACAAACCACCGGAACATCAGAAATTTCAAGCGGAGGTAAGACATCAAGGGCATACAACTCAGCATCAGGAATATGTACTGCTGATGGAGATGTTGCTGACGAAGACCAATACAGAATGGAGCTTCCGGAAAGATCGGTCAGAGTAAGAGACCTGGCTGCACAATCAATGACAGCCTGATATTTAGCTAGCCAACCCATGCCCAAAATGATATCAATGTCGGTTGACTTGAGGGCAATGAGGGAAATCGGAAAAAGAAGATATCCAATCTCGATTATGTTCCCACGACTGACCATGGCGGTATACCAACTTGAACCAGGGGAATGAACCACTAGAGGGGTGGACATCACTTCAAAAGGAATCTCATGCAATTCAGCAAACTCTTGGGATAAGAATGAATGCGATGCTCCAGAATCAAACAGAACTGTAGCTATAATGGAGTTGATTCGAAGCGTACCCATTATGACGCTTGGATCTGCTTCACCTTCTTCAGCAGTGACATGGGTCAGACGACCATGACCAGCAACTGGAGGCTTAGTAAACTTCTTTGGTGGTGGAGCACCACGAACAGAAGTATTGTGGGGGCACTCCTTCATGTAGTGACCAGGTTGACCACAAGTGAAGCACGCACCACTGCCTGGAGTACCCATAGCGGGACGATAGTTTGTTCCGCCGGCATTGTTTGGAGCTTGTGGGCGAGGAGCATAACCAGAAGACTTCGGTGCATTAGGAGCACGAGGCACAACACTGTATGGAATGAAAACACGACGGCGCTGATTGCCTTATCTAGAAGACTGAGAAGTATCTCGAGGACGCTTGCGAGTTTCCTCATACTCCACCTTTCCTCTTTCTGCCTTCATAGCCTTGTTGACAAGATCTTGGCAGGTTGGGAACTCCAGGAGATGAAGATCTCGACGAAGATCAGGATCCAGTCCCTTGCGGAACAAGGCTTGCTTCTTGGCATCAGTGGAAGTTTCTTCAGGAGCATAGCAGGCAAGACGATAGAAATTACCTTGGTAATCACAGATAGAACCACTACCCTGCATCAGCTTCAGAAACTCTTCTCTTTTCTCATCCATCAGACCCTCTGGGATATGATATGCACGGAAAGCAGCTTTGAACTCTGGCCAAGTTACTACATGACTGGCAGGCTGCATCAACAGGAAGTTTTCCCACCATGAACCAGCAGCTCCTTCAAGATAGTAGGTGGCAAAGTTCACCCAGTCTGCTTGAGCAGCGTGGGCAACCTCAAGCTTGCGCTCGATGGTGCGGAGCCAGTAGTCAGCATCAAGTGGCTCAGTGGAATAACTGAACACTGGTGGGGTGAGGCGGATGAAGCTTCGGATCCCCACTTGTTCCTCATGACACTGAGCTGTGTTGCGCTCAATCCTTTCAAGGAGCCTAATGTTGTCTGCGCGATTGGCTTCATACATGGCCATAAGTTGGACCATAGAAGGAGGAGGAGGAAGGTCAGCATTCTCCTCGTGGCCATCTCCACGGCCATTGCCATGGCCATGACCACGACCACGACCACGGCCAGCACCACTTCTAGTACCGCCTGACATCCTGAGGAGAAGACAAAAACCATGAGACACGGATTCACCGGAAGGATTCAACATAAGGATAGCATATACCGAATGCAATGAGCATGCTGAGAAGACAAGACATGTGATATGAAGATATATCATCGTATCGATCATAGTAGTTAAGCAAGCATACAAAATGTACACACTACTAACCGACTCACAAACCATGAAGATGGAACGCAAAGATGACATACCATCACCATGTCACATAAAGGCAAACAATTGGATGCTAAGTACCCGAAGCAAGAATAAAGGAACAATGCTTCAGATTAACTAAGGCATTCTGGAAACTCTGAGACAAGCAACCAGATACGGAGTACTGGAGAAAAATAACCCAAACCCGTGTATCCTAGAGATTGAATTGATAGGAAAGAAGAGAAACCTTTTTCCAATCAAAACCAGATAAGATGACTCAGCAAAGAGTGACACCAGGTAAGGAGTAAAAAGAATCCTATTCAGAGTTTTGCAAATAAACTTTAGCTTTCAAATAGTTTTCGCAACAACAAGACTCAACATCGACTAGTGAACAAGGGTTTCCTACAGGCAGTCCTGCTCTGATACCAAAACCTGTGGCACCCCCGAAATCAGGGTTAGCCGAATACCAGATCTTCGTCTGACATAAGCCTAACCTCGAGCTCGAGAGACTACAGTGAGGGAATTGGTAACACAACAGTGACTCTACGACTCAAAAGAATATATTACAACTCTTAGCAGAGTAAGATCCAAATTGTTACACGCAGAGGTCACTGACCCAACATTCAACAAGCAACGGAAGCAAATTATGTTATCCTAAATAACAAGATAGAAAAGGGCTTAAGAAGCCATAACATAAAGCGACGTCCCAGCCCATAAGTCGCAGGCTGCTGCCTGGGAACTCCAAACTAACCGTCTGTTGCGGTCAAAACCCACCGGCGGGCAGCGACGGGCAACACAGTAGAGCCGGGAACAACCTAGGGCTGCGGCTGGCCCTGGTCCCTCCGAGCGACGGCCCGCAAAGCCTCTGGTACACACGTCCGATGCTGATGCAAGGGCGTGTCACCTGACCTATACCTGGTCAGGAAGGTGATGGAGACGCCTCGCTTAGTTTCCTGCATGGCATACACGTAAACATTAAATACGAGCCTCGATCGGCTCTCAGGTTATCCTGTGAATCGGCTCAAGGAGCCGATCCACCCATGATTCGTACGAGGTGCATGAATATATGGTGGTCCTGCTTGATCAAGATAAAGCTAATGCGATCTACGACGATTTAGGGTTTTCACCGCATAATCGGATCATCCTACTCACGATTGGGCCTCGCGGCCACGCACGGTGATCGTAAGCCGATCCTAGATAGGGCCTAAAAACCAACACGAGGTTGATCCCCGGAACATCCTGTCTAGGACTAGCAAACGACACCCTACGTGCCGCTGGATCCTCCAACCCTTTGTAAGGCCTAACTATTGCAGATATTAAACTAATCCTTGAAAACAAGGAGCAACCGTAACGGATCGGATCTACTAAATAATGATCAAGCGGGGTGCCGCCCCTACACCTAAGATAGGTGTAAGGGCGGCTAGATATGCAAGGGTTGCACTACGATAGCATGTTATACGAAGAACTAATGCTAACCCTAACACATCTATGATAAATACGTTGCTCGCCATCAAAAAGGCTTCAGTACGAGCAACGCATGAACAACATGAAGCTTATGCTGCCTAGATCGCAAGATGCGATCTAGGCAGCATGATGCTTACCGGTAGAAACCCTCGAGACGAAGGAGTTGGCGATGCGCCGAGATTGATTTGTTGGTTGAACGTTGGTTGTTGTTTATTTCATAAACCCTAGATACATATTTATAGTCCAGGGGACTTTCTAACGTGGGAATAATCCCAACCGTGCACGAAGCCAACTCTAACTAAAACGACACGTAATCTACTATGTTACAGATACACGGGCCAACTAGCCCATATTTTGCATATAAAGGCCGATTCACATATTTCTTCCATGTATATTCTTCAAATCCATCTTGATCGCGGCCCACCTCCGACTCGGTCAAATTCTGGTGATAACACATGCCCCCCTGGTTTTGGAATTGGTAATTCCAAAATCACTCTGCTTTTCCTTCGTTGGGTCATGTCGTGGCAGAACCGTTGCAGTATCCGTCATCATGATGCCTTGCCTTCTCAACTTCTCCGCGTGACCTGGCAGTTTTTTTTCTTTTAGGCACCACTTCCTCGGAAACTGCTGTGGCATTGAATTTCCACTATATCCCCTTTTATTTAACCGCTCCGCACAGTTTATTTCCGCATCTTCTTCGCATTAGCACTCCAAAAGCCCTCCTGCGCCACCATGTCTTCTTCCTCCTCTGCTTCATCGGATCTTTCCACCCAGTCCTCTTCTTCTCGCGAGCCGACGCCGGAGCCGAACCCGGCGGAGGTCCATGCAGCCAATACCCGCCGCGCCATTGAGGCCGGGGAGGAGTCTAGCCATGACTTCTCCATCTGGTCGGAGGACGACAAGTCCCTGACCGACGGGGAAAGCGACCTCCGCTTCCTCGCCGACGGGGAAATGGAGGAGGAGAGCGACGACGATCGCTTCTCCTGTGACTTCACCTCTCCTGAGGAGGAGGAGGAGGAGGAAGAAGAGGAGGAGGAGGAGGACGACACCTCCTCCGATGAGCCGCCGGCCAAGCGGTTCTGCCCCTGGCCAGGGAACCTCAGCGACTTCGACAGCGACGACGATGACGCTGACGAAGAGGACAAGGACAATGAGGGCCCGGTCGGCGGCCATTGGAGCGATGACGAGCCCGCCGGGAGCAGCGCCGACAGCGGCGACGACGGCGATGACGAGGGCAGCGACGGCCCGTAGATAGGACCTTTAGTATAGGACCAGTAGCAGTAGATGGGGCAATGTATCCCCTAGTACTTCCTTTTGAGAGCAATCAGCTCTTTATGTAAGAAATCTATCAATGAAGAACTTTTCCCAATTTCATTTTGCCAATTTCCTTTGAGCTTAATTTAGCCGATTTCCTCTCATACTGATCTTGCCGATTTGTCCCCTTTGCCAATGCGTAATGAGCCGATAGCAACGCATCGGTCCTTTAAAATTCACCCTTCCATTCTTCAACTGATGATTTCGAAATCTGGTGGATAATGTAGAATCTTCAGGGAAGCCTTTGAATTCTTCCAACCAAACCTAATGGTCTTCTTTAAACACTCATCATTTTGTGAAGAAGGTTGCGACGAAAGATCAGCCGATGGTACCCCAATCGGCTCCTGAACAGAGCATCCACCAGGCCTGCTGCCCCCCGAGCCTTACTCGAGGCGAGAATGTCAGAGAGGATGCACCAAAGCCGATCACCTTTCTTCCTTAGAAAGCCGATATACCCCTTCTGTCAACACTGCTGAACTAGTACCAAGGGTTGAAAATCCTCGACAAGAAGGTTCAGGAACCCGGATCGGCTCAAAGCAGCTGAAGAAGTTCTCATTGTTTTACTCCCGCGTAGAAGCAGAGGGCCCCACAGCTGAACTGGATTTGGTGGAGATCCGGTAAACCTCGTATAATTGCACTAGAGTCGATGGCTGCGCATCGGCTTCATTTCTTAGTTCTAAAGTCGATGCCCTTGCATCGGCTGTATGTCATGTAAAAATTTTTTACTGGCCGATTTTTTCCTAACGGCCCCAATACTTCACTGCACACATGTTCTCCTGCACATGTTCACATGTTCATCGTGTTTAGGTGCCCCCCGAGCCGAATCTGTCAGGGAATGGCAGATATCGGCTCTGTAATTCGTACGTCGGCTCCGGTAGGATCAATGACGAACACAAGCAGAACATGTGGTGAGGATAATTTTGGCCGATTGCTGGGACCGGCCTCCATATTGATTGAAGCGCTGACTGAAGGTTCTGTAATGTCCCTTCATAGATTTTTGGGGCCGATCACAAGGATCAGCCTCGCCACGTTTGCTCATCGCTTTGCTTCAGCTACATGGTCAGGCCAGTGGATAAAACCAGCTTAACCCTTCCCTTCGTCACGTCGATGCGCTCGCAGTCGTCCAAATTGATACCTGAGAGGGGTTCTTGGCCTGCTGCTTCCCATGCGTTCATGCCAGCCGTTGAAATTTCGGCTGAGTCATCGGCCTGGACGACCTCTACCTCATCTCCATCCCACTGTATTATGCATTGGTGCATCGTGGAGGGAATGCAGCAGTTGGCGTGGATCCAATCTCTTCCTAGCAGAACAGCATAAGTGCTCTTGCTATCGACGATGAAGAACGTTGTAGGGATAGTTTTCCTTCCTACGGTCAGATCCACATTCAGAACACCTTGTGCGTCAGACGCTTGGCCGTTGAAATCGCTCAATGTCACGTTGGTCTTGATTAGATCTGAGCTAGAGCGTCCCAGCCGACGTAGCATAGAGTATGGCATGATGTTGACTGCCGCTCCGGTGTCCACCAGCATCTTATTTACAGGCCTCCCATCGATATAACCTCGCAAGTACAGGACCTTCAGATGTCTGTAGCTTCTTTCTCGTGGCTTCTCAAAGATAACCGGCCGTGGGCCGCAGTCAAGTTGTGCCACAGGTGCCTCGTCTAATCCTGGAGCACTGAACTCCGAAGGGAGGATGAACACCATGTTTGTGCCAGCCGATGTTTCATCATCGGCTTTCCTTTGCTTGGGACGCCACTCCATTTTCCGTGGACGACCCTCTTCGTCCAGGGTTCGCTGAACTTTCACAGCCAGATCAGGTCGTGCCTTCCTTAACGTATGCAAGTATAACGTTTCGGCTTCCTCCAGGCCGCGCAATCGCTGAACCCTGCGCTTTTGTGAACGGCTGAGTCCATCAGGGCACCACCTTGGCCGGTGGTACCTGTCTTCTTCTTCTTCTTCTTGTCCCTCGTCTTCTGAATCCTCGAGATCTTCCCACCGAGGGGAGTCAGCGCGTTTGCTTTGTGGCGGGAGAGGCCCTAGGCGCTTGAACACGGACACGTTGGCTGCCTCCTTCTTCTTCTGGATGCCTGGGCAATTGCCGATTGTGGGCAATCGGCTCATTCCTGAATCCCAGCAGTGTCTGAAGAAGGGGCAGTCCCAGTGCCTATCGTTGTCATCTTGCTCCCTTGATTTTCCTTTGGCACAGCGCTCGTGCTCCTCCTCATCGCGATCGTGCCGACGATGTCTTCTGGCTTCTCTAGCCAGACGATCTCTTTCATCATCATCGCTGGATCGTCGGCGTTGGTCATACTGACTCACATACTTGTTGAGGAGGTGATCAGAGAGGGGTCGCTGATATCTTATGTTCTTCACTTCTCCCTCTGTGATGTAGCGCTTGCCATCATGACGGAGCCGATCGCGTGGAGCGGCCTCCTCTGTGTCCTTGCTACGAGAGCAGCTGCCCTCGTCTCCATCTTTGCCAGAGTGGTGCCCAGGTCCTACCATGTTGATGCTGAACGAGGATCCTGGCTGGCAACCTTCAGGGTAAGTGCATTCCACCATGTTAACGGCGGGGAAGGGTTGGGTGTCGACCTTCATGGCGTACTGGTTGAAAATCAGACGTCCTTTTTCTATCGCCATTTGGATCTGCTGACGCCACACCCTGCAGTCGTTGGTGGCATGGGAGAGCGAGTTATGCCATTTGCAGTATGGCTTTCCGTTCAGCTC
Organism: Lolium perenne; assembly: GCF_019359855.2. Lineage (NCBI taxonomy): Eukaryota > Viridiplantae > Streptophyta > Magnoliopsida > Poales > Poaceae > Lolium > Lolium perenne. Next base: position 637,699 of record NW_027248971.1, on the reverse strand, counting down.
TTGTACCGTGGGGAATTTGAGACCTTCGGGAATCGTCAACTGCTTCTCCTTGAGCAGGAGGTCGAAGATTTGCTCAGTTTTGGTCACGTCAAAATCAAACCCCCTGGGCGGGCCTGGTGGCTTTACCCATTTGCAGGACACGGGGGTTGCCCCCCGAGTCCATTCAGCCACTGCTACCTCTTGATCTCCCGCAGAAACTTCGTCTTCCTCGGCCTCGACCAGGACTACTGCACGCTTGAATTTGTCCTGATACAGGTCCGGGTGGCGCTGTTCATATGCCGACAGTATCTGAACCATGTGCGCCAGTGAGGGGTAGTCTGCTTGGGAGGCCATGTCCTTGAGCGGCGCTGCAAGGCCCGCCACTGCCAACTCGACCGCCTCCTTTTCAGTCACACGAACTGAATAACATCGGTTCCTAAGATTCCTGAAGCGCTGGATGTATTCTGTCACAGTTTCTCCACGCTTCTGACGTATTTGTGCTAGATCGGCAAGGCCAGACTCGGAAACCTCTGAGTGGTACTGCGTATGGAACTGTTCTTCCAACTGCTTCCAAGTCCGGATCGAGTCTGGTGGCAACGAGGTGTACCACCCGAAAGCCCATCCCGTGAGGGACTGTGAGAAGAACCTCACGCGTAGTGGATCCGACACTGAGGCCGTTCCTAGCTGTGCCAAATATCGGCCCACATGCTCGATGGAGCTGGAGCCATCTGATCCGCTGAATTTGGAGAAATCAGGGAGCCGATATTTGGGTGGTAACGGGATCATCTCGTACTCATCGGGGTACGGCTTGGAATAGCCGATTGCCCTCCTTTTCGGCACCATGCCGAACTGGTCTCTTAGTATGGTACTGATCTGATCCGCTGTGCTGGCCGCAGGAGTTGAACTCTGAAGATTCGCCGGGGTGGCGTACTTAGCCAGCCATGCTTGCTTTTCCAGCTCTGAGCCAACTGCAGGAGCTGAGCTCGGGAGGTTCGTCGGGGTGGCATACTTAGTTAGCCACGTCTGCTTCTCAAGATCTGTCGCTGACGTTCCTCCTGTTTTCCCAGAAGTCCCTGATGTTGTGGCCTGGTTTGTGAGCGCCCAGTTACCGCAATCTGGCACATACGTGCACATGTACCCGTGAGGGATCTCCTTAGGCGCCTCATGCAAGAACTGGCAGTCACTAGGGTCACCACCGATCTTGTAGACGACGAATGCCGGTGAATTCGGCACTTCTGGTGCTGCCAACGCAAATGGCAGCGGTGGACGGGACTGGAGTGGCAACTCTCCTTGATGCGTCCCGAGAGCTGGTCCTGACGGCGAGTACTGGTGCCTCATGATCTCCTGGATCACCCGAAGAGCGACACGCTCCAACGTGTTTACCAGGTTCTCAGAGTGGCGGTGTAGCGAGTGAGCCACCAAGTAGTTGCTCTCCTGCCGCAGGGACCTGGTGCGTTCTTCTGACGGGCGAGAGGTCTATCCCATCGAGTGCACCATCAGGCGAGAACCCCTTCCACCTGATGCCATGTGAACGGGTTCTGTGAAAAGAGCCGATGAGATCGGCTTCGAGGATAGCTTTGACCTCGTCATACTTCTTCTTGAGCTCGTCGGTCAGATCCTCGTACGTGACTGGAGTGCCGTCCGCCATCTCAGATGTAGATGGCGAGGTGGTTGATGTCGAAGCTTGTCCCACTGGGCGTGCCAGAATGCGTTGCGGTCAAAACCCACCGGCGGGCAGCGACGGGCAACACAGTAGAGCCGGGAACAACCTAGGGTTGCGGCTGGCCTTGGTCCCTCCGAGCGACGGCCCGCAAAGCCTCTGGTACACACGTCCGATGCTGATGCAAGGGCGTGCCACCTGACCTATACCTGGTCAAGAAGGTGATGGAGATGCCTCGCTTAGTTTCCTGCATGGCATACACGTAAACATTAAATACGAGCCTCGATCGGCTCTCAGGTTATCCTGTGAATCGGCTCAAGGAGCCGATCCACCCATGATTCGTACGAGGTGCACGAATATATGGTGGTCCTGCTTGATCAAGATAAAGCTAATGCGATCTACGACGATTTAGGGTTTTCACCGCATAATCGGATCATCCTACTCACGATTGGGCCTCGCGGCCACGCACGGTGATCGTAAGCCGATCCTAGATAGGGCCTAAAAACCAACTCGAGGTTGATCCTCGGAACATCCTGTCTAGGACTAGCAAACGACACCCTACATGCCGCTGGATCCTCCAACCCTTTGTAAGGCCTAACTATTGCAGATATTAAACTAATCCTTGAAAACAAGGAGCAACCGTAACGGATCGGATCTACTAAATAATGATCAAGCGGGGTGCCGCCCCTACACCTAAGATAGGTGTAAGGGCGGCTAGATATGCAAGGGTTGCACTACGATAGCATGTTATACGAAGAACTAATGCTAACCCTAACACATCTATGATAACTACGTTGCTCGCCATCAAAAAGGCTTCAGTACGAGCAACGCATGAACAACATGAAGCTTATGCTGCCTAGATCGCAAGATGCGATCTAGGCAGCATGATGCTTACCGGTAGAAACCCTCGAGACGAAGGAGTTGGCGATGCGCCGAGATTGATTTGTTGGTTGAACGTTGGTTGTTGTTTATTTCATAAACCCTAGATACATATTTATTGTCCAGGGGACTTTCTAACGTGGGAATAATCCCAACCGTGCACGAAGCCAACTCTAACTAAAACGACACGTAATCTACTATGTTACAGATACAAGGGCCAACTAGCCCATATTTTGCATATAAAGGCCGATTCACATATTTCTTCCATGTATATTCTTCAAATCCATCTTGATCGCGGCCCACCTCCGACTCGGTCAAATTCTGGTGATAACACCGTCGATATTAACATAGAAACCACCTTCGGCTGTAGAGACTTCATCTGAAACAAAAGCATGCAAAGCTGAGTACAGGGACTCAGCAAGACTTAGTACAACCTTTTAGCAAAGCAGTTATGCGGGCTTTCTATAGATCTTCTTTTGCGTAAAGCCAATTTTCCTTTGTAAGATAAGAGAGAAGAGAAGTTCGACTACTCAGAACCTTTAAAAAGGGGATAAGAGAGCGACATCTCTATCTCTATTGATCATCATATTGTATCCACCAATCTTCATCATCTCGAACCACTATCCTCCGATCACCCCCTCAACACCCGAAGAAGGTGTCCGTAAGCACACATTGTTTGCCAAGTTTTACGATCAGGTTAAAGTTGTCTATGATCACAGAATCCATTCCCAAGTCGTCCATAACCATGGACACGGCTTTTCGAAAAGATTCATAACCCTGCAGGGGTGCACAACTTTACCCACACGCGCCAACCGACTCTTAGTGCCAACGTTTAAGCTCTCTTCCTTGGAAAGCCAGCAGAGGGTGGTTGACCACGACCTTTACCTTGCTATCGCCGAGACCATGAGTCATGCGCTAAGGATTATTCCGCCGTAACGGGTCAAGTCCCGAAGTTGGTCCTTAACGATGTGAGCCGAGGTGGGTTTCCCCAGAGGCCGCAACCCCCAGCCACCACGACCACGCTTACCTGCCTGTTATGTACCTTTAACCCCCAAGCAAAATGCAATGCATATGACCAGGTAACGCGCAAACTATGTGACTCATGGAATCTACTAGGCAAGTTAGTGAGTCGAGAGGGTACCATAATAGGGCCTCGTGTGGTTGTACGCTCGGTCTTGGTTCAAGAGGCGAGAACTCGGTTCCTAGGGTCGGCAGAAACGAAACAACCCACCACATCCCAATGTGGCCTCTCGTCTGAGCCTTTAATCATGTTTATCATCATCATCTCTATACTTACCACGTCAACCTGTCATGCTAGATTCATTTCATTGTAAGGCTCCAGTCCGAAGACCGGAGTAGTAGCGTAACAAACTAAGCATGGCTAAGCATAAGAGATAAAGGCTCTCGCGACGCACACATGCCAAACCTAGTTATGCTAGGAGCAGTGGATCAGGGTATCGAGGCTACAAAGGTCGGACATGCAACAGATAGGGTAACTCTATCTATCGATAAAAGACAGTTGAATCGTATGCGATATGTAGGAACCACAGATAAAAGCATTTCGAAATATAAATGAACCAGGTTAAGGCTTGCCTTGTCCCTCAGCGGATGAGTACTGTTCTTCGGTGGCGTTGACGTCAGACTCCGGCTCAGATCCTATCGCGAAGAACCAAATACCGGAAAGGGAAACAAACATTCACGACATGGCATAATGCAATGCGCATACAATATGGATGATATGTCAGGTTAAAGGAATTCGGTAAACCCTAGGTGCATCGTCAGATTAAAGGGGTGCCGACATCGGACACCGCCATATGAGAGGGGTTCTTTTATGGTTTCACTACATTTGCAAGTTCAAAGGTTGTAATGATGTATGAATTACTCCTAAACTTGTAGAGAATGTTTTTCTGAACATTTCGGTATATTATACGTCTTTTTCTGAATTAATATGAATTAGTTATGAATTAAACAAGATTTAACTATTTTCTGAAATTTCTGGAAAATAATAAAAACATGACAAGTTGGACCCATTGTCAGCATTTTAACATTTTAGAAATGATTAAATCCCTGACAGGCAGATCCCACATGTCATATAATTAATTAAAACAGAAAATAACAGAAAATAGAAAAAGAAAAGGCCGGCTGACGTCATAATGACGTCAGCGCGACGTCATCCATGGCCTGGCCGGCCAGGTCAACCACGGGGACGGCGCTGCAGGGCGCCAGGGGCCGCGGGAGCACGCGCGTTGGACGCGCAGGGGCTCCGCGAACCAAAAGAGGGCGGCGCCGCCCTCAAATGGTCGCCGGAGGCCTGTCTCCGACGAGCCCGAGTGGCGGGGCGGACAAGTGCGCATCGCGGGCGCGCTACGCGGCGAAGCAGGGCGAACGGCGGGCACCCCGGGTACCAGAAGCTCACCAGGAGCACGGTGGGCTTGGCGGTTTCGCCGGAGATGGCCGGAATCAGCGGCGATAGGCGAGGTCCGGCGGCACGGGCTCCGCTCGATTGGCGCCGTAGAGAGCTCCCCCGCTAACGCCGTTTGGTGGAGGAGAAAGAGGGCGACGCGGCGGAGCTATTGGCGTCGGCGGCTTGGCGCGGGGAGGCGACTAGAGGCAGCAACGGCGAGTTGGCCGGGGGCTAGGGTTTCCTCCGGCTTGCAGAGAAGGGGAGGGGAGGAGGGGCGGTGGCGAAATAGGGACTCTCCCCTGGCGCGGCGGCGCTTTATAAGCCGCCGGGGGCGGAGGGAGGCATCCGGGCCGCCGGCGCCATCGATGGCCGCGGCAGCGCCAGGCAGCTGCCTGCCTGCGTGGAAGAAGAAAGGGGGTTTTCTGAAAACCCCCTGGATTTTTGGGAAACTCCCTGGAAAATAAAAACATGGATGAATTTGGGGATTTTTAGGGTGTTTTGACCCAAATTTCAAGGGGATTTTTGCACAAATTTTATTAGAGCAAAACTAGAACCATTTTCAACATTGTTTCTTAATATTTGGTGAAAAAGTTCTCAAATTTGAATGCAAATGCATGCATGCACATGAACAACTAGCAACATTATTTGATTAACAAAGTTGGTTCTGTTACATTCTCTGTAGGTAACTCAGAAAATTATGCCAATTTACCTGAGTGATCCTCAGATATGTACGCAACTTTCATTCAATTTGAGCATTTTCATTTGAGCAAGTCTGGTGCCTTAATAAAATTCGTCTTTACGAACTGTTCTGTTTTGACAGATTCTGCCTTTTATTTCGCATTGCCTGTTTTGCTATGCTTGATGAATTTTTCGATTCCATTAACTTTCAGTAGCTTTGTGCAATGTCCAGAAGTGTTAAGAATGATTGTGTCACCTCTGAACATGTAAATTTTGATTGTGCACTAACCCTCTAATGAGTTGTTTTAAGTTTGGTGTGGAGGAAGTTTTCAAGGATCAAGAGAGGGAGATGATACAATATGATCAAGGAGACTGAAAGCTCTAAGCTTGGGGATGCCCCGGTGGTTCACCCTTCATATATCAAGAAGACTCAAGCGTCTAAGCTTGGGGATTCCCAAGGCATCCCCTTCTTCATTGACAACATTATCAGGTTCCTCTAGTGAAACTATATTTTTATTCCATCACATCTTACGCACTTTGCTTGGAGCGTCGGTTTGTTTTTGTTTTTTTTGTTTTTGTTTGAATAAAATGGATCCTAGCATTCATTGTGTGGGAGAGAGACACGCTCCGCTGTTGCATATGGACAAATATGTCCTTAGGCTTTACTCATAGTATTCATGGCGAAAGTTTCTTCTCCGTTAAATTGTTATATGGTTGGAATTGGAAAATGATACATGTAGTAATTGCTATAATGTCTTGGATAATGTGATACTTGGCAATTGTTGTGCTCATGTTTAAGCTCTTGCATCATATACTTTGCACCTATTAATGAAGAAATACATAGAGCATGCTAAAATTTGGTTTGCATAATTGGTCTCTCTAAGGTCTAGATAATTTCTAGTATTGAGTTTGAACAACAAGGAAGACGGTGTAGAGTCTTATAATGTTTACAATATGTCTTTTATGTGAGTTTTGCTGCACCGGTTCATCCTTGTGTTTGTTTCAAATAAACCTTGCTAGCCTAAACCTTGTATCGAGAGGGAATACTTCTCATGCATCCAAAATCCTTGAGCCAACCACTATGCCATTTGTGTCCACCATACCTACCTACTACATGGTATTTCTCCGCCATTCCAAAGTAAATTGCTTGAGTGCTACCTTTAAAATTTCTATCCTCTACCTTTGCAATATATAGCTCATGGGACAAATAGCCTAAAAACTATTGTGGTATTGAATATGTACTTATGCACTTTATCTCTTATTAAGTTGCTTGTTGAGCGATAACCATGTTCCTGGGGACGCCATCAACTACTCTTTGTTGAATATCATGTGAGTTGCTATGCATGTTCGTCTTGTCTGAAGTAAGGGAGATTTACCGCTAGAATGGTTAGAGCATGCATAATGTTAGAGAAGAACATTGGGCCGCTAACTAAAGCCATGATCCATGGTGGAAGTTTCAGTTTTGGACAAACATCCTCAATCTCATATGAGAAAATTAATTGTTGTTACATGCTTATGCATAAAAGAGGAGTCCATTATCTGTTGTCTATGTTGTCCCGGTATGGATGTCTAAGTTGAGAATAATCAATAGCGAGAAATCCGATGCGAGCTTTCTCCTTAGACCTTTGTACAAAGTGCGGCATAGAGGTAGCCCTTTGTGACACTTGGTTAAAACATATGCATTGCAATGATAATCCAGGAAATCCGAGCTAATTAGGACAAGGTGCGGGCACTATTAGTATACTATGCATGAGGCTTGCAACTTGTAAGATATAATTTACATAACACATATGCTTTATTACTACCGTTGACAAAATTGTTTCTTGTTTTCAAAATCAAAGCTCTAGCACAAATATAGCAATCGATGCTTCCCTCTGCGAAGGGCCATTCTTTTACTTTTATGTTGAGTCAGTTCACCTATTTCTCTCCATCTTAAGAAGCAAACACTTGTGTGAACTGTGCATTGATTCCTACATACTTGCATATTGCACTTGTTATATTACTCTATGTTGACAACTATCCATGAGATATATATGTTATAAGTTGAAAGCAACCGCTGAAACTTAATCTTCCTTTGTGTTGCTTCAATGTCTTTACTTTGAATTATTGCTTTATGAGTTAACTCTTATGCAAGACTTATTGATGCTTGTCTTGAAGTACTATTCATGAAAAGTCTTTGCTATATGATTCATTTGTTTACTCATGTAATTTACATTGTTTGGATCGCTGCATTCATTACATATGCTTACAATCATATGATCAAGGATATGATGGCATGTCACTCCAGAAATTATCTTTGTTATCGTTTACCTGCTCGGGACGAGCAGAAACTAAGCTTGGGGATGCTGATACGTCTCCGACGTATCGATAATTTCTTATGTTCCATGCCACATTATTGATGATATCTACATGTTTTATGCATACTTTATGTCATATTTATGCATTTTCCGGCACTAACCTATTAACGAGATGCCGAAGAGCCAGTTGTTGTTTTCTGCTGTTTTTGGTTTCAGAAATCCTAGTAAGGAAATATTCTCGGAATTGGACGAAATCAACGCCCAGGGGCCTATTTTCACACGAAGCTTCCAGGAGACCGAAGGGAAGACGAAATGGGGCCACGGGGCGCCGCCACACTAGGGCGGCGCGGCCCAGGGGGGCCCACGCGGCCCTAGCGTGTGGGGCCCCCGTGTGGCCCCCTGACCTGCCCTTCCGCCTACATATAGTCTTTGTCGCGAAACCCCCGTGCACCGAGAGCCACGATACGGAAAACCTTCCAGAGACGCCGCCGCCGCCAATCCCATCTCGGGGGATTCAGGAGATCGCCTCCGGCACCCTGCCGGAGAGGGGATTCATCTCCCGGAGGACTCTACACCGCCATGGTTGCCTCCGGAGTGATGAGTGAGTAGTTCACCCCTGGACTATGGGTCCGTAGCAGTAGCTAGATGGTTGTCTTCTCCTCATTATGCTTCATTGTCGGGTCTTGTGAGCTGCCTAACATGATCAAGATCATCTATCTGTAATGCTATATGTTGTGTTTATTGGGATCCGATGGATAGAGAATACTATGTTATGTTGATTATCAATCTATCTTTGTGTTGTTTATGATCTTGCATGCTCTCCGTTACTAGTAGATGCTTTGGCCAAGTTGATGCTTGTAACTCCAAGAGGGAGTATCTATGCTCGATAGTGGGTTCATGCCTCTATTGAATCCGGGGGAGTGACAGAAACCCCTAAGGTTGTGGATGTGATGTTGCCACTAGGGATAAAACATTGATGCTATGTCCAAGAATGTAGTTATTGATTACATTACGCACCATACTTAATGCAATTGTCTGTTGTTTGCAACTTAATACTGGAAGGGGTTCGGATGATAACCTGAAGGTGGACTTTTTAGGCATAGATGCATGCTGGATAGCGGTCTATGTACTTTGTCGTAATGCCCAATTAAATCTCACAATACTCATCATATCATGTATGTGCATTGTCATGCCCTCTCTATTTGTCAATTGCCCAACTGTAATTTGTTCACCCAACATGCTATTTATCTTATGGGAGAGACACCACTAGTGAACTGTGGACCCCGGTCCATTCCTTACATCGAATACAATCTACTGCAATACTTGTTCTACTGTTCTCTGCAAACAATCATCATCCACACTATACATCTAATCCTTTGTTACAGCAAGCCGGTGAGATTGACAACCTCACTGTTTCGTTGGGGCAAAGTACTTTGGTTGTGTTGTGCAGGTTCCACGTTGGCGCCGGAATCCCTGGTGTTGCGCCGCACTACATCTCACCGCCATCAACCTTCAACGTGCTTCTTGACTCCTACTGGTTCGATAAACCTTGGTTTCTAACTGAGGGAAACTTACTTCCGTACGCATCACACCTTCCACTTGGGGTTCCCAACGGTCGCGTGCTGTACGCGTGTCACCGTGCTCTGTCCACCCTTGCTTGCGCTGTTGTGTCTCTTGATCCACTTGTTCCTTCGGGAGCTGCTGCTGCTGCTGCCGCATGTCGTGGACTATTTTGCCTTGCTGTTCCTTCGGGAGGTGTTGATGCAAACGCCGTTCCCATGGCTCCGACTCCTGCCATTGCCATGTTGTACAGTGCCTCCCTTGGATCTCCTGGAGGTGGCCTGGACGCAAGGATAAAGGCTTGTGTCGCCATATACCCAGCTTCTGGTGTCTTGGGGATAATATTCCCTCTCGTGTCTATCGACATAAAAGACATGTCGAGGTTTTGAACCAAGTGCTCTCTTTCTCCTTCGGGTATATGTTGCAACCTTGATCTTGCTCTGTTTCGAGCTTCCCTGTGGCTATCTCCCGAGGTTCCAGATTGTCGACTCAGCTCTGCCCTTCGCCTGCTTGACGCAGAGGCTGCCTCCTTTCTTCTGTTCAGGGCAGCTGTCTGTTTTTCCAATTCCCTCGCAGCCCGTGCGAGCCTATATTGATATGCTTGCAACTCTTCTGGCGTGGCTGTTGTGGCCATTGGTTCTGAGCCATCCATAGCTCTTGCGGCTCTATCCCATGCTGCTTGCGGAAGTTGAACTCTATCACGAGGCTCAGATCCGATATATTTGTTGCCTAGACCTCGTCGTAGATCGGAGGGATCGACGTATGGATTTCCCAAATCGTCGAAAGCCTCAGACATTTCCTCCTGATCGCGGCTTGGCTCTCCGATGGCATAAATCTGATGGTATTTTGTATTCTGCTCTGTTCTGGGTTTGGTGACACCATCATAAAGATTGGTGAAGACCTTGCCCACTGTAGTGGATTTGTCGATGAAGTTGAAGCTGTCGACACTGCTCGAGTCATCGCTTATATAGGAGTCCGCAGATGACTCGAAGGACATGTCGCTGAAGATCTTGGCGAGCTTTTCGCTTGCCCTGGTACTGATGAAGCGTGGCGATGAAGTCTCCTCTTCGCCTGACTCGATTGACGATGTTGAGCTCGAAAAATCATAATCGACCGCCGACAATCCCGACGAGATCGGAATTTCGAGACGATACATTCCCTCTTTCTCGACGCGAAAGTGGAATCTTCCGAACGTCATCTCCATAGGCTCCTCCAGATACGCATATGCATCCAAACGGGAGGGCGGGTGAGGAACAAAATCGACAGGACCAGTTGCGATCTGTTTACCTCGATCCGTCGCGTTGCTTGCTGTTGATGAAGTCGACGAACTTGAACGTGCCATCGAGACCAGATCCTTGACGCCTCTAATTCCCACAGACGGCGCCAATTGACAAGGGATTAACTTGTCAATGCCTACGGGTTGTAGACTAGGGTTTAGTTGGAAGTAGAGGGCAAGTAGATCTCAAAGGTTTCAGCTGAAAAGTACTCGACGATTGTGAAAACTTGGGTTTGAGAGACAATGATTCGATGCTTTCGTTATCCCTCGACTCCCCCTTATATAGGAGGCGGAGCCGAGGGATTCGTATTGTACAAGTTACAGAGTCCGGGAGGGTTTCCAACTCATCCCGCAAGATTACAAATATCATCTCCTAATACAACTCTAGCTTTCCTTAATAACAACTTGGGCTTCCGATTCTTCTTATTCTTCGAGTCGTGGGCCTTCAGTAAACCCCGGGTACTATCTTCGGCAGGCCCATTGGAGGTGCCTATGTCACTATGGGTCCATAGCAGTAGCTAGATGGTCGTCTTCTCCTAATTGTGCTATCATTGTTGGATCTTGTGAGCTGCCTAACATGATCAAGATCATCTATCTATAATGCTACATGTTGTGTTTGTTGGGATCTGATGAATAAGTGAATGCTATGTTTGTTGATTATCAATATCATCTATGTGTTGTTTATGATCTTGCATGCTCTCCGTTGCTAGTAGAGGTTGTGGCCATGTTTTTGCTTGTAACTCCAAGAGGGAGTATTTATGCTCGATAGTGGGTTCATGTCTCCATTAAATCTGGGGGAGTGACAGAAACCTCTAAGGTTGTGGATGTGCTGTTGCCACTAGGGATAAAACATCAATGCTATGTCTAAGGATATATTCGTTGATTACATTACACACCATACTTAATGCAATTGTCTGTTGTTTGCAACTTAATACTGGAGGGGGTTCGGATGATAACCTGAAGGTGGACTTTTTAGGCATAGATGCATGTTGGATAGCGGTCTATGTACTTTGTCGTAATGCACAATTAAATCTCACAATACTCATCATAACATGTATGTGCATGGTCATGCCCTCTTTATTTGTCAATTGCCCAACTGTAATTTGTTCACCCAACATGCTTATTCTTATCGGAGAGACACCACTAGTGAACTGTGGACCCCGGTCCATTCTTTTACATCGAATACAATCAACTGCAATACTCGTTCTACTGTTTTCTGCAACAATCATCATCCACACTATACATCTAATCCTTTGTTACAGCAAGCCGGTGAGATTGACAACCTCACTGTTACGTTGGGACAAAGTATCTTGGTTGTGTTGTGCAGGTTCCACGTTGGCGCCGGAATCCCTGGTGTTGCGCCGCACTACACTCCGTCGCCATCAACCTTCAACGTGCTTCTTGGCTCCTACTGGTTCGATAAACCTTGGTTTCTTACTAAGGGAAAACTTGCCGCTGTACGCATCACACCTTCCTCTTGGGGTTCCCAACGGACGCGTGCTGTACGCGTATCAAGCGACTAAGGGATCTTTTGGTGATGCAGATGAGACTGAGTTCTATGGTGTTCTGCAAGAAGTTGTTGAACTGCAGTATGGGACTAACAAGCACGGTGACAGGTCCGTGTACTTGTTTCGTTGCGACTGGTTCGACCTTGCGGGCAGGGGTTCCAAGATAAAAGATGATGGTTATTTTAAAAGCGTTAACACTTCTGTCCTATGGTTCAAGAATTCACCATTCATATTGGCCAGTCAAGCTGAAACATGCTTCTATTTGGAGGATACAAAGTTTGGTGATCCGTGGAAAGTGGTGCAGAAGTTCAGCCATAGACACGTGTATGACGTTCCAGAATTAGAAGATGGTAACGATGATGCATTTGTACGGAATGAAGACGCATACCAGTAGGGTGAAGGTTCAGTCGACCATACATTTCATGATGTTGTCGACCTAGACGAGGAAGCAGAGGTGGAAGCAGAGGAGGATGATCATCGTGCTGATGAAGTTGTACATATTGATGATGCTCGTACAATTCGTGAACTAGAGAATGGGGAAGATAGTCCCAATGTTGACATGGATATGAGCGAAGATGAACTAGAGAATGAGGAAGATAGTCTCATATTGGAAGAGAACATACATGATGTCGAGGGAAAAACTTCAGAAGAAGATAGTGATGTAGATTGATAGAAACATGTAATGCATACAACTATATGTTTTGTTCCAAACATTTGAAATGTTCTTATTTAGATGTTTACGATCTCGAACTTGTCATTGAATTATCCAGAAGGGTTTAAGAGCAAATTAATATAAGCTAAAATATGGACAGATATAAGAAAAGCCAACATGTCAGTAACATAACTTTGACAATGGTTTTAATTAATCGACACTTGACACGATTACAACCAGCAGCACGATATGACTAAATATTGTTTTAACACAAGCAAAATCGACAATCGCAAATAGAGTCTTACAACTTAATTTAAACCTAAAGGGGCTACATAGTTGGACACACGGGCACCATGAATCACTGACTAGCTACTCCATATCGATTTCAGGCACATGGGTAGCAAACAAGTAAACCCCTGCATTTCCCAGGTAAAGCAAGAACAACATCTTGTCACCCATCTGAAGGTGCTTTTCCTTGTCAATGAACTCCTTCCACCCACTGACGCAGAGACGACCATTGTCAGAAGAAATTGCGTAGGACGCACGCACCAAAGTATTGGGATGGCACACAATATTGATTGCACCATATTGTTCCATATCTTTAGGAACCAAACGGCTAGGTATTTTCTGTTCCAATAGTAGAGACATAGTTTAGTTAACACTTGTACGTAATGTAGCTCGCAAAGTTAATGAAATGATATGATCTACTGCTTACCACGTGTTTGTTGTAATTTTCGCTGTTTGTCCAATTCAGAGTATGCAGCATTGGGACAACGAGTGCCCCTTGATCATAATCTCCAGCATTGTGGTACTCAACAAGGTAGTCCAAGTTGTCCACCTGAAGAATGACGGTATGCATCATCCTCCCATTTATCATTGTTCCATCAGTAGTACTGAGCGAGTCAACAATGTCACGCTTCGTACGGGACAGCTGGTAGTGAGCTGCATAATTAAAATAACTGACATAAGATGGAATAATTAATATGATCAATCATTCTGTCCAAAGGTGGAAAATTACCCGGATGGATTAGTGGTTCAGTTCCAGTTATTACAAAAGTATCCTGACCAGATGAGTTAATTCTGAAAATTAACTCCATGCCAACCTTAAAATTGTACACTCTAGCAAATTCGTTCCAAAATCTTTCGTTGATATAGGTTCTGCCAGCTCTGTTGGTAACATTAACAACAAATGCAAGGCCATCTTTGGTTCTAAGTGCAGCTTCAAAACTTGTCCTGTGGGAGGTCTGGACACCATACTTCTGAAGGAAATATGGTCTATAGTAGCATGGGATGACCTAAATTCAGTAGAGTTAATACAAAAGTAAGTTAACTATTCTGAAAATTTAATAAGATAGAAACATGTGAATGTTACACATCGTGTCATATTAGGACCTTGAAGAATCACGAATTGCATGTAGCTACAACTATTGTAAAACTCATATGAACGTAAAAGTTATCACAACTATCCTAAAACTCAACCATAAATAAGCGGTTAATACATATGGTGAACAACAATTATTACACACATCTGAATAATAGTACTAAACTAGCAATAACTACTAGGATCACGTGTTAAACTTTGATGTGGCGGTGAATTAATAAAACATCTGAATGAATTTTAAAGTTATAAGTGCATGTACCATCTTCTCCTCAAAACCCTCTTGTAGTGTTTGCACGAAAAAACCTAACGCGATTCCCCCTCCGCTGCACATCCCCTTCTTGTCAAAGCAAACTGGACACTGCAAAAAATATGAAGAAAGATTACAAATCGGAAACAATGATCGATCGCGAGATGTACATGTTATTTACGTACTCCACTAGTAGGCGCCATCCTTGGTCTCGACGCGGAGCGAGAGTCTTACAAGTGTCGCCGGCGAGAGACGTGGCGAGCTGTGGCGGCGAGAGACGTGGCGAGATCTAGCGGCGGCTGAAGGAGGTCGTGATATGATGGCCAGTTATATCGTGGAGTAATTTTCGGTAGGTCAAGAGGAGGGCAAATGGGCGGTGCTGGGTTTTGACGTGACAACACGATCGAATGCGCAGGCCCCACTGGTCAGTTGGACTGCACGTCACAAGTCAAGACCCGCGTCAATAGTCTCGTCGTCTACCGTCTCAATATTCGCACGGAGTAATTAATGGGGATGATATTTATCCCCTTTCCCCTCCCCTACCGTCTCAATATTCGCACCGCATCCTGGTTTCCCCACTTCTCGTCGTCTCCGCTCCCTCAGTCTCTTCATCTCCCGCCGCCGCGTCGCCATGGACATGGATGAGTAGGAACTGCACTACTGGTCCAGCACGTGCCCAGTCCACATCCACGACGGCCAGGACCTGGAGGTGGTCTACACCAACGACCCCTGGAAAGTGCGCCGCGTCCTCGACATGTACACGGAGTGGCTCAAGGATGACGAGCACAAGTTCGTGGGCCTCGACTTCGAGTACACCAACCATCGAGCCGAGGACAAGAAGAAGATCGCGGTGGTTCAACTCTCCATGCGTCGACATGTGCTGGTGTTCCACTACGCAGCGTAAGAACTAATCCCCTTTTTGAATCTTTCGATTGGGGTTTTTTAGTTGTCGTCGTTGTGTCTCTCTTTGACTCTCGTTAGACATTGTTCCCGAAAATCAGTACATTCCCGATCTAAATCTGCTAGACATTGTTCCCGAAAATCAGTACATTCCCGATCTAAATCTGCTAGACATTGTTCCCGATTTATTAATTTTTTTCATCTTCGTCTCCTCTGTAGGTTCTTGCATATTTGTAACTGAAATAAATGCATTGCAATGAGATTTATTTGGTTCGTAGATAGGTAGTAGTAAGTATGCTTGATCGACACCTTTCTCGCATCTGATCTTTCCAAATATGTAGTTTATCATTGCAGGACATAGGGAAGCTACTTAGTTTACTTGATTCCTCATTTGATTGACTAGTTCATATGCTCGATCTGTGACTCCTTTTTAGTTTACTTGATTCCTCATTTGATTGACTAGTTCATATGCTCGATCTGTTACTCCTTTTTTACTTTACTTGATCCCTAATTTGTTTCCTAGTTCATATGCTCGATCTGTGACTAGTACATTACTTTGTTTACTGCAGTGCTGCCTAGTGGATGCTCCGGCTATCTGCGATTTCTTTCGAGAAGGAATTACGTTTGCGAGTGTTGACATCCGTGGTGACAATAGAGTTCTGTGGAGGACATGGACATGCAGATTCCTCGTGAGTACTACGTCGATCTCCAGGACGAGTACTTCAAGTACACTGGCCATTAGAGGGCTGGCATGGGTACCATGGCACAAAGACTCATTGATTCATCGTACGGTGATATGAAGAAGAAGTTCCACCACCATCGGCACAGAATGTGGGGGGACTTCCCACATCCAAAGATGAACATCGACTATGCAGCCATTGATGCTTGGGTCTCCTACGAGCTCTACCGCAAGATCATGGTCGACAGAGTCCTTGATCGTAGTACAAACAACCTTCCTTGGCCCTGCTGATGGTGGAATGATCATCTCTTCTGCTGCATGACCCCCTGATCTTTTTGTTTGGTCTCCCTCCTGCGTGAGGTGCTTTTGGCTCACTGGACTCTGTCCAAATAACCCATGTAGTCAGTTCTTTTGAAACTGTGGCTGCTAGTCGCTACTTGTTTATATGTATGCATGGTCAACAACCCAGCACTGGTTTCTACTATATATAAGTAAACTAGCATGGTGGCCCTCGCAAATGCGAGGGTGCCGCTTTTATTGGTTTCAAAATAAATGAAAACTAATTTTATATTTCCGAGTATATTTAGATTGTGTTATAAGAAATAATAACAGAGATTCACCATAAATATTCAGCAAAAAAAATCACATGAGAAGGATTTTTTACCAGCTTTAGTTTAGTGTAGAAATGGCCTTTACGTGATAAAAACATCATATGGATTGTTATATGCCATATTTCTACATGATAATAAATAAGTAAAACAATTACATATTCTGACCGCGAGTTTTCCGGTAGATGTAGAATTACAAAATATGGTTTCTCAAGGGATTTTGATCAGACGTATTACATACCACATGTACATATTGATGTTCTATTTTCTAAATCTGCAACCATAATATTATTTAAAATACTGTATATTAACTTCTACCATGAAAAGAATTCTAGGGAATTCTCCATTTGCACTCACTTTTCTGCTGCACATTTTCTTTCTATTCCTGCTGCACCAGCACGTATATGTTCATTGTGTGCCCTTGTGAGGTCCTGTTAAGTATTTTCTCCTATCGTAAACAACGAAAATGAGTGTTTTGTGCCCCAAGAGAATAAATACTGAATGTTAGTTATGACCTACAAATATAGTACATGCATCTATGCACTGCACAGAAAGGACTATGGTCTGTTGAGTCTATTGAAACAGTAAATTAAATTGACTATCCTGTCTTGTTTAAAAGAAGGCAATGAACTCTCAAGTCAAATTACAGGAATCGGGAGATTTATGCTGGCATCCACACATATGGCAGAGGATGGGATGAGCATGTGATGCTTCCGCTGCAGCTAATCCAGAAGCCAGAGCCAGGATATGCCTCCTCAATCAGCTTGAACTATGACGGAAAATGAACAGCGTGGCCTTTGCATCATCAGCGGCATATCATTCTCACCATGAACGAAGTAACAAAGTTTTTTTTAGAAATGAACGAAGTAACAAAGTAATGGACATGATAAAACGAATAAAAACTGTAGGAGATCCAGACCATGAAATCAAATCTGCAGGGGAACATGTTATGCCTCACCCCTCACATATTTATTTTAAAATTCTCAAGAGAACACAGTCAAGAAACCCAACACAGATATATCAAAAGCAGATATGCAGGAAACGATTTTAATAAAAAAAATGGAAATTGCATAAATACTCCTTGCATCATGCATTAGCTGCATTTTGTATTTAGACTCGTAAGGAGGTAGGAGCAGATCAGTGATTCGCAAAAAATAAAAGTAGCCGCATGTCAATAGAGTTAAAGCAATCCTGCAGACATCCCTGATAAAATTATCGACATCTACATATAGAACAAAATACAGAGAGAAATGTATCAAGAAGGGGGTCATGCAGACGTTTGAGCCACCCTCTCGCTGGTATTGGAGGCACATGGCCGTCGCTTCTCTCCTCCGTCGCCTCTAACTCTCGGCAAGATCTCTTACGGCTAAGCCCCACTGGCATGGTGGATGGTGCAGCCACCACAATATCACATATTCAACCTAGGTTTCAGTTCCATCAACGCATTCGAGTGCTCCTGTTCTTGTTAGAATTCATCTACACCGGCTAGGCCAGTGCTGTCGTGAACTGATCTGGATCGCAGACGATTGTGAATAACGCAATGACAACATCGTTCCCTGTTTTTCCACAGAGCATGGCGGTGGTTCCCGATTGAAAATGGGGAGAGAGGATGAGTAGGGCATCAGTGAGATCGGAAAGGAGACGAACTTAAACTGGCGCGTTGAAGGAATATTTGGAAGCAGTTCTAAACATTGCAATCGCTGCCAGATTAGCCGCCTACGTGAGATCGGAAAGGGGCCGGCGATGGCGAGATCGCAGAGGATGCGGTCAGAGAGCGGCCCTGTCGGAGGTACGCATGGGACGCCAAGACGAAGGCATCATAATCTTACGCTCGTGGGCTCGTGGCGTGGTCGCCTGTGCCCCAATGGCATGATGCAGCCATCTTGCTTCTTGCTGGTGGCAGCATCCTGAATTCCTGATCTTAAACACGGAGAAACTGTCTTTGCGCAGCCTCGCCCCCGACACGGCGCCCCCATCTTCTCCTCGACATGCTCCGGCTTCCTCCGGTGCGGCGGACTCTCTCGCTGCGGTTTCCCACGCCCCTTTCTTGAAATCGTAGTGGGACAACGCGTGTCGGCCCCGCGATATCGGCCGCTACCTCTTGGGCGTCTTGATGGGGACGCGGAGCGCGGCCTGATAGTCCATGACGTACTCGTAGGATACCGTCGACTGCTTCTCGGGCGTCTTGACCGCAACGCCGATCGATGGTCGTTTCTTGCATCCATCCGAGGAGATCCTTGAAGATTTTTTTGGGCCCATGAGAGAGACGGATGATTGCACCGAGGAGCTGGCCTAGCAGCATGACAACATCTCGTTCTTGACTTTGGTGAGCACGTTCCTATTGTACCAACCGAAGTGCTGGGAGACCGTAGCAGGCACAACTCCTTCATGGATTTGCTCTATCACGTGGTCTCGCCGGAGCCGTTGGCGCCATCACCGGCATCTCCTGCAGAGTCGCCTACCAGCCACGGCTCGGCCTGAGATATCCTGGTAGTTGCCTTCCGTGAGATGCAAGCGAGATTGTCTCCTATTGATTTCGATCGTTTATATATGCACTCCTTTTAGATTAGACGTGCATGCCTTGAACATCCATCCGTGTACCTTTCAATTTTTCTATCTTGTAGCTCTGTGCGTTTATCTAGTTTTTAGATTACAATGTGCGGCATGCTACACGTGATAAATCTACACCGTTTCTTTGTCTTAGTTTTAGGGGGATAAATCTCCACCGTTGGAATGTTGTTGTTTTAATAATATAATAGATATTTTGCCATGATATGTCAACAATTGTCCTCTGAGGTTTCAATTTCATGTTGTGTACCTCCTAGTACTTCAAAGTGCTAGTAAACTAAATGTTCAGAGCAGGAGAGTTCTTCAAAATCAAAACATACCACACGTAAAAATCAGCAAAAATTGTGATTCAAATTTTCTTTATGACTTTTACTCATTTTCTGAAATTTTTCATCGACAAAATCTCAAAGTGGTGAACAATAACATAAATTTGAATTTTCCACATGAATGTGACAACATTTACTCAGTCCTACTAGTTAATGATGATTTTACATTGAATTTAGCATTTATTATGAGTTTTACTCGTTTTCTGTCATTTTTTAATTAAAAAAATAAACAAACACCTAAAATTGTCAGAAAAATCTGAAGCTCCTCAGGCACACATACCTACCCTTCATGACCATTCACAAAAATTTGCAGCTCAATCTGAGTCTTTCAAGTGCAGCTTGCTTGAAAAAGAGCCCTTCACCGACATGATCGATGTGGGTCCACACATGGATCGACCCAACCAACATGAGGTTTCACAAGTGTTTCCAGACAAAATCTCACATGTGTGAACAATAACATGTATATGTGGGATGTGTTCTCACAATAACCTCACATGCAAAAGGTTTTACAACTTCCGGGGTCGACGATTCGACCGTTATGCCAAAAATGCCCTCACTTCTGTAAATTCACATCAAACTACACCAAACCTCATGAAAAATTTAAATTTGAATTTTCCACATGAATGTCACAACATTTACTCAGTCCCACTAGTTAATGATGATTTTACATTGAATTTAGCATTTATTATGAGTTTTACTCGTTTTTTATCATTTTTAATTAAAAAAATAAACAAACACCTAAAATTGTCAGAAAAATCTGAAACTCCTCAGGCACACATACCTACCGTTCATGACCACTCACAAAAATTTGCAGCTCAATCTGAGTCTTTGAAGTGCAGCTTGCTTGAAAAAGAGCCCTTCACCGACATGATCAATGTGGGTCCACACATGGATCGACCCAACCAACATGAGGTTTCACAAGTGTTTTCAGAAAAAATCTCACATGTGTGAACAATAACATGTATATGTGGGATGTATTCTCACAATAACCTCACATGCAAAAGGTTTTACAACTTCCGGGGTCGACGATTCGACCGTTATGCCGAAAATGCCCTCACTTGTGTAAATTCACATCAAACTACACCAAACCTCATGAAAAATTTAAATTTGAATTTTCCACATGAATGTCACAACATTTACTCAGTCCCACTAGTTAATGATGATTTTACATTGAATTTAGCATTTATTATGAGTTTTACTCGTTTTCTATCATTTTGTTGATCGCCAAAACCCACCGTCGGGCAGCGGCCTGTCAACACCGTAGAGCCGGGAAGAGCCTAGAGCTGCGGCTGGCTGAGACCCCTCCGAGCGACGGCCCGCAATGCTCTTCTGGTCACACGCGGCGATGCGAAGTGCAAGGGCGTGCCACCTGACCTATACCTGGTCAGGAAGGTGATGGGGATGCCTCGCTTAGTTCCTGCATGGCATACACGTAAACATTAAATACGAGCCTCGATCGGCTCTCAGGTTATCCTGTGAATCGGCTCAAAGAGCCGATCCACCCATGATCCGTGCGGGGTGCACGAATACTTGGTGATCCTGCTTGATCAAGATATAGCTAATTAGATCTACGACGATTTAGGGTTTTCACCGCATAATCGGATCATCCTACTCCAGGTTGGGCCTCGCGGCCACGCACGGTGCTCATAAGCCGATCCTAAACAAGGCCAAAGAACCAACAATGATGTTGATCCGCGGAACATCCTGTTTAGGACTTGCGAACGCCACCCTACGTGCCACTGGATCCTCCCCCCCTTTGTAAGGCCTAACTATTGCAGATATTAAACTAATCCTTGCATAACAAGGAGCAATCGTAACGGATCAGATCTACTAGATGATGAACAAGCAGGGTGCCGCCCCCACGCCTGAGATAGGCGTGAGGACGGCTAGACATGCAAGGGTTGCACTACGTAAGCATGTTTATACGAAGAGCTATGCTAACCCTAACACATCTATGATAACTACGTTGCCCGCCATCAAAGACGCTTCAGTACGGGCAACGCATGAACAACGTGGAGCTTGTGCTGCCTAGATCGCAAGATGCGATCTAGGCAGCATGTCGCTTACCTGATTGAAACCCTCGAGACGAAGGAGTTGGCGATGCGCCGAGATTGGTTTGTTTTGGGGTGAACGTTGTGTTGTTGTTTATTCCATAAACCCTAGATACATATTTATAGTCCAGCGGACTTTCTAACGTGGGAATATCCCATCGTGCACAGGTAAAACTCTAACTTCTAACTTAAGATACGATCTAATAATTTACAGATAAATGGGCAATCTAGCCCAACTTTGCATATAAGGCCGATCTTCGTATTTTCTCCACATATAACCTTCAAGCTTGTCTTGATCGTGGCCCACCTCCGACTTGGTCAAATTCTGGTGATAACACATGCCCCCCTGGTTTTGGAAATGACATTTCCAAAATCATTATGCTTTTCCCGTCGGGTCATGTCGTGGCAGAGCAGAACCATTGCAGTATTTTTCGTCATGATGCCCTGTCTTCTCGGCTGCTCCGCATGATTTGACCGTTGTCTATGGGCACCGCCTCCTCGAAAACTGCTGTGGCATTGAATTTCACCATAGCCCCCTTTTATTTAACCACTCTCAGTAGTTCGCCACTTCACCATTCTGCTCTGTTCTGGCCATCGGCACCAAAAACCCCCATCTTCCACAGCCATGTCTTCCTCTTCTTCCTCTTCCTCGTCGGTCTTCCACGACTCCTCCTCCGAGCTCTCCTACGGGTCCTCCTCCTCCCGCGAGACGCCGCCGGACATCCGCGCCCCAGAAGCATGGGATCTGGAAGACCATGCCTCCTCGGTTTGGTCCGAAGACGACCAGTCCCTGACCAGCGGGGACGAAGATCTTCAGTTCCTCGCCGTCGGGGAACTGGAGTCGGAGAGCGAGGACGATCAGTTCCCCTGGGACGGCTGCCCCACCTCTGAAGAAGAGGAAGAGGAAGACGACGATGACGACTCCCTCGAAGGCTACCCGCCAGCGAAGCGCCTCCGCATGTGGTGGGACGACGACAGCAGCGACGATGAAGACGAAGATGAAGCTCCCATAGAGGGCTATGGGAGCAGCGACGAGGAGCCCATCGGCAGCAGTGCCGATGAGAGTTCCGAGGATGACGACGAAGGAAGCGATGGCCCGTAGATTAGGATCTACTAGTGTAGGCCTAGCAGTAGTAGATTGGTCAATAGACCCTTCTTTTGTTCTTCCTTCCTAAGAAATCGGCTCTTTCTTTGTAAGAAATCCCCTTATCAATGAAGAAAATCCCTTAATTAATTTCGCTCCCTTGCCGATTGTCGAATGGGATCGTCGCACAGGGAGCCGATAGCAGAACATCGGCTCATATCGCTGCCTGAAGCCAAGTTGTTGTATGAACTTATTTCGCTAAAGTCGATATCAGCATATCGGCTTTGTTTTCTGAAGTCGATGCCCACGCATCGGCTGTGCTTGCATACTGTTGATCTCCATATGTCTTCTCAAGTCGATGTCTGTGCATCGGCTGTGATTTTTCTTATTATTTTTTTTTTACTGGCCGATTCTGAAATCGGCCCCCACATCTTACTGTCCATCATCCCACATGCTTGGGAAATATTTCTTGAGGTGTTGACCATTTACAGCCACTGGGAATTTTTCGCCGCTCAACTCTTCCAGCATGTATGCATTACCCTTCAAGGCCTGGACGACTTTGTACGGACCGTGCCAATTAGGAGACCACTTGCCATATGCCTTATCCCTGGTTCCCAATGGCAACACAGCTTCCCACACAAGATCACCAACTTGGAACTCCTTTGGCCTAACCTTTTTGTTGTAAGCACGAGCCACCCTGGCTTTGTTCTCCTTAATCTTCTCCAACGACCAAAGCCTGAGTTCTGTTGCGTCCTCAATAGTGTCGCTCATCAAAGCTGCATATTCTTCAGCTGTCAGATCATTCTGAAACGTGACACGTCTTGATCCAGCCGTAATTTCCCAAGGCAATACGGCTTCCTGTCCATAGACAAGTTGGTACGGCGAAGTCTTTATGGCTCCATGGCACGACATGCGGTAGGCCCATAATGCTTCTGATAACTTCTCATGCCAATCCCGAGGGTTCTCGTCGATTTTTCTCTTGATCAACTTGATCAGACTCTGATTGGACGCCTCAGCCTGCCCGTTAGCTTGAGCATAGTACGGGGATGATCGGATCAATTTAATCCCTAAGTCATCACAGAACTTCCTGAATTCTTTAGAAATAAAGACCGAACCTCCATCGGTCGTGATAGTTTGGGGAATTCCAAATCTATGAATGACGTGTTCTTTCACAAACTTGATCACATCTTCTGATTTCACCTTTTTCATAGGGACGGCTTCCACCCACTTAGTGAAGTAATCTGTGATAACCAAAATCCATTCATGTTTTTTACCTGACGCAGGATGGATTTTACCGATCATATCCATTCCCCACCCCCGAAACGGCCAAGGTTTGATGATTGGGTTCATCGCTGATGCTGGCACCATCTGAATCTTTCCAAACATCTGACACGCTTGGCACCCCTTATAATAATTGAAGCAATCTTCAAGCATAGTGGGCCAATAAAACCCTGATCGCCTGATCAACCACTTCATCTTATGAGCCGACTGATGCGTTCCACAGGCACCTTCATGTACCTCATGTAAAAGCCGATTAGATTCAGTCGGTCCTAGGCACTTGAGTAGCAACCCTTCTAATGTCCTGTAAAACATATCGTCTCCTATAAGGACATACTTCATGGCTTTGTATCTTACCCGTTTGGGTGCCCCCCGAGCCGAATCCTTTAAATAATCGAAGATCTCGGCTCTCCAATCATTCTGTTCTAGGAATTGTATCTGAACTTCCGATCCGTCGGCTATATCTATGTAGCCTGACGCCATCTGTGCGAGATTGTTGGCATCGGTATTCTGGGATCTTGGGATCCAATTAAAGTTGATGTACCGAAACTGTGTCATCAACTCACGGCATTCCATCCAATATGGGAAAAGCGATTCACTTTCGCAATTATATTCATCCGTGAGCTGGTTAATCACCAACTTTGAGTCTCCAAAGAGCTCCACAGCTTCCGCTCCAGCTTCCAATAGCAATTCCATTCCCTTGCGTATTGCCTCATATTCTGCTACGTTGTTGGTGCAAGGGGTAGATAATCTGATGGAGAAGGAGTATTCTACCCCCCGAGGCGACACAAGCAGAATGCCGATGCCACAACCACCGTCACAAACCGATCCATCAAAGAACATAGCCCATGCTCGTATAGATAGTGCTGCTATATTGGTACTGATCCGTTCAGCGATGAGATCGGCCAACGCTTGGCCCTTGACTGCCTTCGCCGGCTGGTACCGGAGATCAAATTCTGACAGCGCCAACATCCACTTACCGAGTCGGCCTTTCAACACAGGAGCCGACAACATGTGCTTGACAACGTCTGATTTGCAGATGACGGTGATTTCTGCCGTCAGAAGGATGTGATGAAGCTTGGTGCAGGTAAAGAACAGGCAGAGGCAAAGTTTCTCGACCTCAGGATATCTTGTCTCCGCGTCCAACATCCTTCTGCTGAGGTAGAAAACGACTCTCTCAACGCCCTCGTAGAGTTGCACCACTACCGAAGCAATGGACGTGTCAGCTACTGACAGGTAAATGTAGAATGGCCTGTCTTGCTGGGGCGGGACTAATACAGGCGGTGTCGTCAGATATCGCTTAATTTCATCAAACGCCTGTTGCTGCTCTGCCCCCCAGTGAAACTCGTCGTCAGATTTAGTCTTCACCAACGCCATGAACGGCTCGATTCGTCCTGACAAATTAGAGATGAACCGCCGGACGAAATTGATCTTGCCGATGAGGCGTTGGAGCTCCTTTTTCGTGGTGGGCGGCTGCATGGTACGCACCGCCTCCTGACTTTTCAGGCCGATCTCAATTCCCCGCTCATGAACCAGGAAACCTAGGAATTGACCAGCCGTCACGCCAAAGGCGCACTTCTTCGGATTCATTCTCAGCCCGAATTTCCGAGTTCGGTCTAGGACGCGCCGTAAATCGTCCAAATGCCCCTCCATGGAGACCGATTTGACCACCACGTCGTCGATATAGATTTCTACCAACTTGCCGATCAGATCATGAAATATATAATTCATGGCTCGTTGGTATGTTGCACCAGCATTCTTTAGTCCAAAGGTCATAACCACGTACTCAAACAAGCCTACTGCCCCTGGTACCCTGAATGCGGTCTTGTGTATATCTTCCGGAGCCATGAAAATCTGGTTATAACCGGCATTGCCATCCATGAAGCTCAACACCTTGTGGCCAGCAGCAGCGTTTATCAATGTTTCTGCCACGGGCATTGGATATTCGTCCTTTGGGGTGGCTCTGTTAAGATCTCGGAAATCGATGGCCACACGCCATCGGCCGTCCTTCTTCTCCACAGGAACGATACTGGAGATCCACTCAGCATACCTGCATGGCCTGATGAATCCAGCGGCCAACATTTTCTCGATCTCCTTCTTGACTTCTTCCAGGATCTCGGCCCTCACCTGGCGTGCTCGCTGTTGGAACGGCCGAAATCCTTTCTTAAGGGGGAGCCGATGCTCAATGATGCTCCTGTCCAACCCAGGCATCTCCGTGTAATCCCATGCAAAGCAATCTGGGTATTCTTTCAACAGGGCTATCATCTGTCCCCTGAGCCGTGGATCTAACTTCTTGCTGATAAAAGTAGGTCGAGGCTTATCCCCAGGACCGATGTCGACTTCTTCTAGCTCATCAGCTGATGTAAACCCGTACCCTAGCTTTCCGTCACCTGTGAGGTCGACGCCACATACCGGGAGAGCATGTGATACGGATACTACGGGCCGATCACTAGCATCGGCCTCTACCTTGATCATCACCAAGATGTTTTGGCGGTGTCGGGGCCGATCGCATGGAGCAGCCTCTTCCTTATCTTTGCCACGAGAGCGGTTGCCCTTGCCTTTATCTCCATCAAGGGGGTGTCCCAGTTCTATCATATTGACGTTGAACGAGTGTCCTGGTTGGCACCTCCCAGGATAAGTACCGTTGACCTTGTCAACGGTGCGCGACGGTGAATGAGGCACTCCTGGTGCCGCCGATGTGCACGACAACGGCAGATGGGGCT
This sequence comes from Lolium perenne, assembly GCF_019359855.2. Classification (NCBI taxonomy): domain Eukaryota; kingdom Viridiplantae; phylum Streptophyta; class Magnoliopsida; order Poales; family Poaceae; genus Lolium; species Lolium perenne. Next base: position 610,961 of record NW_027248971.1, on the reverse strand, counting down.
GGAGTGGCACTTTCCCTCGGTAGGTCATGAGAGCTGGTTCTGATAGAGAGTGCTGATTCTTCATGACCTCCTTGACCATCCGAACGGCGACATGCTCCAAAGTATTCACCAGGCTCTCGGAATGGAGACGCAATGAGTGAGCCACCATGCCGCCAATCTCCTGGCGCATGGCCCTGGTACGTTCCTCTGACGGGACAGATAGATCCACTTCGTCGAGTGCGCCTTCCGGTGAGAACCCCTTCCGCGTGACGCCATGCGAACGAGTTCTGTGATATGAGCCGATGAGGTCGGCTTCGAGGGTGGCCTTGATCTCGTCATGTTTCTTCTTGAGCTCAACAGGCAACTCCTCGTAGGTGACTGGCGTGCCGTCCGTCGCCATCTCAGAGGTAGATGGCGATGTGGTTGATGTAGACGATTGTCCCACCGGGCGTGCCAGAATGTGTTGATCGCCAAAACCCACCGTCGGGCAGCGGCCTGTCAACACCGTAGAGCCGGGAAGAGCCTAGAGCTGCGGCTGGCTGAGACCCCTCCGAGCGACGGCCCGCAATGCTCTTCTGGTCACACGCGGCGATGCGAAGTGCAAGGGCGTGCCACCTGACCTATACCTGGTCAGGAAGGTGATGGGGATGCCTCGCTTAGTTCCTGCATGGCATACACGTAAACATTAAATACGAGCCTCGATCGGCTCTCAGGTTATCCTGTGAATCGGCTCAAAGAGCCGATCCACCCATGATCCGTGCGGGGTGCACGAATACTTGGTGATCCTGCTTGATCAAGATATAGCTAATTAGATCTACGACGATTTAGGGTTTTCACCGCATAATCGGATCATCCTACTCCAGGTTGGGCCTCGCGGCCACGCACGGTGCTCATAAGCCGATCCTAAACAAGGCCAAAGAACCAACAATGATGTTGATCCGCGGAACATCCTGTTTAGGACTTGCGAACACCACCCTACGTGCCACTGGATCCTCCCCCCCTTTGTAAGGCCTAACTATTGCAGATATTAAACTAATCCTTGCATAACAAGGAGCAATCGTAACGGATCAGATCTACTAGATGATGAACAAGCAGGGTGCCGCCCCCACGCCTGAGATAGGCATGAGGACGGCTAGACATGCAAGGGTTGCACTACGTAAGCATGTTTATACGAAGAGCTATGCTAACCCTAACACATCTATGATAACTACGTTGCCCGCCATCAAAGACGCTTCAGTACGGGCAACGCATGAACAACGTGGAGCTTGTGCTGCCTAGATCGCAAGATGCGATCTAGGCAGCATGTCGCTTACCTGATTGAAACCCTCGAGACGAAGGAGTTGGCGATGCGCCGAGATTGGTTTGTTTTGGGGTGAACGTTGTGTTGTTGTTTATTCCATAAACCCTAGATACATATTTATAGTCCAGCGGACTTTCTAACGTGGGAATATCCCATCGTGCACAGGTAAAACTCTAACTTCTAACTTAAGATACGATCTAATAATTTACAGATAAATGGGCAATCTAGCCCAACTTTGCATATAAGGCCGATCTTCGTATTTTCTCCACATATAACCTTCAAGCTTGTCTTGATCGTGGCCCACCTCCGACTTGGTCAAATTCTGGTGATAACACATTTTATAATTAAAAAAATAAACAAACACCTAAAATTGTCAGAAAAATCTGAAACTCCTCAGGCACACATACCTACCCTTCATGACCACTCACAAAATAATCTTTCCTTGATAATAGGATGTTATAAATGAGGTGCAGTTCTAAGTTTTAGATGACAATAGTGAACATGAACAATAATAGAGTTTTAGCCAATTTATAATATTAGATCTATCAAACAATTTTCATCGCAGGAGCTCGCTCAGGTCTGGCACACATTTTATCAAACACATGGTGTGTACATAGTGCAGATAATGCTAAGCTCTATCTAAGGAGTCAACAAATCAATTCGCAGTAACATTCAGCCCTCCCTAAAGCAGCTCCTCCCGCTGCCCCCTAACCCTAGCCCCCAACATCCTCCTCCTCTTATGTTTTGTCCGCCGACATCATACGTAGACTCTTATGTTTTCAATCATTTGCTGTTGTACAATATTTTGCAAAGACAATTATTTGCTATTTTCTATGGAATTGGCCCCCTCTTATGTTTTGTTCACGCTCCGCTCTTCCGATTATTTCAGCGGAGACAGAAAACCCCATCAAGCCGGCATATGAGCTTGTCAAGGAGAAACAAATGCAAGAAAATATTGTACGCATGGAAAAAGTTTTGGCTGAAAGATATGGACCTGGCCACAAAATTCACCAAGATTTCTCTGGTTTTGCACGTTCATTAGTGTATGGTGGGCGACAAATAGGAAATAGTAACAATGTAAAGGACACAGACTGCCAAGATAAGGAGGTCGAAGAGGACCCTTCATACGAACCGAATCCAGAAGAGATATCTAATGCTGCTGATGATCTTCATTCAGATGAGGATCAGCGCACTGCCGGCAAAACTTTCAGCTCAGGTCTGTGGAACTATGTCTGAACTATGATGGCAAATACGTACATGCTAAATGTTTCCTACTAATGTAGCCTCTACTTTTCTTGCAGATAGTTGCTTCTTCTGCAGCCAGCTAATGTAAGAAGCGATCCAGACCAGAAGTTGCACCATCCAACATTGCAACAAGATCAATGGCAACAACTGAACCTGAAGCTGGGTCATCTGATGAGCCGACGGCCACTGCTGGTCAGAACACTGAAGGAGCACCCTCACCTAACCAGATCATGACATCTGGAGGCAGCAAATCATCCCCTGAGGACAATCAAATTGTAAACTTTCAGAGGCAAGGTATGAAATTTTGTAAAAACTAAACACTGTACCGCATATTTTCATATAAAAGAGAATCATTTCATCTCTGTTATTTCAGAGACATTGACAACATCTGGCGGTACTAAGAGAAAGAGAGGTGGACGCAGACCTACCATGGGGCATGGACTACATGAGTACACAAGAAGAAATGGTGGCAATAAGATGCAAATTGACTTCACTGCTGGTGTCAGGAGACCCAAGGATTATATCCAGTCAGCAAAGCTGAGCAGTGAGGTTGGTATTCACATACGTGCCAAAATGCCGCTTGCAACACACTGGACACAGTACAAGAAAGATGAAACTCTCAAGCATGTCATTCCTCATGCTATAAATACAGTAGCGGTGAGTCCTGTACAATCTTGGTTTAACCTAATTAGTATGCTACATGATCAACTATCTAATAATCTACTGATTAATGCATCACTATTTTGCAGGGAAAGTTTACTATGGACAAAAATGATGAGGTGGCTCAAGATTTGTGCACTGATATGCTGCAAGTTAGTATTCGGCAGTTCCGATATAGGCTTAAAAAGGAGTATTGGCCCAAAATTAAAAATCTCACAGTGGAGCAAGCATATCTGAAGAAGCCAGATCATGTAGAAGAGAAAAGCTGGAAAGAACTGGTGAAGAGATGGTTTGATGAGAAGTACCAGGTACATAAACGTTATTCCTTTCAATAACAGCTACTGAATTCTTACATTTCTCTGATCTGGATAAATAAAATGCATGTACTGAACATAGGGAGTGTGTGTAAAAAATGGAAAGAACAGAGAAGCTGTGAAACAGTTCCATACCACTGGATCTCGAAGCTATGTTGCTCACTGGGAACATGTAGTAAGTGTTATGAATTTCCCCATACAGTTCATACTTCTGTCATACACAGTGTACAATGGTAATGTGCATTCTACATTTTTTCAAGCAGAAGGCTAAGCAGCAGGAAGAAGAAACCTCTCCAATTGAATTTTTTAGAATCACACACACTAACAAGGATAACATTATGAGTGCTGAAGCAAAAAGTGCATATGTAAGAAATATTTCATATTAGCACAATATAATATATTCGAGTTTTGTATGTTGTCCATGCAATGATTGTAATCTTTATGCAGGATAAAATGGTGGCAAAAAAAGCGGCGCCACGCAATGAAGATGAACCTGATTTGACTGTTTTGCAAATTTTTCAGCTAGTTCTGAGCGAGAAAAGCCCATCCACCACCTGCAACAGCACATTCCAACCAAGATTGTGCGTCGCAACAAGCTCCAGGAAGTCTTCTGTCTCAGCTACATGCATCCGAGAGCTACAACAAAGACTGGCAGATCAAGAGCAGAACTCCATACAGGCAGCTGAAAGGTACCACAGTGAGATGCAGGCAAGACTGCAAGAACAAGATCAAAAATTTGAAGAGATCAGGAAGAAGCAGGAGGAAGAACTTGAAGCTCTGAAGAAAGCCCAAGAAGAAAAGACTCTGGCTTATGAAAAGAGGCAGAGAGAAATGGATGCCGTGCTTAATTTGCTCTTGAGGACATCCCAGCCACCATCCATGTCTGAATCCCAGGGCAACTAATCTATTGCACCACCGTCCTACAACATTATTAATCATAGGTCTTTTAATTTCTTTGTGTTCCAATTGTAATTTTTCTTATGAATCTTTCGGTCTATGAGAGACATATATACTTCTTGTGCCACCATTTATGTATGATATTTATTGTCTATTTTTTATATTTCGCCAGATTTTTTGTTTCCCAAATTTCGCAAATAATTCAAATGCTCTCAAATTTTGTCAAATTCAAAAGGTGACGGAAAATGTCACAACGTCACTATTAAATGAAACCACGTGGCACCAACTTCTGGTCCAACTTGTCAGAATTTGTGGGTCCCACCAGTCAGCATTATTGGGACCCATATGTCGGCAACAACCTGGTCCCACTTGTCTGAATTTTGTGGATCCACCGGTCAGAATATTGTGGGTCCAGCTTGTCATAATATTTTGTGGGTCCCACATGACAGATATCCACGTCAGCGCCGTCGGACCCATGTTGTCAGAAGCCAAATGGGACCCACATGTAAGGCCATGTATGCTTTTTTTGGACCAATCAGAAACTTCCCAAGATTTAGATATTGACGAAAGTTGCAATTTTTCGTGACAAACCTGTCTGTCAACAATCAACCTTTGATGTTGACGAATTTGCAGGTCGTCACCATCAAACATTTGACGTTGACGAAAAAATGCATACCGTCACCCCCGATATTTTATGATGGAGCTTCCTTGACGAATCCCATGACGATCAAATTTCGTCACCGCGAAGTAATCCTTGATGAAAATTGGCCTTCACATGACGAAAGTGATTTGTCAAAAAAAGGTTTTTCCTTTGTAGTGAGGCGAGCGATGGTGGAGTCCTTCTTAGCTCGCTGCTGGCGGAGTGTCTTGCGATCCTTGGCAAGCATCTTGATGGTCTCAGTCTGCTGAGACAGGTGGAGGTGAGTCTGGTTGGCGTAGATGCGGGAGTTGTCCAGCTCCTTCTGGGTCTCGTGCAACATAAAGTCCAGATGCTCCACGTGGTGCTTCAGCTCCATGGGTCCTCCAATGGAGTCATGCCTCGCAAAGTGAGCGAAGCGAGAGTCCTGGATCCCAATCACATTCTGCCCGCACAGACGGGCAAGTGCTTCCTGAAGAGCACGAGCGAGTCCATCCAGCCAGTTGCTCTCCCGGATGGTGAAGTGGATCCTCTCGGATGTGGGAGGCTCCATCCTGCCTCTCAGATCCGCAGCGATGACCCACTGTAGTTCCCTTCCGGGCTGGTCGTTGACTTGAGTTCCAAAGAACTCCGAGTGTGGGCGCCCGAGATCTTCAGACAAAGCATCCAAGTCCCTCTCGAAAATCAAGCTACCGCCTTTGCCCAGCTGGTAAAACTTGGTCTGGTTGAGTGGCTCCATCTGTAAGTGAACTGGAAGAGTAAGTTAGAGAAGTGCAAGTGTATCAAAATTTTATGTAGAGTTTCAAGGTGAAGCATGAATTTCATCTTTTGAAAAAGGTCTCAAGGGTAAGAGTGTGAATAAGTTTTTCGCAAATATTCACTTCATTTGTTTTTGAAACTAAGTTTTCAAACGTCCATTCTAACTAGGTTCTCCTAAGGTCAAACAATGGCTCTGATACCAACTTGTCAACACCCGAATTTTTAATTCCAGCTGCCTAATATGCCATACATTGCAATCCTAGGAAGATTGTTTTTGCGAGGCATAACAGTTGAATATCATAGAGTCATCATTCATTACAACACAATAATAGTCTTACAATAAAAAGGATCACATGATCCAGTCTCATTACAACACTTGATCTAATGATCAATACATAACACGTAGCGGAAGCGAAGTTGTAGAAGTCCATCTAATCCATAGGCAATGCTTGACGTTTGGAGAAGCTCCTAGTTGTCATAGACGTCCTGCTGTCCGTCCTCCTGATACTGCTGCTCTTCTTCATAGTCTGGCCATTTGAATAGCCAGGGACACAGCCGTGAGTCCTTTCAAGTACTCGCAAACTAATACTAGTGTAAGCACTAACAATTTAGTGAGAGGGTTCTAAGCTCTAAGTTTATTTGCATAAAGCCAATTTTATTTCATAAGCATTTAGTAAACCAAGACTCTTCAATTGCCTAACTTAACTCAAGTGGGAATATTAGTGTCATTCCCACAACTCTGTTGTGATTCAAATCAAAGTCACCCTTTTCAAGTTCAAAACACAAGTCACCCTTTTGGAAAAGTTCTGATGACAGAACATTATGGCCTTTCCAACTGTCCATGACCGCGGACGCGGCTATTCGAATAGGTTTACACTCTGTAGTGGTTGCACACTTGTGCCACAACATTTGATAACATCCGTCAGGGATAACCCTGAATAATCATAAATCAATATGCGGATCATTGATACATCTCCAACGTATCTATAATTTCTGATGTTCCATGCTAGTTTTATGACAATACCTACATGTTTCGCTCACACTTTATAATGATTTTATGCATTTTCCGGAACTAACCTATTAACAAGATGCCAAGGTGGCAGTTCCTGTTTTCTGCTGTTTTTGGTTCCAGAAAGGCTTTTCGGGCAATATTCTCGGAATTCGACGAAACAAAAGCCAAACATCTTATTTCACCGAGACGGACCAGAACACCGAAGGGGAGCCGGAGAGGAGGCGCAGGGCCCCCACACCATATGGCGGCGCGGGTGGCCCCCTGGCCGCGCCGACCTATGGGGAGGGAGCCCCCTGGCTCCTCTGACTCCGCCTCTTCGCCTATATAATCTCTCGCGATGTAGAAACCCTACACCAATTGACGAAACTCCAGAAAGACTCCAGGGGCGCCTCCGCCATCGCGAAACTCCGTTTCGGGGGACAGAAGTCTCTGTTCCGGCACGCCGCCGGGACGGGGAATTGCCCCCGGAGTCATCTCCATTGACATCACTGCCATCTTCATTGCCGTTGTTGTCTCCCATGATGAGGAGGGAGTAGTTCTCCCCCGAGGCTGAGGGCTTTACCGGTAGCTATGTGGTTCATCTCTCTCTCCCATGGTGTGATCTTTATGTGATCATGAGCTTTGTATCACTATTAATCTATGTGCTACTCTAGTGATGTTATTAAAGTAGTCTATTCCTCCTCCATGATGTAAAGTTGACAGTGTGTGCATCATGTAGTACTTGGCGTAGGTTATGATTGTAATCTCTTGTAGATTATGAAGTTAACTATTACTATGATAGTATTGATGTGATCTATTCCCCCTTTCATAGCTATTGGTGACAGTGTGTATGCTATCTTAGTACTCGGTCTAAATTGCAACGGTCTATTATGCACTCTAGAGGTTACTTTAATATGAACTACGGATGTTGTGGAGCTTGTTTACTCCGGCTTGAGGTGTGCTTTTGTATCCCTACACAATGAATGGTGTTTGTTATCCAACAAGAGAGTGTAGAAAGTAGCATTTATTTATTCAGTTATGTGATCAATGTTGAAAGTGTCCACTAGTGAAGGTATGATCCCTACGCCTTGTTTCTAAGAATTGAAACACCGTTTCCAACAAGTTCTGTTACATGTTCGCTTGCTGCCATCTTTATTTCAGATTGCAATTACTACTTACAATCATCCATATTACTTGTATTTCACAATCTCTTCGCCGAACTAGTGCACCTATACATCTGACAAGTGTATTAGGTGTGTTGGGGACACAAGAGACTTCTTGTATCGTAATTGCAGGGTTTCTTGAGAGGGATATCTTTGACCTCTACCTCCCTGAGTTCGATAAACCTTGGGTGATAAACTTAAGGGAAACTTGCTGCAGTTCTACAAACGTCTGCTCTTGGAGGCCCAACACTGTCTACAGGAATAGAAGCGTGCGTAGACATCAAGCTATTTTCTGGCGCCGTTGCCGGGGAGGTAAGGTAAAAGGTATTCACATCCTCTGACTACTAAGCTATTTCCTAGCACTGTTGCCGGTGTGAGTGCTCGAAGCTATTTCCTTTAGATCCTGCAATTGCATCTTTTTGTTTCTTGTTTTTATTTTTCACTAGTTAGGCATAATGGAAAATAATAGTGAGCTATTTAATCTATTTCCTGAGTTAAGACATGAATTGTTTGATGCGAAAATTAAAAAACCTATGGAACCTTATTTGCATGCTAGTAGCAATGTTATTAGTATGAACGCAATTACTTCTAATGTTATGGAAAAGTCTAAGCTTGGGGAAGCTGGTTTTGATGAGCATGATATTTTTAGTCCCCCAAGCATGGAGGAGAAAATGTACTTTGATGATACTTTGCCTCCCATTTATGATGATTATAATGATAGTGGTATTTTGGTTCCACCTACTATGGAGGATAAAGTTTATTATGATTATACTATGCCTCCTATATTTGATGATTATGGTGATGAGAATAATAATGATAGCTACTTTGTTGAATTTTCTCCCACTACAATTAATAAGAATGACTATGCTTATGTTGGGAGTAGTAATTATTTTATGCATGAGACTCATGATAAGAATGCTTTATGTGATAGTTATATTGTTGAGTTTGTTCATGATGCTACTGGAAATTATTATGAGAGAGGAAAATATGGTTGTAGAAATTTTCATGTTACTAAAACACCTCTCTACATGCTGAAAATTTTGAAGTTACTTGTGTTTTATCTTCCTATGCTTGTCACTTTTTTCTACATGAATTTATTTGTGTACAAGATTCCTATGCATAGGAAGTGGGTTAGACTTAAAAGTGTTTCTTATTTGCTTTTGATGCTCTCTTTTGCTTCAACTCTTATTTCTTGCGAGAGCATCCTTAAAATTACTGAGCCCATCTTAATGGCTATAAAGAAAGCACTTCTTGGGAGATAACCCATGTTTTTATTTTGCTACTGTTTTGTTGTGTCTTGGAAGTTGTTACTACTGTAGCAACCTCTCCTTATCTTTATTTTATTGCATTGTTGTGCCAAGTAAAGTCTTTGATAGTAAGGTTGATACTAGATTTGGATTTCTGCGCAGAAACAGATTTCTTGCTGTCACAAATTTGAGTAGGTCTCTCTGTAGGTAACTCAGAAAAATCAGCGAAAATTCATGAGTGATCCTCAGATATGTATGCAACTTTCATTCAATTTGAGCTTCTTCATCTGAGCATGTTAAGTGCCTCTAAAAAATTCGTCTTTACAGACTGTTCTGTTTTGACAGATTCTGCCTTTTATTTCGCATTGCCTCTTTTGCTATGTTGAATAGATTTCTTTGTTCCATTAACTTTCAGTAGCTTTGAGCAATTTCTAGAAGTGTTAAGAATGATTGTGTCACCTCTGAATATGTGAATTTTTGATTATGCACTAACCCTCTAATGAGTTTGTTTTGAGTTTGGTGTGGAGGAAGTTTTCAAGGGTCAAGAGAGGAGGATGATACAATATGATCAAGAAGATTGAAAAGTCTAAGCTTGGGGATGCCCCCGTGGTTCATCCCTGCACATTTCAAGAAGACTCAAGCATCTAAGCTTGGGGATGCCCAAGGCATCCCGTTCTTCATGAACAACTTATCAGGTCACCTCTAGTGAAACTATATTTTTATTCCGTCACATCTTATGTGCTTTACTTGGAGCGTCTGTGTGTTTTATTTTTGTTTTGTTATTTTCATTCTCTGAATACGGATCCTAGCAATCCATGCATGGGAGAGAGACACGCTCCGCTTTTTCATATTGAACACTGGTGTTCTTAGTTTTACTTTTAGTGTTCATGGCGAAAGTTGAAAGCTGCTGCATTTATTGCTATTTGGTTGGAAAACAGAAAATGCTTCATGTGGTAATTGGTATATGGTCTTGAATAATTTGATACTTGGCAATTGTTTTGCTCAAATAGATCATGTTTAAGCTCTTGCATCATGTACTTTGCACCTATTAATGAAGAACTACCATAGAGCTTGTTAAAATTTGGTTTGCATGATTGGTCTCTCTAAAAGTCTAGATATTTTCTGGTGAATTGTTTGAACAACAAGGAAGACAGTGTAGAGTCTTATAATGCTTGCAATATGTTCTTATGTAAGTTTTGCTGTACCGGTTCATACTTGTGTTTGCTTCAAACAACCTTGCTAGCCAAAGCCTTGTACTTAGAGGGAATTCTTCTCGTGCATCCAAAACCTTGAGCCGAAACCTACTATGTGGTATTTCTCTGCCATTCCAAAGTAAATTGCTTGCGTGCTACCTTTAAAATTTCATTCCTTGTCTTTGCAATATATAGCTCATGGGAAAATAGCCTTAAAAACTATTGTGGTAAAGAATATGTCGCTTATGTATCTTATTTCTTATAAGTTGCTTGTTGAGCGGTAACCATGTTTCTGGGGACGCCATCAACTATCACACTTTTGTTGAATATCATGTGAGTTGCTATGCATGTTTGTCTTGTCTGAAGTAAGGGTGATTTATCATGATTAAATGGTTTGAGTATGCATATTGTTAGAGAAGAACATTGGGCCGCTAACCAAAGCCATGTATCATGGTGGAAGTTTCAGTTTGGACATTAATCCTCAATCTCTTAAGAGAATATTATCTGTTGTTGAATGCTTATGCATTAAAGAGGAGTCCATTATCTGTTTTCTATGTTGTCCCGGTATGGATGTCCTTAAGTTGAGATCTATCAAAAACGAGAAATCAAATGCGATCTATCTCCTTGGACCTTTGTACAGACGGCATAGAGGTACCCCTTTGTTGTAACAGAACCACTTTGTTATTCAAATAAATGTTGTTAGTTGCTCATAAGCATGCATGCATTTGCATTAAAAATTTGAGAAATCTTGCACCAAAATGGTTTGAAACAATGTTGCCAATGTTATATTTTGCTCTAAGAAATTTTGTGCAAAAGCCCCTCAAAATTTTGGGTCAAAACACCCTAAAATTTCCTTAATTCTTCCCTGTTTAAAATTTCCACAAATTTTACTAAAATGCAGGGGGTTTTGGGGAAATTTCCCCTTGTCTTCTTCCTCCTTTCGACAGGCAAGCAGCTGCCTGGCAGCTCGAGGTGGCTCGCCGGCCACCTCCTGCTTATCCTAGCGAGATGATGAGGTCGCCCCGACCTCCCTTCTCCCCCTCCCGTCCTCACTTTCCCCCTGGCGCCCTCCTTCCTCTCTCTCTCTCTGTGAGACATGGGCAAACCCTAGCCCCGGCCAGGCTTCACCGTCGCCGCCACCCCGTTCCTCCCCGCGCCAAGCCGACGCCGCCAGGAGGTCCGCCGCGACGCCCTCTACCTCCTCCGCCCAGCAGCGCCAGCCGACGGGGCCGGAATCGGCCGAATCGGGCCCCGCCCGTGCCGCAGGTCCCCGCCGTTCGCCGGCGTTCCCGGCCTCCCCCCGCGCCGGCGACACCGCCAGAAGCTCCACGGTGAGCTGGGCTTCCTCCCGGTCCCCTCCGCCTCCTCCATTTCCCCCGGAACGCCGCCGCGTCGCGAGCCCGCACAGGCCTCCGCGCTGCTCCACGCCGGCGTCGCTCCGGCGACAATTGGCGGGCGGCGCCGCCACCATTTGGTTCCCCGCGTCAAGCTGCGTCGTTTGCCCCCGCTCACACGCTCGATTTTAGCCTCAATCGCCCGATTGGAGATCGACCAGAGCTCCCAGGGAGCTCATGGCCGCGCTGACGTCATGCTGACGTCAGCATGATGTCATATTTCCCTTTTTCTATGTTTGTTTAATTCCGGTAATTGTTTAATAATTAATATAAATTCAGAAAAATACAAATTTATATATCATTTCGATCAGAAAAACATTTCCTATTCGTTTATACATGTTTCATACATGATTGAACCCATTAAATGTGGAGCTTAGTAGAAAACCCTAATACACCCCTCTCATATGTCGGGGTCCGATGCCGGAACCCCATTAAATTGACGATGCATCTAGGGTTACTCAATTCTAATAACATGACATATCATTCATCTTGTATGCGCATTGCATTATGCCATGTCGTGATTGTTTATTTCCCCTTTCCGGTGTTTGGTTCTTCGCGAATAGGATCTGAGCCGGAGTCCGACGTCAACGCCACCGAAGAACAGTACTCATCCGCTGAGGGACAAGGCAAGCCCTAACCTGGTTCATCTATGTTTTCGAAATGTTTTATCTGTGGTTCCTACATATCGCATACGATTCAACTGTCTTTTATCGGTAGATAGAGTTACCCTATCTGTTGCATGTCCGACCTTTGTAGCCTCGATACCCTGATCCACTGCTCCTAGCATAACTAGGTTTGGCATGTGTGCGTCGCGAGAGCCTCTATCTCTTATGCTTAGCCATGCTTAGTTTGTTACGCTACTACTCCGGTCTTCGGACTGGAGCCTTACAATGAAATGAATCTAGCATGACAGGTTGACGTGGTAAGTATAGAGATGATGATAAACATGATTAAAGGCTCAGACGAGAGGCCACGTTGGGATTTGGTGGGTTGTTTCGTTTCTGCCGACCCTAGGAACCGAGTTCTCGCCTCTTGAACCAAGACCGAGCGTACAACCACACGAGGCCCTATTATGGTACCCTCTCGACTCACTAACTTGCCTAGTAGATTCCATGAGTCACATAGTTTGTGCGTTCTTTGGACATATGCATTGAAAATGTTTGTGAAAAGGTGCATAGCATACAGGTAGGTAAGCGTGGCCGAGGTGGCTTGGGTTAGAGTCCCTGGTGAAACCCACCTCGCCTCACATCGTTAAGGACCGACTTCGGGACTTGACCCGTTACGGCGGAACAATCCTTAGCGCGTGACTCATGGTCTCGGCGACAGCAAGGTAAAGGTCGTGGTCGACCACCCTCTACCGGCTTTCCACGGAAGAGAGCTAATATATTGGCATTAAGAGTCGGTTGGCACGTGTGGGTAAAGTTGTGCACCCCTGCAGGGTTATGAATCTTTTCGAAAAGCCGTGTCCACGGTTATGGACGACTTGGGAACGGACGTGGAGATCATAGAGAACATGAACCTAATCGTAAAACTTGGCAACCAATGTGTGCTTACGGACACCTTCTTCGGGAGTTGAGGGGGTGATCCGAGGATAGTGGTTCGAGATGATGAAGATTGGTGGATACTATATGATGATCAATAGGGATAGAGATGTCGCTCTCTTATCCCCTTTCAAACGTTCTGAGTAGTCGAGCTTCTCTTCTCTCTTATCTTACAAAGAAAAACTGGCTTTACGCAAAAGAAGATCTACCAGAAAGACTGCATACCCGCTTTGCTAAAAGGTTGTACTAAGTCTTGTTGAGTCCCTGTACTCAGCTTTGCATGCTTTTGTTTCAGATGAAGTCGCTACAGCCGAAGGTGGTTTCTACGTTAACATCGATGGTTAGTTTGGAGTTCCCAGGCAGCAGCCTGCGACTTATGGGCTGGGACGTCGCTTTATGTTATGGCTTCTTAAGCCCTTTGCTATCTTGTTATTTAGAATAACATTATTTGCTTCCATTGCTTGTTGAATGTTGGGTCAGTGACCTCTGCATGTAATAATTTGGATCTTACTCTGCTAAGAGTTGTAATATATTCTTTTGAGTCGTAGAGTCACTGTTGTGTTACCGATTCTCTCACTGTAGTCTCCCGAGCTCGAGGTTAGGCTTATGTCAGACGAAGATCTGGTATTTGTCTAACCCTGATCCCGGGGGTGCCACAGGTTTTGGTATCAGAGCAGGACTGCCTGTAAGAAACCCTTGTTCACTGGTCGATGTTGAGTCTAGTTGTTGCGAAAACTATTTGAAAGGTAAAGATTATTTGCAAAACTCTGAATAGGATTCTTTTTACTCCTTATCTGGTGTCACTCTAATGCTGAGTCATCTTACCTGGTTTTGATTGGAAAAAGATTTCTCTTCTTTCCTATCAATTCAAATCTCTAGGATACACGGGTTTGGGTTATTTTTCTCCAGTACTCCGTATCTGGTTGCTTGTCTCAGAGTTTCCAGAATGCCTCAGTTCATCTGAGGCATTATTCCTTTATTCTTGCTTCGGGTGCTTAGCATCCAATTGTTTGCCTTTATGTGACATGGTGATTGTATGTCATCTTTGCATTCCATCTTCATGGTTTGTGAGTCGGTTAGTAGTGTGTACATTTTGTATGCTTGTTTAACTACTATGATCGATACGATGATATATCTTCATATCACATGTCTTGTCTTCTTAGCATGCTCATTGCATTTGGTATATGCTATCCTTCCGTTGAATCTTTCCGGTGAATCCGTGTCTCATGGTTTTTGTCTTCTCCTCAGGATGTCAGGCGGTACTAGAAGTGGTGCTGGCCGTGGTCGTGGTCATGGCCGTGGCAATGGTCGTGGAGATGGCCACGAGGAGAATCCTGACCTTCCTCCTCCTCCTTCTATGGTCCAACTTATGGCCATGTATGAAGCCAATCGCGCAGACAACATTAGGCTCCTTGAAAGGATTGAGCGTAATACAGCTCAGCGTCATGAGGAACAAGTGGGGATCCGAAGCTTCATCCGCCTCACCCCACCAGTGTTCAGTTATTCCACTGAGCCACTCGATGCTGACTACTGGCTCCGCACCATCGAGCGCAAGCTTGAGGTTGCCCACGCTGCTCAAGCAGATTGGGTGAACTTCGCCACCTACCATCTTGAAGGAGCTGCTGGTTCATGGTGGGAAAATTTCCTGTTGATGCAGCCTGCTGGTCATGTCGTAACTTGGCCAGAGTTCAAAGCTGCTTTCCGTGCATATCATATCCCAGAGGGTCTGATGGATGAGAAAAGAGAAGAGTTTCTGAAGCTGACGCAGGGCAGTGGTTCTATCTGTGATTATCAAGGTAATTTCTATCGTCTTGCCTGCTATGCTCCTGAAGAAACTTCCACTGATGCCAAGAAGCAAGCCTTGTTCCGCAAGGGACTTGATCCTGATCTTCGTCGAGATCTTCATCTCCTGGACTTCCCAACCTGCCAAGATCTTGTCAACAAGGCTATGAAGGCAGAAAGAGGAAAGGTGGACTATGAGGAAAGTCGCAAGCGCCCTCGAGATAATTCTCAGTCTTCTGGATCAGGCAATCAGCGTCGTCGTGTTTTCATTCCATACAGTGCTGTGCCTCGTGCTCCTAATGCACCGAAGTCTTCTGGTTATGCTCCTCGCCCACAAGCTCCAAACAATGCTGGCGGAACCAACTATCATCCCGCTATGGGTACTCCAGGCAGTGGTGCGTGCTTCACTTGTGGTCAACCTGACCACTTCAAGAGAGAGTGCCCTCACAGTGTTCATGGAGTTCCACAGTCAAATAAGTCTACCAAGCCTCCAGTTGCTGGTCGTGGTCGTCTGACCCATGTCACAGCTGAGGAAGCTGAAGCAGATCCAAGCGTCATAATGGGTACGCTTCGAATCAACTCCATTATAGCTACAGTTCTGTTTGATTCTGGAGCATCGCATTCATTCATATCCCAAGAGTTTGCCCAATTGCATGGGATAACCTTTGTGAAGTTGCCTACTACTCTAATGGTTCAGTCCCCGGGTTCCACTTGGCGAACCAATATGGTTAGTCATGGGAATAAAATCGAGATTGGATATCTTCTTTTTCCAATTCCCCTCATTGCCCTCAAGTCAACCGACATTGATATCATTTTGGGCATGGATTGGCTAGCTAAATATCAGGCTGTCCTTGATTGTGCAGCCAGGTCTCTTACTCTGACCGATCTTTCCGGAAGCTCCATTCTGTATTGGTCTTCGGCAGCAACATCTCCATCAGCAGTACACATTCCTGATGCTGAGTTGTATGCCCTTGATGTCTTACCTCCGCTTGAAATTTCTGATGTTCCGGTGGTTTGTGACTTCCCTGATGTCTTTCCGGAAGAATTACCTGGCATGCCACCTGATCGAAGCGTGGAGTTTGTCATCGAGCTGGTTCCTGGAACTGCTCCTGTATCTCAACGTCCTTATCGTATGCCTCGAGAAGAGTTGGTTGAACTGAAGAAGCAGTTGGAAGAGTTAGAAGGGAAAAGATACATCCAACCTAGTACTTCTTCTTGGGGATGTCCTGCACTCTTTGTAAAGAAGAGGGATACCAATGTTCCGCGTCTGGTTGTTGATTACCACCCGCTCAACGCAGTAACCATCAAGAACAAGTATCCTCTACCTCGAATCAATGATCTTTTTGATCAATTGAGTGGTGCCACAGTCTTTTCCAAGATGGATTTGAGATCAGGCTACCATCAAATCAAAATCCGAACGGAGGACATTCCAAAAACGGCGTTCATGACTCGTTATGGTCTTTACGAGTACACCGTCATGTCCTTTGGCCTCACAAATGCTCCAGCCACTTTTATGCGGCTCATGAACTCAGTGTTTATGGAGTATCTTGACAAATTCGTCATTATCTACATTGATGATATTCTGGTCTACTCCAAAACCGAAGAAGAACACACTGAACACTTGCGTTTGGTGCTGACAAAGCTTCGTGAACATCGTCTCTATGCCAAGTTTTCTAAATGTGAGTTCTGGCTACAAGAGCTCATCTTTCTTGGCCATGTGGTCTCTGCAAAAGGTGTTGCAGTCATTCCAGATAAAGTTCAATCCATTCTTGACTGGAAGACTCCTAAGTCAGCCAAAGAGATTTGGAGTTTTCTTGGATTGGCGGGTTATTACCGTCGATACATCGAGAATTTCTCCAAGATTGCCAAACCAATGACTGATCTTCTGAAGAAAGATAAGAAGTTTGAGTGGTCAGAAAAGGCTGAAGAAAGTTTTCAGACACTGAAAATAAAGCTGACTACCGCTCCGGTACTTGTCCTTCCAGACACAAGCAAAGACTTTGTCATCTTCTGTGATGCATCTCTTCAAGGGCTCGGATGTGTGTTGATGCAAGATGGCCATGTAGTGGCTTATGCCTCTCGACAATTGAAGCCACATGAGCTCAATTATCCAACTCATGATCTAGAGCTTGCAGCTGTGGTCCATGCTCTTAAGCAATGGCGACCTTACCTTTACGGTAATCGTTGCGAGTTATACTCGGATCATCAAAGCCTGAAGTATCTCTTTACCCAACTGGATCTGAATCTCAGGCAGACAAGATGGTTGGAACTCATCAAGGACTATGATTTGGGTCTTAACTATCAGCCCGGCAAGGCCAACGTCGTTGCTGACGCCCTAAGTCGGAAGTCATATTGCAACAATCTGATGCTCAAGCAATGTCAACCTGCCCTCCATGAGGAATTTGCAAGACTCAATCTTGAAGTTGTTCCTCAGGGATTCCTTTCCAACTTAGAGGTGAAATCCTCTCTTGAAGACCAGATCAAATCCGCTCAGAAACGTGATTTGGGTATCACTAAGATCAAAGAGAACATTGCTAGCGGAGATGCTAAATGTTTCTCCGTCAACGATCAAGGTGTTGTACACTTTGGTAACCGCTTGGTGGTGCCGAAGAAAAGGAACCTGAGAGAGCTTATCCTCCGAGAAGCTCATGAGTCTCCTCTATCTATTCATCCTGGAAGTACAAAGATGTATCAGGATCTTCGCCAAAGGTTCTGGTGGACCCGGATGAAAAGAGAAATTGCTCGCTTTGTAGCTGAATGCGACGTTTGTCGTCGTGTAAAAGCTGAGCATCAAAGACCAGCTGGTACTCTTCAACCTCTATCTACTCCTGAATGGAAATGGGATGAAATTGGCATGGATTTCATTACCTGACTTCCCAAAACTCCAAAGGGAAATGACTCCATATGGGTAGTGGTGGATCGTCTATCCAAGGTTGCTCATTTTCTTCCTGTTCGGGAAAGTATTCGTGCTAGTCAACTAGCAGATCTCTATATATCCCGGATAGTCTCTCTTCACGGTGTTCCGAAGAAGATCATCTCTGATCGTGGAAGCTTGTTTACCTCAAAATTCTGGGAAAGCCTTCAAAACTCCATGGGGACAAATATTTCCTTCAGCACGGCCTATCATCCTCAAACCGGTGGTCAAACCGAAAGGGTGAATCAAATCCTTGAAGACATGCTCAGAGCCTGTGTTATATCCTTCGGCAAGAATTGGGAAAAGTGCCTTCCATTTGCTGAATTCTCCTATAACAACAGTTTCCAATCTAGCCTGGGCATGGCGCCTTTTGAAGCTCTTTATGGACGGAAATGTCGAACCCCTCTGAATTGGTCAGAAACCGGTGAAAGGCAGTTCTTTGGACCGGACATGATCAAGGAAGCAAAAGATCAAGTTGGCATTATCCGAGAGCGTTTGAAAGCTGCTCAGTCTCGTCAAAAGAGCAATTATGATCGTCATCATCAAGAAGTTCGCTATGAAGTTGGCGAGCAAGCTTATCTTCGAGTCACTCCTTTAAGAGGTGTCCATCGTTTCGGTATAAAAGGCAAACTAGCTCCTCGCTACGTTGGTCCTTTCCGCATCCTTGCAAAACGAGGTACACTTGCCTACAAGTTGGAACTC
This sequence comes from Lolium perenne, assembly GCF_019359855.2. Taxonomy (NCBI): domain Eukaryota; kingdom Viridiplantae; phylum Streptophyta; class Magnoliopsida; order Poales; family Poaceae; genus Lolium; species Lolium perenne. Next base: position 592,243 of record NW_027248971.1, on the reverse strand, counting down.
CCTCCAACTTTTCCCGAAGTTCATGACGTCTTCCATGTCTCCCAACTCAAACGTTGCTTCAAAGATCCCATCCGTGGTGTTGATCACGAGACACTTGATCTCCAAGAGGATCTAACCTATCGAGAGTATCCTGTCCGTATCCTTGATGAAGCTGAGCGTGAAACTCGGCGACAAACTATCAAATTCCTGAAAGTTCAATGGTCTCATCACTCTGAGTCAGAAGCAACCTGGGAACGAGAAGATCGTCTCCGATCTGAGTACCCTACCTTCTTTTCTAAAACTTAGGAATCTCGGGGACGAGATTCTTGTAAGGGGGGTAGAGTTGTAACAGAACCACTTTGTTATTCAAATAAATGTTCTTAGTTGCTCATAAGCATGCATGCATTTGCATTAAAAATTTGAGAAATCTTGCACCAAAATGGTTTGAAACAATGTTGCCAATGTTATATTTTGCTCTAAGAAATTTTGTGCAAAAGCCCCTCAAAATTTTGGGTCAAAACACCCTAAAATTCCCTTAATTCTTCCCTGTTTAAAATTTCCACAAATTTTACTAAAATGCAGGGGGTTTTGGGGAAATTTCCCCTTGTCTTCTTCCTCCTTTCGACAGGCAAGCAGCTGCCTGGCAGCTCGAGGTGGCTCGCCGGCCACCTCCTGCTTATCCTAGCGAGAGGATGAGGTCGCCCCGACCTCCCTTCTCTCCCTCCCGTCCTCACTTTCCCCCTGGCGCCCTCCTTCCTCTCTCTCTCTGTGAGACATGGGCAAACCCTAGCCCCGGCCAGGCTTCACCGTCGCCGCCACCCCGTTCCTCCCCGCGCCAAGCCGACGCCGCCAGGAGGTCCGCCGCGACGCCCTCTACCTCCTCCGCCCGAGCGCCGCCGACGGGGCCGGAATCGGCCGACCGGGCCCCGCCCGTGCCGCAGGTCCCCGCCGTTCGCCGGCGTTCCCGGCCTCCCCCGGCTCCGGCGACACCGCCAGAAGCTCCACGGTGAGCTGGGCTTCCTCCCGGTCCCCTCCGCCTCCTCCATTTCCCCCTGGAACGCTGCCGCGTCGCGAGCCCGCACCGGCCGCTGCGCTGCTCCACGCCGGCGTCGCTCCGGCGACAATTGGCGGGCGGCGCCGCCACCATTTGGTTCCCCGCGTCAAGCTGCGTCGTTTGCCCCCGCTCGCACGCCCGATTTTAGCCTCAATCGCCCGATTGGAGATCGACCGCAGCTCCCAGGAGCTCATGGCCGCGCTGACGTCATGCTGACGTCAGTGTGATGTCATATTTCCCTTTTTCTATGTTTGTTTAATTCCGGTAATTGTTTAATAATTAATATAAATTCAGAAAAATACAAATTTATATATCATTTCGATCAGAAAAACATTTCCTATTCGTTTATACATGTTTCATACATGATTGAACCCATTAAATGTGGAGCTTAGTAGAAAACCCTAATACACCCCTCTCATATGTCGGGGTCTGATGCCGGAACCCCATTAAATTGACGATGCATCTAGGGTTACTCAATTCTAATAACATGACATATCATTCATCTTGTATGCGCATTGCATTATGCCTTGTCGTGATTGTTTATTTCCCCTTTCCGGTGTTTGGTTCTTCGCGAATAGGATCTGAGCCGGAGTCCGACGTCAACGCCACCGAAGAACAGTACTCATCCGCTGAGGGACAAGGCAAGCCCTAACCTGGTTCATCTATGTTTTCGAAACGTTTTATCTGTGGTTCCTACATATCGCATACGATTCAACTGTCTTTTATCGGTAGATAGAGTTACCCTATATGTTGCATGTCCGACCTTTGTAGCCTCGATACCCTGATCCACTGCTCCTAGCATAACTAGGTTTGGCATGTGTGCGTCGCGAGAGCCTCTATCTCTTATGCTTAGCCATGCTTAGTTTGTTACGCTACTACTCCGATCTTCGGACTGGAGCCTTACAATGAAATGAATCTAGCATGACAGGTTGACGTGGTAAGTATAGAGATGATGATAAACATGATTAAAGGCTCAGACGAGAGGCCACATTGGGATGTGGTGGGTTGTTTCTGCTTTCGCCGACCCTAGGAACCGAGTTCTCGCCTCTTGAACCAAGACCGAGCGTACAACCACACGAGGCCCTATTATGGTACCCTCTCGACTCACTAACTTGCCTAGTAGATTCCATGAGTCACATAGTTTGTGCGTTCTTTGGACATATGCATTGAAAATGTTTGTGAAAAGGTGCATAGCATACAGGTAGGTAAGCGTGGCCGAGGTGGCTTGGGTTAGAGTCCCTGGTGAAACCCACCTCGCCTCACATCGTTAAGGACCGACTTCGGGACTTGACCCGTTATGGCGGAACAATTCTTAGCGCGTGACTCATGGTCTCGGCGATAGCAAGGTAAAGGTCGTGGTCGACCACCCTCTGCCGGCTTTCCACGGAAGAGAGCTAATATATTGGGCATTAAGAGTCGGTTGGCACGTGTGGGTAAAGTTGTGCACCCCTGCAGGGTTATGAATCTTTTCGAAAAGCCGTGTCCACGGTTATGGACGACTTGGGAACGGACGTGGAGATCATAGAGAACATGAACCTAATCGTAAAACTTGGCAACCAATGTGTGCTTACGGACACCTTCTTCGGGTGTTGAGGGGGTGATCCGAGGATAGTGGTTCGAGATGATGAAGATTGGTGGATACTATATGATGATCAATAGGGATAGAGATGTCGCTCTCTTATCCCCTTTCAAACGTTCTGAGTAGTCGAGCTTCTCTTCTCTCTTATCTTACAAAGAAAAACTGGCTTTACGCAAAAGAAGATCTACCAGAAAGCCTGCATACCCGCTTTGCTAAAAGGTTGTACTAAGTCTTGCTGAGTCCCTGTACTCAGCTTTGCATGCTTTTGTTTCAGATGAAGTCGCTACAGCCGAAGGTGGTTTCTACGTTAACATCGATGGTTAGTTTGGAGTTCCTGTGCAGCCTGCGACTTATGGGCTGGGACGTCGCTTTATGTTATGGCTTCTTAAGCCCTTTGCTATCTTGTTATTTAGAATAACATTATTTGCTTCCGTTGCTTGTTGAATGTTGGGTCAGTGACCTCTGCGTGTAATAATTTGGATCTTACTCTGCTAAGAGTTGTAATATATTCTTTTGAGTCGTAGAGTCACTGTTGTGTTACCGATTCTCTCACTGTAGTCTCTCGAGCTCGAGGTTAGGCTTATGTCAGATGAAGATCTGGTATTTGTCTAACCCTGATCCCGGGGGTGCCACATTTGTGACACTTGGTTGAAACATATGTAATGCAATGATAATCCATGGAAATCCGAGCTAATTAGGACAAGGTGCGAGCATTATTGGTATTCTATGCATGAGGCTTGCAGCTTATAGGATGTCTTATGCATAACACATATGAATTATTACTACCATTGACAAAATTGTTTCTATGTTTTCAAAATAAAAGCTCTAGCACAAAAATAGTAATCCATGCTTCCCTCTGCGAAGGGCCATTCTTTTACTTTATGTTGAGTCAGTTTACCTACTTCTTTCTATCTTAGAAGCAAACATTTGTGTCAACTGTGTGCATTGATTCCTACATACTTGCTTATTTGCATTCATCATATTACTTTGTGTTGACAAGCAACTGCTGAAACTTATATCTTCCTTTGTGTTGCTTCAAAACTTTCGACTAAGAATCTATTGCTTTATGAGTTAACTCCTATGCAAGTCTTATTGATGCTTGTTTTGAAAGTACTATTCATGAAAAGTCTTTGCTATATGACTCAGTTGGTTAGTCATTATCTTTACCATTGCTTCGAATCACTTCATTCATCTCATATGCTTTACAATAGTATTGATCAAGATTATGATAGTAGCATGTCACTTCAGAAATTATTCTTTTTATCTTTTACCTACTCGAGGGCGAGTAGGAACTAAGCTTGGGGATGCTTGATACGTCTCCAACGTATCTATAATTTCTGATGTTCCATGCTAGTTTTATGACAATACCTACATGTTTTGCTCACACTTTATAATGATTTTATGCATTTTCCGGAACTAACCTATTAACAAGATGCCGAGGTGCCAGTTCCTGTTTTCTGCTGTTTTTGGTTCCAGAAAGGTTGTTCGGGCAATATTCTCGGGATTCGACGAAACAAAAGCCAAACATCTTATTTCACCGGGAGGGAGCCCCCTGGCTCCTCTGACTCCGCCTCTTCGCCTATATAATCTCTCGCGACGTAAAAACCCTACACCAATTGACGAAACTCCGTAAAGACTCTGTGGGCGCCGCCGCCATCTTGAAACTCCGTTTCGGGGGAAAGAAGTCTCTGTTTCGGTACGCCGCCAGGACGGGTAATTGCCCCCGGAGTCATCTCCATCGACATCACCGCCATCTTCATCGCCGTTGCTGTCTCCCATGATGAGGAGGGAGTAGTTCTCCCCCGAGGTTGAGGGCTTTACCGGTAGCTATGTGGTTCATCTCTCTCTCCCATGGTGTGATCTTTATATGATCATGAACTTTGTATCACTATTAATCTATGTGCTACTCTAGTGATGTTATTAAAGTAGTCTATTCCTCCTCCATGATGTAAAGTTGACAGTGTGTGCATCATGTAGTACTTGGCGTAGGTTATGATTGTAATCTCTTGTAGATTATGAAGTTAACTATTATTATGATAGTATTGATGTGATCTATTCCCCCTTTCATAGCTATTGGTGACAGTGTGTATGATATGTTAGTACTCGGTCTAAATTGCAACGGTCTATTATGCACTCTAGAGGTTACTTTAATATGAACTCCGGATGTTGTGGAGCTTGTTTACTCCGGCTTGAGGTGTGGTTTTGTAGCCCTACACAATGAATGGTGTTTGTTATCCAACAAGAGAGTGTAGAAAGTAGCATTTATTTATTCAGTTATGTGATCAATGTTGAAAGTGTCCACTAGTGAAGGTATGATCCCTAGGCCTTGTTTCTAAAAATTGAAACACCGTTTCCAACAAGTTCTGTTACATGTTCGCTTGCTGCCATATTGCAATTACTACTTACAATCATCCATATTACTTGTATTTCACTATCTCTTCGCCGAACTAGTGCACCTATACATCTAACAAGTGTATTAGGTGTGTTGGGGACACAATAGACTTCTTGTATCATAATTGCAGGGTTGCTTGAGAGGGATATCTTTGACCTCTACCTCCCTGAGTTCGATAAACCTTGGGTGATTCACTTAAGGGAAACTTGCTGCTGTTCTACAAACCTCTGCTCTTGGAGGCCCAACACTGTCTACAGGAATAGAAGCGTGCGTAGACATCAATCATCAACCATTAACCTTTCACTTACACATCCTAGTATAGGCACCTCTCCCCATGAGCTTGGCCTCCTAGTGATAACCATCTGCTATCCTGGGAACTGCACAGGGCTTGGGTAGGACATTCACCTCATTTCACATCATTTCACTTTCAACGGAGGCAGCCTCGGCATAACCTCTATGACGCTTGTTCAGAGGGAACCCATACTAAGACACATAAATTTCCAGCTAAAGCCTTACCCATAATCAGGTATTGTGGGGGTACTCAAGAATTGGAATAGTATCGCATCCAACCCAATCATCAGTTTTTATCAAATTCATCATGTCATCCAAGTCACATTCACCCTCAACATCTTTCAATAGAATGACCCATCATTCCAAGGTTTTCAAAGTCATTTCAAATCACATGTTCCCATCTAGAGTAGTCACTTTTAGTTTTTAGCACTAGCAACTAGTCGTGAGGGGTGCTAATTAGCTTGTATTGCTCTAGGCTAAATTTGATGCTCTTGTACTACTCCATAACTAGACCAAGTGAACCATGAATCAAAAGTAAACTTTGATAAACCAAAGTCAAAATCTTGTAAGGTAAAAACTTGGATTGGGATCATTAAGCATAAGGTATTATGTAAGAATGCCTTGCTCTAGGAGAACTTTGCACTAAGGTAGCTTGCAAGAATATTAGCTTGCCTTGGTTGGTGTACTGATCAAAGTGGTCTTCTTCTTCCTAGAAGTAGACCTCTTCCTCCTGGTACTCCTCGTTACTAGAGTCTATAATCGAATACGAGGGATACAATCACCAAAGAAGTCTTAAGGCTATACTAAGCACTCAATTGGTTCACACGGACTATTCTAGCATCACAACATTAATCACAAGGGTCTTGACTTGGGTGTTAAGTAACACTTGTAGGAGAAAATAATCTCCTCTCATTTAATCTTATTAAGATTTAATTTCTTCAAATAATAAGAAGGTATGAATACATGTTGACTAAGGCCAACACTTCATATCTATTATTTGGGGAAAATGATTTAAATGAGGTACTAAACCTCATGCATCTTAAATACTACTATTGCAACAATTTAATGTCTCTAAGTAATCCATTATGAGATTCTATAGACCAAGTCAACACATCATCTTGAATTGCTTAGGACCATGCTTTAAATGAGAGGGAACCCCTCATACTATTTAAGAAATAATTTTGGATAATTTTAAATGGACTAGAAATAGCTACATAGCCATTATTTTCCCTAGTCCAAGATCATACAAACAACTATGTGATATTTTACATAAACATGTAGAGTATGTGAAATGTGATTTATGAGAGTTGGAATCAACTCAAAATCACTTAGGGTTGATTTCTAATAATTGTTTGAAGTTGCAAAAGGCCCTGCCTTGTTATTTTTACCACATTATTTCTACAACGAATTTAGGGTTGAGACCAGTGGGGTTGGGTAGAGATTTTCACAAGCTTTCCAAAAACACCAATTTCATCAAATTTGGCCCAGTAGATCTTCCTAGATTTAAATTTGAAATTGGAGCCAGTATTGAATTTGTATTAAACTGAAAATCCCAAATTCAAACACTGGGCCTGCGCGGGAAATCTAAACGGGCCGAAACGGTTTAAAAACGTGAAAGCCAGCCCGACAGCGCATCTCACACGCGTGGGCTGCCTGACAGGGTGGGCTCCACCTGTCAGCGACTATTGCAACACGAAACGGTATGAGTTGTTCTGGGACGCACGATTAGATCGTGATCCAACGGCTCGCAGCCATCGTCGTCGACGGCGAGAGGCAGGCTTATTGGCGGTGTGAGCAGGGGGTAGGGGAGCTCATCGGCGCTCCGGCGGTCATCGGCGAGGTACGCGGCGACGTTGTGGTCGACGGTGAGGCTCCAGGTACAAGCGGTGTCGCTGGAGGTGGCGCGAATCGTCTCCTCCTTCTGCGGCGGCTCCACGGGCTCCGATGGTGCGATTTGGTGGCTCCGGTGGGCGATGTCGAGGTGGAGAGGGTGGAGGAGGTCGAGTGAAAGGAGGGGAGGCTGCTGGTGTGGTGGATTGAGAGAGGGGAGTGCCCCTTTTATAGCGACGAGGGGAGGCCGTGGTGCTGCGGTGAGGTCACCCATGGTGACGCGTCTACAGGGGCGCGGAGTGGCTGGCGATGACGCAGGCGAGTAGGCGAGGTCAGTGCGGTCATGTCAGGTGTGATTGCGGTGAAAACGAGGCCGTGACAAGGGCAGGCGACCGCCGTCTTTGTCGCGGGTACCGGCGGAGGTCATCGACGGTGTTGTCGTCTACAGGGTTCCCGCGGGCCAATGAGCATGTCTGGTCGTCTCCTGGTGGCGTGGCGCTGCTGCTGGCGAGCGGAGAGAGCAAGGGGTGGCGTAGGTCATCGGGGCGACGTCACGCTCTGGCACGCTCCGGTGCGTGCCCGTGCGCATCCTGGCGTGCGCGGTGCATCACTGGGCGTTCTCGGGCCGGCGTGTGTGGTGCTCCTCTCTGACGATGGCGTGTACCAGCGAATCCAGGAGGGTGAGAGGGAGGTGTTGGACACGGTCGTGCACGATGGAGAAGCAAGGAGAGAGGGGTGGCATGTGTGTGTGCCATGCCATGCACGGCATGGTTGAATGGTGATGCAATCATGTAGTAGCTCGTGTCTCTGGTGATTGTCAAGATGCAGGGGTACATGCGAGTACATTTGATGACCAAAGCTTGAGGGTTTAGGCCATGATCTGCTAGTTAATGGCATGTAGGGAGTTGGAAGCAATGGTGCTCGCCATGTGTTCAGTCAAATGGCCGCAAGAAGGAAATTTTCAAATTTTCAAATGAATTTTGGTGGAGTTGATTTGAATAATAATTGAGACACAATGGTGGTGGTGGGGTGCAAAAAGGAGTTGGTTTGCAAAAATCCACATGTGGCACAATCTTGAATCTGCTTTGAAGTTCCAACTTTGCTTGAGCATAACTTTGAATATAGCAAGAATTTGCAGGGGTGGTTTTGACCAAAGTTGTTCATCTTGATGAGGTCTTAGATGAGGTGCAAAGAGTTGGAATTGTTTGGTTTACAAAACTCTTAAAATAGAGGCTCAAAGTGGGCATCATGAGATAAGTGGCAGATTTGACCATTATCTCATGTGAGCTCAATTTGAATTCTAATTTGATTTGATTTTCTTTGATTCCAATGGTTTTATTAAGTGTTTAGAAACATTATTCAACCATTGGCACAAGTCAAAATGGCCTAGGTTAAGTATTTTCAAAAATGTCCATAAGCCATATGTGAGGGTTTTTGCAATTTTCTATTTTCTTTCTTTTCTCCTTCTTTGTTCTTCTTTGTGATCTTCAAAGGATCAAAGTTAGGTTTTAATATTATGCATAAGCACACAAACAATCCTCATGACAAAGTCACACAATATTGCACAATTACTATGCATAGCACTATATGCAAATAAAAGTTTTTGTTAGGTCTAAAATTTGAAATTTGGAAACCACCTTCTTTTATTTATTTGAAATTTGGGATGTTAAAGGTTCGGTGATACCTGTGTTCCTTCGCGGACACGAATCTCTGGCAGATGTGTAGTACTAACCCTCATATAGGTTTCATGTAGGAGTCCTTTCGAAGCGGTTTGCAATCTGAATGCAGCAGCCTTGAACATATTTTGTAGCTATAAATATCTATCAACACCTAAATTTCATACCGACGTAGATTTTAGCATACCGTTGAAGGCATAGAAAATTCATGAGTGCAAATAAAATAGGTGTTTCACTGACCTGTATGAAATATTCCGTCATTTCATTCCTGTCCCATGACAACATGTATTTCAGTGTGTACGCCCCAGAGGAGTGGCTGCAATGTAAAGTTAAATTTCGGTAATCTTGTGCAGAGGAGTAATAACTTAGGAAGCAATACGTAACCGTCCTTCTGTTGTGGTATGTTAGTATAGCATACGGGTTTCCACTGTGTAATGTGTATATCCTTAGTTGTTATTAGCCAGCCATCATAGATGGCTTTGTTGATGCACGTCTGAATGGACAACGCCTACTGTACAAATAGTTGTGTTAGTTATTTAGAAGTTTGCGTGTCATGCGGTACTCACAGGCCCTACCAGGTCTTTTTTCTCCTGTTGGTCACAATATGATTTGCTGGAGTTGAGGACCTGAAGCTCTTCCTTATCAAAATTAAACACTAGTAGAAGCCAATGGACCTTATGTACATTGAGTGGGACATGCACCTGCCGTAAAATTTAAAGGGAGTCAGTAAAGGCCATTGGAAGCTAGGTTGATAGGACCGATGAGATGAAATGTTTCATCTTGTATGTGATAAAAAATAAGGAATCAGGAGATGTATTTGACGAGGTATAAACTCATCAATGCCTACAGATTGTAGACTTGGGATTTCATGGAAATAGAGGGAAAGTAGAACTCGAAGGTGGTCAGACAAACAAAGGAGTCTAACTAGAAATACTACGGTGGCTAGGGTTTACAATGATCGATCCTCTTTTCGCCCTCGGCTTTGGCCTTATAAAGGAGGCGAAACCGAGGCTTTCCGTGTCATACAAGTATACAAACATCGGGCCGTGTTGGGCCTTGCCATATATTATTACAAGTTTCCATATATCGACTCTACTCTCCTGGGCCCCGTATCACCGACTTCGCGGGCCTCCAAATCTTTGGGTCCGTAGTCCTTCGACTCTTCAGATGCTTGAAAACATAAGCAGGGGTATACTTGTTGTATGCCCATTAGGCATACCCATGTCAGTAGCCCCCGAGATTTTATATGAGTCCTAGGATTAAGTAAATTCTCCATCCTTCATCTCCATCGCTAATACTTTGAGTCCTTTAAGACGCTATTTTTATTTGACATCTATATTGTGCAGGAATATTGGTAAATGAGGTTGGTTCATCTGATGGATCAGGTATCAGTTAATTGCTCTTGTGGCAAATCCGCATAAACCTACTTCAAATTCGAGTTCCCGAACTCGAACTTGGGATACTGGCGTAATTCAGGACGTGTCGCTTTAGGACTTATCGAAAACTGAATTCCAGCTAAGTTATCGGGTAACCAACACATCCGCTGGGATTTTCTTCACATCTGTTGACGTGGATAAAGTGGGAGAGCGCATTCGGGTTCCTTGCCACGCCACATAGGACGGATCCTGGGTTCTTACCTTCGTGACCTTTTTACAAGTCACAACATTCAGAGTTTTTATCGCGATGGACTCGCTCTGAGAATATATTGTTGACTGCCTTTGTTCGGCTGATAGAATGCTCCATTTATTCGGGCTGATATATTTTATTGAATAATATCTTGACACTCCCGTTGGGAGTAAATGACGAGTTTATAAAACTCGAATATGTCTACCCACAGCCGAAATTTTCGAGTTCATCTAAATTGACTTGTTGTATTTCTCTTTCTTTATTAATAAATTTCATCGGCTGCGCGACCAGCGCTCCCGATGGGAGTACCCCGAGGCTACATCCGAGTGTTTGCACTTGGGTGTAGGCTCAACTTGCCTTTTCATCAACTCTATACCTTTTCAATATTTTGCATCTTATCGGGAGCATGAACAATGCTGCCGATAAGAGTAGCCCCCGAGCCTATGATCAGGTGCTTGCAGCTGGACATAGGCTCCAAAATTTAATGTTGCGCATCTCATGTTGTCTCGTTCACTCAAAGATTTTCTTGCCCTTGACGTCAATGCTAACGTAAGTAATGCGATGTTCACTCGTTAGACTGTAACTGTTGGTCGACCACTATTTTGTGGGTCCAGTATAACTGCCCTTCCACCATGTTGCACTTAGTGGGGCTCGGACGTTCTCCGAAGCGCCCGACACGCCCGCGGTAACTCCATTACTTTCATGTGAAACTTAAAAAGTTTTTACTTCTCTGCCACGTGTAGGGTTAAGATTATTTTGTTTCCATTGAACGGCTGATCTGCTTTGCCTTCCAGGTTAAACGGTAAATCCTGGTCCTCACTTTTCCCCTTCTCACTCTGCCGCACAACTCCATCACTTTGCCATTGCCCATGCTCTCTGCTCCTTGCTCTCGCCTCGCACCCTAGCCCTTTCTCTTCACCACCATGGCTCGGTCCAAGTGCGCGAAGAACACCTCTGCCGGTGCCGCCACCGCTGACCGATCGAAATAAGAAAGTGTCCAGTTGGTTAAAATCAAATTTAACCCAACAGAGCACCGGAAGCTGGAGAAGTTCGGGCATCTCACTAATGAGGGGAAGATGAAGATTCCCAGGGATGAAATGACCCCCAATACGCCCGCAGGATATCGGGTAATTTTATCAGATTTCCTCCTTTGCGGCCTTTCCGTGCATGTTCATGAGTTCCTTCGGGGAATCCTCTTCATTTACGGGATTCGGCTGTACCAGCTGACTTCCAACTCCATCCTCCACATTTATATTTTCATCACTCTCTGCGAGTGTTTCCTTAGCATCCACCACCATTGGGGCTTGTCGAAATGCATCTTCTACCTCCTCCGCAACAACTCGAGGGATGCCATCTATGACGTAGGTGGTGTCCGCATCTGCGTACGACCTGAAGCTAGATATTTTGACCTAAAATTCGTCAACTCGGTTCAAGGCTAGCGCAAGAAGTGGCTTTATGTGAAGGATGAGACCACTGGAAATTATCAATACGGCCTCGCTCCTTTCGACATGTCGCAAGAAATCTTGAGGCGTCAGTCTTGGGATAACGAAGCTACTCCAGAAGAGGTTGCTGCTATAGAGCATCTGCTGGAGCAGATCAAGAAATCGCAGACTACCCGAGGAAAAGAACTTTCGGGTGTTCAAATAATGGCACATTTCCCGGGAATTCACGTACAACCTATCCAAGCTCGCTCGGGTCCTCTCTGGCTTTACTCTGGAGCTGGTGATGCTGCGAAGATATCTGAAGATCTTCCTGTCAAGGACTTGGAAATATTGGTCCGCCGCTTCACCTCGCTTAGTAAGAAAGTTGAAGTTCCTGCATTTTTCCGCGTGAAGCCATTCAGTGGCACACACGCCCTTCCAGTTGTAAGTTTCCTTCTCGAATTTTTACTTATTTTTCCTGCCTATCTTACCTTTCACAATTTAACACGCAACTTATTTGTGTCGGGACACCACTCAATATCATCCCTTGCCCCTGTTCCCGAAAATGGGGAAGCGCCCAAATGGATGATTGTTTCTGATGATTCCCAGAAAGCTTCGGTTCACAATTGTGAACCCGTGGAATCTGAAAAAAGCGCGGGCTCATCTGAAAAGAGTGCAGGTTTGATGCACATCTCTGACTCATCCCACATGCATTCTATTCCTCCTGCGACTTCCCCATAAGGCCAAAAAGGGAAAAGGAAAACTGAGGAAGAAGATTCGGGTACTTCAAAGCTAGGTGAACCTACAACAGAAGAGTCTTACCACGAACAGCCTCTAGCCTTTGATCCATTCGAGAAAGTTGTTGACTTAAGCTCGTAAGTTTGCTTCTCCTTCGCCGCACCATTTATACTTGACTTCATCCTTATACCAAAACCCTGCTTGTTCCTAAGTCAGGGATGATGAGGTGCACTCCGAACATGATGTTTCTGGGCCAGCAAACAAAAGTGCAACGCAAACGCTGGTCGTCTGCGAGGACCCAAACCCCCCTGAAACCACAGACCCGCCGAAGAACCCCCGGGCGTTAAAGAAAAAACCAATGACGGGTGCTGTTGGCAAAGGGGTTATAACCGCCGGAAATCCGTCGACTCCCCATCTTGATGATGTAAGCTTGCTTCTCTCTTTCATTTGTTTCCTTCTTGTTCAACAACTACCATCTTCTTATACTTTTTTCCTCTTATGCATTTCGACTGTTTTGTAGCCTGCTTGACATGGCCACTCATTTTATTAGATTCCGTGATGAAGCTGACACATTGCGAAGTGAGTTTCGTGCATTTGTTTTAATATCCTATAATCGATTGCTGTGATGTAACTCTTTATTTTTCCAGGAGCTTTACGTGTCGCACAAGAGCATGCCAAGGAGTTCGAAAGAAGCTTGAGGCTAGCGAAAAAGCCCGCGGAGATGCCGAAGCAAAAGCTGCAAGTGCTAAGGATCTTCAAACTAGGCTTGACGCCGCAGAACTGGCCTTGAATGACAAGGATGAGCAGATTGCCTAGCTAGAAGCCAACATAACTGCGCGACTCGACAAACAATCTGATAGATTCTCGAGTACTGTTTTCTTATCCCTTCGTTCAATTTTTGCTTATGTCGCTGCCATGCTTGTACTGAAAATTACCCTCTTTCCAGCAGAGTGTATTGGTGAGATTTAAAAAACACCAAGAACAAGGAGCAAGAGGAAGACGAACTCCTGGATTCCCTCACCACGCTAGAGATGAACTGCACCCTTGCACGTGACTGCTTGAATGAAGGTCGAGCTGCTTTCGAACGTTTGTTCCCGCACTTCTTCCCAAAGGATCTTGTGCCAGACAAGTCCGAACATCTCGCCAAGTGCTTCACGGGCAAAGATGGCCCTTTTCTAGCGCATCGCCAGACTGCTTTGAAGATTGGCGTTGAAGGTATCATTGCGCTATCAATAGCCGGTAGTGAAAATGTTGATTGGGCAAACGTGGCGACTGTTCAAGGCGTGACCAAAGAAAAGTGGACTGGTCACTTGAAGAACGTGAAAGCCTTCTCGAAGAAACTGATTGCCATAATCGACCCTTCGGCTTCCTCCTCCGCTAGTGCCACTCAGACTGAGGTCAAGTAGATAACTTTGTGCCTTTGCTTTTGTAGAAGTTTATCCTTTTGCTCTTTTTAGCTACTTTGTAAGTAACTTATCGGCTGCGACCTTTTGGACTATCCCTTGTAATATATTTTGATGATGAATGAAAAATCAGCTTGCCAAGAAATTGATGTTGAACATTTTACACTTTTTCTAGTTATTTTTTGATCACTATACTGAGACTGGGTGTCTCGATACTTCTCACGATGCACGAAAGTCCACAGAGACTCTTGAGGTTGCTGGCTCAAGTGTACGTGTGGTACCGGACTCGATAAAAGGGGAGATGGAAGATCTGAGGCAACAACTATAGCTACTGAGGAAACAAGATATGACTACCCTCGATCAAGCAAGGAAATATTCTGAACGCGAACGGCACTTCTTCAAGCACAAATATCCGCCAAACTGGAAGAAACTGCTATTTCGAAGGCCACTCATGTTGCTGAATGATACGTTCCCCACCTTACTTCCCCTTGCGACACGTGGCAAGCAGGGAGACCACTTCCCAGGAATTTTCTGGCACCACAGCGCGCCACTTGTCGCGTGCGGAGCGAGTTGCCTTCCCTTCGCGAAGGTCAGCCTTTTTTTAATGATTTCGGGCGAAGTCAGTTTTGTCTTTCCGTAAGCCAATCAACTTTAGTGAATTTCATAGCTTGTCGTTTTTGTAATCACTCCCAGGCTCCCATCCAACGCACAGAACTCCACCTAGGCGACGCCGCTTAGCTCATCCCCTGCTCCTGCCTCCAGCGAATCCAGAGCGCGCCTTATGTGCACTAGATTTAGATGTGCGCCTTGGCGCACGATCCCGTGAAACTCGTGCCAATGCAAACTCTATATAATAACGCTAAAATTAGGTGATATAATGATAATATATTTTTAGGTTTTGCAAAACAAAACTGATAGTACAAACTTTGGATAAAGCACACTGAAATTACAAACATTACGAATAGAGCGTCAAAAGTTCATATACAACCAGGAAACATGGTATATCAAGAGAAACAAAAGAAGAAATACTAAACTATAAAAACACTAGCAAAAATGCCCGTGCGTTGCAACGGGATAAAAAGTTATGTCACACGAAAGTACAAGGGAACAAATTAAGTCTTCAATATTATTGATTGTATCTTAATCTTTTTACCACACTGTTTTAGATAGTTGTATCCAATACCATTTATATATGTAGTCTGACCCAATGTTTCAGGCAACTTGTACCATTAGCAATATCATTTTTTTAATGAGGCAAGACTTGCCATTTCATTAATAGAGAAGAATAGGTGGTCGGTTTGTTAACGAAACCCAGCCAAAAAGCAGTACAAACACACATGCTGACCGTGTTCAAAACACGACCGTCGCATGGGCACACACAACCACCCTGGCAACCCAGCAAAGCTGCACAAACACCACCGAGGCGAAGATCGTTGTCGAGGTTGCTCACCGACGTCATCGTCATCACTCTGCACCCGCAGCGACTCCGACTTCCCCGAAGAAGCAATCACCAAAGAATACCTTGCCAAAGCGGCACCGCGAGGCTCAAGCCGGCCTCCGCCAAACAGGTGGCTCCTCGTGAAGGGGAAAGTAGCTCTGACTCGGATGACGGGCTCCAGAGAGGGGATGCGCAAGACCCGCGCCAAAGGAGAACTTCACCTTGACCGCCCCTTGCAGGTCATTGTAAGCTGCCCAATAGATGACCACGAAGAACATGGTAGCTTTGACTCCGCAGCAACGGAATACCAATATGAAGGAATATCGGACACGCCGGCCAGCAAACTAACAAGGTCTTGCCGCAACCAAACCAACACTCTTTTGAACACCATCGTTGCCACACAAGCCACCACACGGAACACACGCATCGCCGACCAACTGTGAACCGCGATGTTGTGCAAGTCCAGCCTCGGGGAAGCACAAAGAGAATCACGAACTCCAAAAATGACGCCCTCGGGAGGGGAAGCGGCGCGGAACAACGCCGTCGTCCAACCCTGCACCGCAGGGTCAAGGCTTTCACCTGGAGAGATGACCTAAGGTTGAGGGGAAAGGGGAGCTCCACGACGACCCCCCAAAGATGCCCAGACCCTTCAACCCCATGCAATCAGACTGAGGCGAGGAAGACCCGCAATGCCACCGACCTGCAATCCCATTGATCCAAACACCTCCGAACGCGGTGGCGTCGCCACCAACGCGTAGGAGCCACCAACCTCACCACCGACAGAAGCCGGCGGACCAGATCAAGGCGTCGACCAGGTCCGGCGCGCCAAGCCGCAGCAACACGACGGACCACACAACCCACATCGTAGAAGAAGAAGAAGAAGGGGGCTGGCACCCCATCCCGAAGTACCGAGCAAGATTGCAGACGTCGCCGCACCGTCCACTCGCCGGAGAAGACTGCCAGCTGGGCGCCGCAGAGGCCGAGGGCGTCGGACAAGCGCCGCCCGTGGAGCTTGGGGCCGAGCATCCCCCAGCGAGATCCCGCGCCGCCAGGGACGCTGCGCGAGCGAGACGACACCTCCGAACGCGGCGGCAGCGCCAACACGCATGAGCCACCAACCTTACCACCGACGGAAGCCGGCAGACCAGACCAAGGCGTCGACCAGGTCCAGCACGCCAAGCCGCAGCAACACGACGGACCACACAACCCACGACGTAGAAGTAGAAGGGGGCTGCAACCCCACCCTGAAGCGCTAATCAAGATTGTAGGCGCCGCCGCGCCAGCCACTCGCCAGAGAAGACCGCAGCAGGGCACTGCAGAGGCCCAGGGCGTCGGAGAAGCGTCGCCCGCGGAGCTTTGGGCCGAGCCTCCCCAACCGAGATCCTGCGCCACCGGGGACGCTGCGCGCGAGACGAAATCCCCACCGTCCACCGTGAGGGCTTCGCCCGGTGGTTTCCTCCGGTGGAGGCGGAGCGGCGGGCGTGCGCGGAGTGGGGTGGTGGCGCAGCGGGCTAGGGTTCCCCCGATCCACCCCTAAGAGACGACGCTGGGTCGGGGGTATGCTAGTATCATGCCTTTTTTGGGCAACTTCTTCCTCTGAAACATAGGAGTTGCATTGTAAACGGGCAACAGTCTCTAAAATCATGAATCAAGTAGGCTCCCAATTAACCATCCCTTTTTCTAAATAATCATGCGTAATACAAAAATTGCAGCCTGCTAGCATAGGTGAAGTTAGCACTCAATAAAAATAAAACATAAAAGAGGTGAGGGTGGCTTCAAACAGAAGGCTCAGCTAGCTAGTGAACTTGGAACAGCCAGGCTCTAGATCGATTCGGTCGTACTCCTAATAGTTTTGAGCTCATGTGATTAAACAACACAGTAGAACCACGGAACCAGACTGGAATTAGTCTCCCTTGCAAGCTCTGTTTGTTTTTGCCACAAAGCATTAGAGACTGGAGAGAGACAGCACAACTGAATTTGCAATAGATGTAAATATGCTGTTCAAGTTGGCCGCCGCATCACGTGTTGGAGCTCCCGGATGCGATCCTTTTTTTTTTTTTTTGAGAATCGGATGCGATCCTAGTACCTGGCCGTCTCGCTTGGTGCTGCACGCGCTAGGTGGACTATCCGGCAGAGTTGCGAATATGGGCCAGGCCGCTGAATTGATCGATTGTTTTTTTTTCTGTTGTTATATGGGCCACAGGCGCTGCAACACGGCCGCTGGAATCGATCGATTGATCGTGCGAACCCAGCGACGTACCACGGTCGTTTTGGCATTTAATAGTAAAGATTATCACTGTATGGTCTTTATAGGCTACGAAGGAGGAAACGTAAACCTGCTACAAATGAAAAGTTAAAATTAGCTAACGGCTAAATGCAAGGCACATTAAAAAAACCCAAGAGTAGAGAATTAACTCATGGTTGATACTTAGTCGTCCGCTGCAAGGCAAATAAAAAATAATACTTAGTCGTTCCAAAGGATTTGGAACCACATACTTTGGGGCGTAGTTTGCCCTCACGGCTCCGACCTTTCACATGGTAAATGATTGTTAACACACTATGTTAAGCAATCATATAAATAAGTGTTAATTAGCCAAGATTAGCATAGAGAATGTAGTGTAAGATATTACACCTATCAGTAATAGTTTAGGTTTAGATCAAAACACACTACTCTTTCAATTCATAGTTTCATACATAAGGATGCATGCGAACCTTCAAGTTCCGTCACTATGATATATCCAAACCAAACCATCAGAAAGCTCAGTTGCTAGTAATGTCTCCTGCGCGCAGCAATTTGCCCAGCCTTCTCATTCAGCTATCCTAGGAGACATTCAAGCATGTAATAGTTGTCCCTCGGTACCTTCCTCTGAAATGATTGCATTGGTTTGTCCTGTGCTTGTGAAACACATGTCCAGAAAAAACTTGGTTGCACTCTGCACGTATATAAGTGAAGATTCAAATGAAAAAAAGGCTATAGAACACACCTTGTATCAATAAATGCATGTGCACACACCATGGGCGCCATGGAACATGAGGTCTTTGTCGTCTTGACCTTGCATAACCAACCAAAGTTGTTAACATAACATCTTTGTAGCGTGCCACAAGCTCGTTTTTGCTGCGCAGGTTAGCAGATAAATTCGTCCGAGTCTTACTCTTGGTGTTATGAGAAGCCACTGGCTCTCCCAAGTGCCCAGCAAAGGTGACCTTCTCCGCCATGGCCACAGATTTTGGAGGCTCAACCAGGTCAACCTGAATTTCAAAAGGCAGTTTTCACAAATCAGAGTGAGTGCTATTACAAAAATCTGAACTCATCAGAACATGAAAGAAGGCATCGAGGGTGGGGATTGAACAGAAAATACCAGAGCAACCGTGGCGGGATGTTCGAGGCACAAATGTGGCGAGCTACAACACCATGTGATGGTGCTCCACCTCTACTGCTTACTTATCCTATTCATCTCCTCAGTAGCCACGACACAGGAGGTGCTGCACGATCCCAAGTTCCAAAAAATCTGAAATTGAACCTACATGTAGGCAACCGTTGTATTCTACAAATGTATAAAATTTCAACTCTAAATACCTTATATTCGGGGCTGCACAAAAATGAAAAAATCTTCAAATTTTGTACGTTTGTAGAATACAACATTGTCTACCTCTACTCTTGACGCTCTCACATAAAACCGGCTATAAGAGTTTTGGCAGGTAAACACCTACCGTGTCGAGCATTTGGCAATGGCTTTTGTTTACCGTCATAACATAGCACATGCGTATGGCGACGCGGTAGTATAAAAGGCGAGCTACAACACCATGTGATGGTGCTCCACCTCTTCTGCTGACTCATCCTATTCATCTCCTCAGCAGCCACGACACAGAAGGTGCTGCACGATCTCAAATTCCAAAACATCTGAAATTGAACCTACATGTAGGCAACGTTGTATTCTACCAATGTATAAAATTTCAACTCTAAATATCTTATATTCGGGGCTGCACAAAAATAACAAAATCTACAAATTGTGTACGTTTGTAGAATACAACATTGTCTACCTCTACTCTTGACACTGCCACATAAAACCGGCTATAAGAGTTTTGGCAGGTAAACACCTACCGTGTCGAGCATTTGGCAATGGCTTTTGCTTACCGTCAAGCACATGCGTATGGCGATGCGGTAGTACGAAAGGCTAGCTTGTCGACGAAATAATACATACATAAATGAGTTTTCAAGCATGATAAATGAACCAAAAAGAAACTTTTTGCTCTGATGAAAAATGTGTGTCTGGCAACAATGTTACTTGTCTCATCATTTGTGCAAGAAAGCGATGTTCTTGTGGTTAATTTCAAAAACAAAACAGTTAACAAACAATTATAGTAGAAATTTAAGCAAGCGATGGAAAATTAGAGAATTGAAGGGACAAGTAAACACAAAAATTGAACTGGATGTCTGACTATCATTTTCCGACATCAGCATTTCATGTCATTTCGTCCCACTCCCAAATTGTCCAAAGTTGCAAACTAAGCCAGTGAAAAATAGAAATTGAGTGAGTTGAAACCAGAGAACCATGTAGCTTGAGTTCAAAAGGCTGCATTTTAGAGTAAACCAGTATTCTTAAGATACATATAGATCATATTCGTCAATCTATTGCTTGTCTAAAGTGCTTGGAAACACACATTGGTATTTCAATTTTCATGTAGGCTTGTGTTTTTTTATTTGACTGGTGTAGTTTGCTGGAAAAATGCTTAGCTCAGGATTACACAAAGGAACAACATAATTTGAAAGGAATATTCATTAAGCTTGATGTAGAGTATGATAAGAAACCAAATGGTAGTAAAATTAGTTTCTAACTGATAAGGACAACATTCTCTCCTTAGATAAATTAGAATTGACCTAAAAAGCTTCAGAAAAAGATCACACCAACAGTATGTCTATATGCAATATACAAACAAAATGATTTTTTCTGTTTTAGATGTAGAGAAAGTAAATTAGAAAATAATTAGGAACTTTGAATCATGAAAAACATATCCCTCTTATGCTACAAATACAATAGAGCACACAGTTACAGATTGTTATTAGCCATAAACGAAGAATCTTACGGGTGAATCTTTAAATTAGGATCAAGCATGCAAAAACATATTTGTGGCTTCTTCTACGGGAAAGAAACTACAATATTGTAAGGATAAGGACAACCTGAAGGTGTCACCCAAAATTGTAAGGATGCCCAATAGAAGAGGTCAAGATCATAAGACAACCTGAGGTGAAACGCAAACTGACTCAAGGCCTAAGCCATAAAACCTTGAACGGAAAGAAAATTTTCTAGTGTTATAGAGATGTTTAAGCACTTGTCTAGTCTGGCCGAGTACTCAGATTCCCGAAACAAAGGGTTGCACACACCTGAAGTCAACACAACTGGTAAATATTATAGGCACCATTTCATGGGAAATAAATGAGAATGCAAACTAAGGAATGGCAAGGATGAACTGCAATCAAATAAGGCTCAGAACTCATCGATACAACAAATATGAGCAGCAAGGAAATATATAGAGGTCTGAAATGCAAAATAGAAAAACCTATGACTAAAAGCAATACATATATTTGTTACTGCTCCAAACGTTCAAAAAATATTTTTTTATAAGCACCACCATTTTCATAACACATCTAACATTCCCTTCAGTCATGTTGTATTTCATCCTAGTAGGTTCTAGAAATTCATAGGAAACGATACAATGGAACTTGCCAGTCTCCTATATTGACCAGATAAGAAAAGAGTCTGAAATCCAAATCATTAGATATATCAGAAGCAACTTCTAACGCAAGCATTAGGTGAGCCTCTCCCTCCCCGTATTATTTTGCATGTTCCTCTCTCACTGAGCTCTCCTGCTGCAACAAAAAGAGAGCGCTAGGTGCCTGGGAGGGAGAGGCTCACCTAATCCAAAGCGTTAGAAGCTCCCCTGAATAAGTTTAGAACTTAAGTATATTTATTAGGTTAGGAAAGACACTAATTCTTGCGTTGGAAGTTCTTAAAAATGAACACTGGTATGCTACATATCAATCAAATTTACTAATACAAATATATACTACAGAACTGTAACACAGGTATCAGAAAATTATTAGGCATCCAAAACAATGTGTTCTTGAGTGCAGGCACGGTACAGAGCCATTTACTGATTTATATCAGACCAAGATATAGCTGCCTGGGAAATACTGAATGCCAAATAATGCCATCTTTGTTCAATATACCCTATTCTCGCACACATTTCGTAAGCACTGCCACGAGAAGAAAACATAAAGCCTTTAAATTTATAACATATGTTCATTTCTTCAGCTAACAAACAATATGTTTATTTGTCCGGCTCATTACAGAACCAGACTTCTAAGCTTGTATATTTAAGATGTGTGAACTGATTTGGTTTGTTTGGATGCAAAATGGCACATCCTAAATCCATGCCCAGATGAGAATCACCCATTTCTAAAAAAATATCCTAAATCCTAAGCCACAAATGCATCATATACACAGAGAAAACCTATGTTACAAAGTGGAGTCCAAGAAATCTCACCAGGTGACATCAATAAAAGAAGAGGGACTACAGGATCTCACGCGCACCTTGGAACTGCTCGCCACCAGCCAGCAGCAACTAAAAAAATCTAACATGCATGTGCGCTACAAACACACATATGCATACAAAGAACTACCGTAGATGCTGCAAGATTATTTCAGCGTTTCTTATGAAATATGCATTTGGACATCTCTGGTAACCCCAGCAACAAAGTAGTAGATATCTGCTTGAAGATGAAGGTTAGAGGATTAGATAAGAAAGAATCTTGTATGCCAGCTCCAAACATCCACAAATAATACTAACTTAATTCTCAACCCAGCTAAGCATTTTAAAAGAGAATGATGTAGTTAATGCCCTCCAAATATTAGTATGTGTTAGAACCATAGAACACTACAAAAGAACTATTCAACGGAAAAGTATCCGAATGTATTTGGAAATTCATTGGAAAAGTATTCAGAAATCTATGGGTATTAACCTGTAATGATGGAATTCATAGCTCAACCTGTGAAGCAGCAGATGACTATCGATTCCAAGCTATAATAGGATAGATGTGCATCAGAAACCTGAAAGCATAGACTGCATAAAGAATAAATATGAGATCTCTAACATGTACGGTAATAATCATCAACACAACATAATTGCATTAGTTTGATGACATCAGTGAAATCTCAAGCACATACTAAACTACATGAGAAATTTAAATGGACCTTTAACATATTTCTAGCAGAGCATTTGCAACACTACCTACAAGCCACACATCTAGCAGATCATTTCTTCTTTACTATTCCCAGCAATCATTATATGAGGAAAGAAAGAATTGTACATGAACTAATAGAAACTGAAAAAAATCCAGCCAACCAGCATGGAAGAAAAACCTCACCCCTTGCAGTAACAAAACACACTTTCAGCTTCTCCAATTCAATTAGAAGCTTGCAAGGCACATGTTCAGCATAGCACTATTCTCTTGTACTCCCATGTCATACCTGGACAGACATAGCAACATTGAAAACTCAAAATTCGCCTAGCCACCAACCAAAAATAAAAGTTTGTACATCACAGTTGTAGAAAACACCAAAACAAGATGAATGAAATTGCGCCGACCATCGGTATCACTTCACCAGGAGGTAACAACACTGCCCTAGCATGAGAATATCGTCAATCGAAATATAATTGCTTTTAGTTTACTTATTAATGATGCACCATACTCTGTAGTAAAACACGGTAAGATATGCTTTTCAAAACTGCATAATAACGGTATCTTGTTGTGCATCTAAAATCTGAAACTTTTCACTGTACTTTCTCGTTCAAGCTAAATGATAGAGAACTGAATTTGCTCTTACTAAAACACTTATCTCTTCTCATGTACTCCTATCAGTTAAGACCAGATGATTTAGTTCGTTTTAGATAGTTAAAGTGGATTATAAAGGATTATAAAGGCTTATACATCCACAGTGAAACTTAAGCAAATGAAAGAAGAGTTACAAAACAGAATCACAAAGCCAAAAGAGAAAATTAGGACGAAGTGATCCTGCAATCCTCACCTCTCACTTGACCATGCTCCTATGTCGTCGACTCTTATAATTATCATCCAAGATTCCTAATCCTATATATATTATAAATGAATGTAGAAGAGCCATAAGCAATGATAGGTATCAACCAAGAGCAAGATAACTGAACAATTTAATAGAAGAAATCTAAACAAATGTGGAAATTACCTAATCTGTTATTTAGCACTAAGATCTGGGGTAATTTATGTGAGTTAAAGAAAAGTTTGCCTTCTGAAATATATTAATCCCCAAATTAATTTGAACAATCATCCAAATCTCACACAAGAAATGAAGTACAGATGAGAGGAGGAAGGAGTGGCCTGGAACTAAGCAAGGAACAAAGCATGCCTATGAGCATGGGCACATTCCTAGTACGTGTAAGTGTCCTCGAACATGCCTTTCTCTGTTTCTTCCCTGCAAATAATAGGGGCACATGAACTGAGACCTTCATAGCATAAAATAGAGAGGAAAAAAAGATGTGAATCTTGATCAGCGTGAGATGGCTCCTTACCTAAAGATGCACCTGGGCTTCACTTGCTACAAGAGCCTTCGTTGTGAGAGGGACCCTAGGCTAGCATCACGAGTTCTTGCCCAACGCATCTCCATCACCCGCACCTGGCATCACCACCTCTGCTTCCACACACATCCATCTCCTATTGAGCACGGACTTGGATCAGGGGGAGGAGGGCAGCAACGGCCCCCAAACCTTGTATTTACCTCTGGGGAGGAGGGAGAGGCGGAGGACTGGCGCGAGCCGGAGCACACGACTGGTGGCAGCTCGCCGGAGATGGAGCGGAGGGCAGTGATTGGGGAGGAGCAAGGGAGGGGATTGAGGGAGAAATATGTGAGTAGGCCAATCCAGATATTTTGGGGAGGACAAGCTGATGCAGGGATTGGGGAGAAGGTCGTCTAGGCGCGCCTTCGCTGCCGTCGTTGCCGCACCACCCATGCGCGCGCCGTCTCCAGTCGCGCACTTGCCGTCGCCGCCGCAGTCGCTGTCGTCGCGCAGGCACACGCTTGCCGCCGTCGTTTCCAGCTGCGCGCTCGCCGCCGCCGTTGCCGTCTCCAAGCGCGCGCTCGCGGCCGCAGTCGCCGCCGTCGCCCAGGCGCGTGCTCGCGCTTGCCGCCGTCGCCAGGCTCGCCTTCGCCGTCTTCAAGCACGCGCTCGGCTCCGTCGCCCGGGCGCGAGCGATTGGGCGAGGAGATCGTGAGGGGATTGGAGAGGAGAGGCTCGGGAGGGGATTGGGGAAGATGAGCACGCGAGGCAATTGGCGGGCCGGCGGCTAGGGTTTCCCTCCGTGGGATGCTGCCTTTTATACCCATACCGCTCAAATACCGAAAATACCCCTGCGGGGTGGAGATCCACTGGCCAACGCCAATGCGCACCGACGGAGGTCCCAGCCACGGTCGCTGACGTGCGGGGCCGGCAAAAGTGGGGCCCACATGGCAGCCGGAGGCGGGTAACAATTGGCTGTTGCATGGGGTTAGCTAGCAGAATTGAGCCAGAAATCAACGGCCGAGATTAGCCTGCCAGGAAGATCGGACGGTCCAGAAGCTGAAATCTCTGTGAAGCCCCCATGGGGGGGCAGCTATTATACCTTCAGACTAGATTAAGATGTGCGCCTTGGCGCACGACCCCGTGGAGCTCACGCCAATGTTTTACTAAATTTGTAACCAAATCAATTTATCATGAGACAAGTCTTACTAAAAGGTAATACATAGTTCACATAACGGGGATAACACGTGGTTCTGAGATAGTGGCAGATCACACAAGGTTCTCACTTAGGCTGACAGCAACATATATATCCAAGACGAAGCAACCAACAAAAATGGCACGATGATAAATGAGATCCCTGGCCAGGGATTGCTAGACCCTAAATTTTTAGTTGTTTTTTACTGTATGTAACTAATACTTGTAGATTAGCCTTGAGAAGATGTGTGTAGCTTGGGAGTTTACAATCTGAATGTAATGAGTGTAAGTTGTTGTGAATTGAAATTTAGAAGGAAAAAAAAACACAATTGCTTATGCTTTGCTGTTGTAGTTGCAATCTGCTGTGTTCTTACTATAACAATCAGACAATAGTATCAGGCTAAACAATAACTGATCTATGCGCCAATGTGCCTTATCAAACAGGGAAGTGAATGGACAAAATTCTGCATCTACTTAGAAAATGATGAACTAAAGTATCATCATGCTGGCACATGCCAAAACAAAGTCCTACAGTTTAAAGTGAAAGAAAACAGTACTCCAACACCTTGATTCTTGAGAGGGTGTGAAAGCAATATCCAGTCAATTTCTTCTCACATATCATCTCATGTCTAAAGTTCACCTACACAAACCTTTATCATGATACAGATTATGTACATGAACCTTTTCCTTTGGAGGGTGATCTCAACATTTGTTTCCTTGGAGTACTGAAACAGGTAGTAAGATAGTACTAAGATTATTCACAAACATTTTGCAGCCCCTGCACTCGAGTAAGAACTGAAACTAAGATACAATCATAGATTCATGTCAATACAGTAATACTTGCTGAAGAATATTGTTACTGCAGGAACCAAAACCTATTTCGGCCGTGTGGCTTTAAAGCGGGGCGAAAGCCTATTTCGAGGAACCAAAACCTGATAGAAAAACTGCAATTCAGTGAATGTGCTCACTACTTACATAACCAATTAGACAAAATAAAATTCTGATCCATTACAATAATACATTTCTAAGACCAAATAAAATAGTACCACTATTAGTAAGCCATGATTTTTCCTTCAAGCTTTCATGGTGCACCATCTCTATCCTGTCTCGCACATTCATGGCTTCTTTTCCTTCAACATTTTTGCTTGACCGCTTGCGACTACCATGACATCATACTTGGTTGCACATCTTGAACAAGCGTGTGACCTTGTCCTTGGCTTCTTTATTCTTCACTTTCTGGTCTTCTCCCTTCATCTCCTTTCCTCTGCTTATTCTTTTACTCCGGTGGGTGTATGTTAACTTCAGTAGGAACTTTGCAAGCCATATTAAGTGTTTAAAACAAGAAGCACACATCTACAATACACATACATACTAATTTCGATGTTGTTTTATCCTAAAAATAATGTTGAAGCAATTCGACCTGCTTATGCCTACCAGGCTATCACAGTATCATTATGGTCACTTCCTTTAGAAGGAAATCAAGTCAGCTACTCAGCTTCACGTGCAAACATCACTGTAAAGTACACGGCAACCTGCGTGTGCAGATCTGTCTGAAGCCAACTGCAGTCGATCGGATCC
Source organism: Lolium perenne (assembly GCF_019359855.2). Classification (NCBI taxonomy): domain Eukaryota; kingdom Viridiplantae; phylum Streptophyta; class Magnoliopsida; order Poales; family Poaceae; genus Lolium; species Lolium perenne. The sequence continues at coordinate 565,455 of NW_027248971.1, read as the reverse complement.
CATGTCCGAGTCAAAGTGCAGGGCATAGGCCGTAGGAGAGTTCTCCATCTCTAAATACGGATCACCTTCATGGCAATCGGAAACCTGCAACTAAAATCGGCCATGGCAGATTCCGCATCTGGTGTGTGCAGCGGTCGAACTGGTAGGGTGCCTATGATTTTGATATACCAGTTGTGAATACTATGGATGCAGGGATACACCGACCAGTCAGATTCATAAGATAAGACGCCATAAAAGAATGTTGCAATTAGAGCAATATTAAGGACATCACATAATAAGAAATGTTGGAGAGTAAAATAAATGATGTGCTAATACTGTAATTAGAGGAAAGTATTTGTAAACCAGGAGCATTATTTGCACTTCGTATAGAATACAAACAAACCTAAGTCTGAGAGTTGCCTCCATTGGTTAATAAATTAAAATGTAGGCAGTTTTTGATAGGGATTTATCATTACAAAAAATAAGCCTAGCTCTGTACCAATTTAACAAATGAAAAAAGATTTGGTGTGTTCTGAAACAACCTTGACAACGATACTCAGCAGGGGGAGTGTACTTTATTTGTTCAAATCCAACATGACAGTACTGTATATTGCACAATTTGGCATAATCAAGCCACTTCCACATTCTGCATTTAAATAGGATATCCATAAATATATTATGTAGGTCCTGAAATCCAACAGAGTGAAAAATGAATGTGTTCTACTCGTCAAGAAGCAACAAAAAAATGGGAGAGCAGACAGATTTGTCTACAAGAAAACTAACATCAGACTGGAGTTGTTTTAGAAATCTCTGGTTGCAGGAAGCAAAAAGGCAAAGAGAAAACTTTTTGAAGAAAGGATATGGAGAGGTATAACCCGCACACTGAAAACACCAATTGTATATACATGTTCTTTATGAGATGGTTGGTCAGCACAACCAGTCTCAAAACCTAAGCCCCAGAATTTTGCACAAAACCCTATAAACATTTGTATTTCATTAAATGTCTTTGGCACTGCAGCAAGGGTGCAATGAGTTTGAGTAAGAGTTTACCGTGCGGTCCTCTCTATTTCAGGCAGCAAAAAATAAATAGCTCAGATCGGCTGGCAAGCTCAATCAGATAGCTGCCATTCCCTAACCGAAGAAGTGGCTGCAGTCATATTCACCCAATAATCGACCTTTGTGCTATATTAAAGCAAGCAAAGGCTAATGCAGTTTGGCTTTTCCTGTAGTATAAAAATAATTCATTAAGGTTCCTAAACTGTACGGCATAGAATTTTCAGTAGAAATATACCTATAAAGTGACACAGTAAATTTCCATCTTGTACATATCAATAAAAATGCTAGAACTTCAGGCTATATATAGATATACCACCTCATGTTCATATGAGACACGAAAGAACTCAAGCGTGCATATGCCAATTTTATACCCCCATAAAAATCATGCATCATTTGAGTCATATATTCTCTTCAAATATATCTTAATTTAGAGTCAATTAATTTTAAACCAAATAATTAGTGAAATAACTTGTTTCAGTGAAAAAATCATACGTATAAACAAAACAGCAGAAGCTCTACCAAATAGGCTTGAGGTACAACATAGCTTTAGATACTCAAAATACAAATAACTGCCAATTACATATGGGTATAAGCACTAAGTACCTTCGAAAAGAACCACAGCTTTGCATCGTGCAGTAATTTGAGGAAGCAGTACCAGCTGTCTACTAAACTATCCATTAGACACATAATGTTAGGTGCAGCTAGTGTAATCTGCCAAAGTAACTAAGAGAAATAGAAACCAGATGTGCAAGAACGGAAACCAATTATATCTCGAGAACTTCATATTAGTGTAACATGGCAATGCAAGTAAACTCAGTACCTAAAGCCGAAAGGGCTCAACCTTTAGTTGATCTATCCATATTAGATTTGTACTAATAGCGGCAAGATACTGAGCGGAAAAGTTGGTACCCAATAGGTCTTTCATAAAAAATATTGAGTATAATAAGCAAGAGCTAACTATCTGGGCAAATCTTTTTCTAAGCTTCCACTCACGCTGAATACGCTTCGCCCAGTCTTTTGATGGCTGTGGACAGGACAAACTTAGTACTGCTATAAGATGGCAAAGAATAAACAGGGCAGGACGAAACAATTACCTTCTTCACTATGTGAACCAGCCTTAACTCCGGTTTCGGATAATAATGATCACTATGACCATTAATAGTATCAAATGGCTTAAATGTGTTGTATTTTTCATCGACTTTATCATCCAAGATTTGACATCTCAGCGGCGGTCTTCAGAGTCTTCGGCCTACAATGGGAAATGGTAAGGCTGACATACAGCTTAAACATCAATATAATGAAATGTTTCAATTTTTATTTGGCACAAAAACACAAATACTGTAAACTCATAACCAATTATTGATTTGTAGGACATGAAAAGAGCATGGATATCCTTAATCCAAGTGCAACAACTTCTTCAGTACATAACTAAGATAGTAAGCTAGTCGATAATGCCTAAAAAGGAGGAGGTTGGCCGGTGCTACGCGAGGGATGAGGGTGGCGACGGGGAGGAGCGTGGGGGAGAATAAAATGCAGTCAATGAATGTATGACTGGGCATTACTTATAACAACATACGAGAAAAAAATTAGTTTCGATGACAGAACAAATTACTAAAGTGCAGTCAATGAATGAATGACTATACCTTAGTGTGAAAGATGATAAAACATAATATCTGGTATCTCCACACAAATGGTAAACCAAAATCAACTAAGTAACAGTCCATTTCACGTAAGTGAGAAATAAAAGGAGCATTCTCACCTGGTGCTTCGACCAGCGATTTAGTCGATGCGCCACCGCCAGCATTTTCGCAAGGTAGCGTCTGCACGTGCTCCTACTTTTCCCAGAGGCCGCTAATTAACACCATGGTAGCTTACTGAATTTGGTGTCTTTACCTAGCCATTAGGAAACTGTAAAGCAAGTTCAGATCCAGTGAAGACCGATCTTACAACACTTAATACAAACGCTGGGTGAAACCGGGCCTGCATTCAGACATGAAGAGATAGGTGACACAAATCCAAGGCCATGTCAGTAAGCTCTGGGGAGGGTAAATTTTCAGAAAAGAACAATTGACACGCATAACCTAAATAGGTTCGAGAAACTGCAACACACCAATATTCATATCTTCCATCATATGAGCTAGTATTTTAAAAAATACCAGTAAATGACTAAAAAAATATCATTGCCTTAAATAGTTGAGAAAACAACTCACTTTTTGTTTTCCTATATGCTCAACCAAAATTTAAGAGTATGGAAAAAAAATATGAGAATAAGCTGTAGATTCCTCGTAGGCAAAGATATAAGGAATCTGTACAAACATAAATGATTCCTGCAAATTAAATAGAGAGAGAGCCATGAGGAAGGGATGAGTTTGGGTACTAATTACATGCTTTCCAGTTTCCATTCGAGCTCAGCTATGGGTGAGTGTGTTGTTCGCTTCATTGTTCATCCTTTGGCACGGGTCTGGCCAATCTTGAACCTTGCTGCAAAACCTACCAGCATCAATAAAAATAGAGGGAAATGCTACAAAAGTCTACCAACGTGTGTGAGAGACTGAGAGAGGAATTATATAGGTCAAGCAATTTTTCTCGAGGTCCAGCGCCGATGCATCGAGGCGTAACCAACACAGATAGATGAAGAGGATAACAAATGGTGCCCTCATTGGATGTGGCAGTCCAGTCCCCTGCCGCTGTAGACCTTCATGGGAGCCTGATGAGAGGAGAAGGTCGCTAAATTCACCAAAGGAAAGCACACCTCAGTAGCATTCTCATGGTATTCATGTTCAATACTGATAAAAAATAGGGGACTATAAAAGAGGAAAACAAATAATATCAAGATTTTTTCATTGAAAAGGCTTGCTGGAAATATCACAAGCATATTCAAATGTTTAAATTAAGTAACCGCGACAAAGAAACTTACAACAGTAGTTTAGAATTTCTTTGAGATGTGTTGGAGAGGTGCAAGCTCATGGAACTAAAGATAGATGTATTCCTTCACAGGGTTAATAGACTCATATGACACCCATTTTTTAGGGCATTTAACCAGTTTTTAAGAATTACTACCATGAGTAAGAGTGTCGTAGAGATGCAAAAGAATTCATATTCAACAAAAGAGGATATAACTTAGATAACTATTCAAAATGCCGAAACATTCAAATATGCAATCCTGACTTAGCTCAGTGTAGATTTTCAGTAAAGAATAGTATGAGTAAACCGATACACTGCAAGAGTTAACAATACAAAATTGTCAAGGGCAGGGACTGTGAGATTACTTGCTATATTTCACAATCATGTATTATTCTGCAAGGTGTCTTGGACTTGCTGGGATTTGACTACCTTTTCCCGATAATGGCAACGGGGTCACGAACAAGAGTGTTCACAATATTGCTCCGATTATCATTACCAGGAAATAAATAAGAATGGTTGCCAACTTGCCATCCCATAAGATCTTCACAATAGAGGCCTCGATGATTGCCTACACCACTGGGAAATATGATATAATTAGGTACACATAATGTAAAACTTGATTGACACATACTTTTTGGCAGGTCTGTAACAGGACAAGCAACACGACTATAATAGCATATCAAAAGAAACCGTAATTCAGCCAGAGGAGGGGATCGAGTTTACCTTGTTGAGACCTTCGTTGAGTATACTCTGCTCAATGTCACCCCATTCTACCAAATGTAGTGGCAGGTCAAGAGTCTCTAAATCAGCGTTCCGACAGAAGATTAAATGGATTAGTGATACTTGATAACCTGAGGTTTGTTGGCTGTAAACCAAATATATTGTAAAAGACCAAATTACATTAGAGATATGGAGTACAAAATAATGAAGCCATACCTACTGCATTATCTCGGTGTTCTTCCGCCAACCCTCCCACCTACTCCGTTTGAACCTATTTCTTGAAGAACCCAATCATTTAAAAGTCCTCCTATCAGTTGACCTGCAGCCCTGCACCAAAGTTAGCATAAAAATCATTGGTTTCTTAAGCATCTAAATTCCAGGATTGCGTATTTCTTTTATAACAACATAGAGGCACTACTTAAACTGTAGCACTGATTATGATATCAGTAGTATAACATTAGATGCAGAAGGCATATAGATTCAGAGGGTAATTCGTAATGTGTGAAATATCACAAGAACAAGGAAGGCGACCTTTATTATGTCATCCTCAAGTCTCAAGTCTGCTCTTCCAAATCTATATCACATACATACAACAGCCCTTTTACACATCCACTATCATATTAAAATTCAATGCCAAACAATTTGCTAAATTAGTATATCCAGACCAGACCTAGTTATAAGCTAATACAAGCTTAGTAAACCCAACATCCAAATCCATAGTCAAGTGCTCCCATTGAGGCAAACATCACTGAAATCGCAACATTTTCTAGGCAATAACAAGCCAATCAAACAAAACTGCAGGATTAAGGGCATGGAGAGTGAACTGAGAGAGAGACCTGAGATCAACTATAGGATCTGCCTCCTAAATGCGAGGACGAGGCAGTGCGAGATCAAAGGGGAGAGACTCCTCCTATTGATCACCATCGATGGTCTCATCAGCGACGGTGAAACGCCATGGAGGGTTCCAGGATAAAGGGGATCTATGTGAGGGGAGAGGAGAAAGAGAGGAACCTGATGCTGATGGTGTGACCAGCCCACCTCCGGCGGCTGGAGCACGTGCTCCTCCTCATGGCAGTCCCTGCTCCCTCCCTGGCTCACCCTCTTCCTCTTGGTGGTGGCCATGGTTCTCTTTTCCTCAACAGCCATGAAGAAGACATGGAGGAGAAGGGGGCGAAGAGGAGCTGGAGGGGATTGAGAGAGAGATGGAAGAGGGGATTGAGGGAGAGGTGGGAGCGGGGATTGAGGAGAAATGAGGGCAGCGGATTGGGGGCGAACTGGGGGCGAACGCGAGCGTGAGGGGGCTGGAGAGGATGGCGGCTAGGGTTTTCTACTGGGACTCTTTTTATATGGTGCGATGAAAAAAAATAACAGCCAAAGATTTACCATCCGGTAAGATCCAACGGACACGAGACTCAGATCGCTGTGAAGCCCCCTATGGGGGGCATCGTTTATACCTTTAGATGCACTTGGCGAGCAACCAGCGCAGGCGCGCTTGGCGTGGAGAGTGGTACACGCTGCTATTAGCACGACTGTGATTGAAAATTCGTCGAACCCAATTGCTCAAATCCAGATTAAAATCGGCAGCGCGGATGGCTCACCTGCAAGTCGGGGAGTCTTGGATCCAGGCCGAGCAACCGACGCCTCGAGCATCTGCGGGGATGGGGCCTAGCAGATGCGGGTGAGCAGGCAACAAAGGGGATCGCTGAGGCTGCAAGGCCGGTTGAGTAGCTCAGGAAGGCAGTGACGCCGCCGCGGCCCAACTTCTGCTGGCTGTCACGCTATCAACGCCATCATTCAAGGCCGCCCAGGCCGCTGCAGGTCCACTGCGTCCACTGCATCTCAGGGTGCAAGCGGGAACGGGCCATCCGCGGCGCCGCAGTTTTTAGCCCACCTAACGATCTCTGCGGGAGCCCACGGTTAGTCAGGAAAAAAGAACGGCACATGCAGGCTGGCCCGCGGTTGCCGCGTGACGCCGCGTAGCGCACCGAGTCAGCAAACTCGATGAGGCCCTCCTGTGGCTGCGCGCCAGATCAGCGAACTCCCTGCCGTGGTACAACTTCCGCTCATCACCGTCCTGATGAGGCTACGACAGCGACGTGACCAATCAACGCGGCGCGTGTGGCGCCGCAAAATTACTTAGACTAAGCGCGGCGGCTCGCGGTAAACCGCAAAAACGTTGCGGCTTGTGCGGCGCAAACGCGGTCTTCCGCGGTGCGTCCCGCCTGCACCTTGAACTGCATCTGCTCCGCTCGTCGTTGCCCTAATCGTCGCGGCCAATTGTTGGCGCTCCTTGCGCTGCCGCCGCCCACTGGTAACTGCTTCTCCACACTGACTGAGATCGAGGGGCAGCGACGGCTGCGAGTGAGATTGTTTTTTTTGGCAGCCAGTGAGATTGTTGGGGAGCGGCCGGCGTGTAGATCGCTGAGCTCACATCGCTCGCTGGAGGGAGCAGGCGTTGACGAGGTCTGAGTCCACGGTCGCCGGACGGCCGAAGGCTGGCGGGTAAGATTGGGACGCACGGATCCGGGTTTTCTTTTCGGACGAGCTTCGGGTTTTTTTTCCGACCATTCACGATCTTTTTTTACGTACGACGGTTTTATTACGTATGGACACCTCCGATCGCAAACTAAGACTAGTCATAGTGGAAAGTAACATAGAGTAGTAACATGCATATGTTACTAACTCTATGTTACTACCTTCATAGTGGTTAGTAACATCAAAGTAGTATCATATATGTCTTCATTAATTAGCTTATAGACTCATTGTATCTTGAGAAGTGTGATGTTACAGTAACTAGTTATGTTACTCCATCCTCCTCTCTCCTCATTAACTCACTGCCACATAAGAAAATTTGCTGAGTTGAACACTTAGTTACTAGTGAAGTTACTCCCACTATGAGTAGTCTAATAGTAAAGATATGGTGCTTACCACCTTGTCATCCTTGTCGCCATTTTTCAAACAAGAGTTAGACAATGGATTGGGAGCACTGGAAAAATAGTTGTGAAAAGGTTTTCAAGAAAATAAGTTTTTCGAAAACCATGGAATGGGGTAGCCCTGCCCAAGTGTGAGTTTATGAAAGGAATAAAGGTTTTGGAAAGAAATTTGTTGGAGGCAAGTGGAGGAAAGAAAATGTTTTCAAAAACTTTAGCGCCTAAGTACTCACCTGGACTAAAAGATAGTGCAACCACATTACCCCAAAGTGGGCACGGGGCGTAGCGTAGTAGTTTGTCTCGCCTTAGTTTGAGTCCTGCAAGTGTAGTGGCAGTCCGACCATGGACGCTTCAACCGGGGTTCATCCCATGAGAAGGGACACAACCCATTTGCATGTTTAGGTACGCGGAGTACAACTTATGAGCTCCCATTGAAAGATGCCTAAGTGGTTGGATGGCATTTCGGAGGGTTGGGTCTGTCGGGGACTTTGCAACTCATGGGTAAACGACATCCCGGACTCTGGTGTTGGGAAGTACAACTCATTCGGCATGTCTTAGGCTAAGGGGAGCAAGCGAAAAACTACGACCGGTTATCCAAGCCTCGCGTTGTGACGCATGGCAAACCAGGGGTGATCTCGGCGGATTTACCGGATGTTGTGGGGAAAGTTTACAACCTCTACAGAGTGAAAACTATTCGAATAGCCGTGTCCGCGGTTATGGAAGGTTGGCATGGATGTTGCTTAGCCTGAAGAGTTTGGTTTATAAAAGTGTTTTCTCACAAAAAAATGTTCGGGAAAATGATGCCAGCGGGACTGGTGGAAATGTACCTGAGAGGTATGGTAGAAAGTTGGAAAAGTTGTTTTGGCCATATGAGATGGCCGGAAAGAAAAATGGGTCACCCTTACCTATTAGTCTTTAAAAGAAACTTGTTTTCAAAATGTTTTTCAACAAAGATATAGAGATGTCATACTCTCGAGAGAAACTATCTCTCACTCCTTGTAACCCTAGAATAGTGCATTTTCCTTACTACTGCCAAATTGCATATCCATTACTGCTCTCTAACGTGGTTTGCAAGTACAATTCATAATGTACTCATGGCTTTGTCCCTGGCTATTTACTTGGCCAGACTTGGTGGAACCAGAAAAATGAAGGAGTCGACGACGTCTATGCGATCTAGGAATGTCCTCCCAGTCAGTTGCATGTAGGGTTATGGCATGACTTGTGCCATGCAAATGTTTTCGTCTGAAGTATTTCCGATGTGTGGTTGTTGATCACTTGCCACTGAGGCTCTTATGTAAGTACTTGGTCATGTGACCATTGTAATCTTTTTATTCGGTACTGTAATGGATGATGTATTTGATACCAGTTCGGTTATGCCTTCACGACACACTGATCATGGGATCGTGAATGTGTATGCATAACGGGTGTTTCAGACAGCTAGTCTGAGGCCCCAGTTTTGTTCGCATTGCTTTATTCATATAACGGTATGACAATGTGGTATCCTCCTCTGAATGCTTCATTTGAATCAACTTGGCACATGCTCAAGCATGCATACGACTAAAAAAATCATTTAAGGCTTGATGATTTATCTTGCCTCGGAGTTCTTGTATTACTTTTATGCTTCCTTTAATTTTGTCCGTCACAATCATGATTATGATAGCTACTGCTTTCTTGATTATCGCTTCCCAGTCTATTGATAGCCTTCACTTCTACTGACAATGATCTCTACTCGTGCATACAAACCACCAAAAACCAAAGTTCCAATTGTGTCCACCATACATACCTTGTGTGCTATTTCACCGCCACATCAAAGTGAATTTCTTGTGTGCTACCTTTAAACCTTCAAAATAACCACCTATTTTTTGTTTTGTTTTAGGTCATGAGGAAGTATTGAGTGCTTTATTGTCCTTTCATGACTTCATACCGCGACTAGCATGCATAATGTCCTGGTCCATAATATTGCAAAAAGAGCAAGGCAACTGGGTGCCCATCCCAAATAAAATATAAAATGAACAAAGAAACAAACAGTGCTCCGCACATTATATACTGGAGAGATCCTAAATAACGGTGTGCATTGGGGAAATACATGGGAGCCGCTCTTGAGGTCACTATATGAAAGGATGATAAATCACTCAATGCCAGTCGTTAACATAGACATGCATACCTCTCAAAAAAATAGTTTCAACACTCCTATTGCATTCAAAATGAAAAGCTCTACCACATGAGTAATCTTGCTTCCCTCTGCGTAGGGCCAATCTTTTACTTTTTATGTTGAGTCACCATCTATCGTTGCCTATTCGACGGTACTCCAGAGGAGGGATCCTCATGGAAGGAAGAAGAAGTAGGGATCGTTGGGCGGAGAGTCCTCGGGACGGTGGTACGCGATTTACCCAGCTTCGGAACACCTACTTGATGACAGGGCCTACTGCTGCTTGTCTGGAATTATCTGGGCACTTTCACGTTGTTACAATAAGTTGTGGTTGTGCCTCTACGGCCCCTAGGATCCGGCTTATAAACACGTCCGGATCTATGGTTTACACGGAGAGTCCTAGCCGGAATACAAGATGCCTAACTACGGAATATTACATTGCTGTGCACGTCAAGGATCCACCTTTTCTTATGTGTCGTATGGGATCTGGATACTTCTTGGGCCGTCATGGATCCGACTCCCTGCAAGGTCGGTTTAGATCCGGCTCCTGTTCCTGGGCTGGACTTCATCCATCTTCTATCTACAGCAACTGGGCCGCCCGATGGGCCATATGCCACCATCACCATCTGTGGGCCACCCGGGCTTGCCCGATCTAGACCATGTCGTTGATATACACATAAAGTATACCCACAACATTAGCCCCCGAAGTTCTTCAAGATTCATCATTCCTTCGCCTAAGTTTATCCGGATCCGAAGAGAATCTCGAAGAGCTTCCAAATCTCCATCGTTTCCGACTACATTAAACCGGAAATCTTTCGTTCTTCTGTAACGGTAACTTAGCAGATTTCTCACCCACGTCGCGCACCACTTTCTCCATTCAGTTAGGTCACCACTGCATCCATATCACCGCTTTTGACCTAAGACACGTGGCGATCATCCAATGGTGTGACCGTTCGTTCCCACCATAGGATCCGACCCATGAATCTCAGCGCGAGGTCTATAAATACGCCCGCGCACACGATCACTTCCATTCTTTCACCGCCCTCACCACTTCGTCTTCCTCCTCGCGCCAGCGCCTCCTGGTAAATCTCACTTCCGGCGAGCTGCTCCCCGGAAAATTTCAAGTGCAGCCGCTCCAAGGCCTCCCTCGACCCGAGCTGCTCATGGTTGATCGGGAAATCGTCTCCGCCGCCGTTTCGTGGTATCACCGGAGGTCTACGCGTCACTTCCGCGACCTTCACCTTCGCTGGCATCATGGGGAACCGCCACACCATCGCCGGTAAGTCTGCCAGACTTGTAGAAGACAACTTAGCTAGTTCTGGTTACTTAAACGTTTCACCATATGCATGCAGCCGGAAATATGACCACTAGCTCATCTCGGTTTACCGATAGTTCTCCGAATAGCCCACAGCCAAACTACATAGAACCAAAGTTCATTAAGTTGTTTCATTAAGGTTATTCACTTTAAATTTTTGAAACAACACTTTAACCAACAAATGAAATAAGGCATTGGCATCATTTTTAAATCACTTCTGACAATCCTAGCAAGTTGTATTTAAGGCGCAACTATACACTACTAGGATCTAAGCATAGCATATATATTTTACTTTTGAAAACAAAAACCCTACCATGCATACTAATTAAAATCACTAATGCATAATATAAAATAGATAGGATTTGAATGTCACTTGCCTTTTTGGTAGTTGAAGCACGTTCACTTCTCTTAATCAAAATATGTGCCTCTCCGTACGAACTATAATATAAAATATAGCACAACATAAACACACCATTCAACAACAACAAAATCAAACAAGACGACTATCAGAAAACGCTCTATGGTACTAAGATATGGCATGAGGTTCGGTTTGCAAGACATGGCTGTGAGAGTTTGGTTGGCAATTCACATGATTAGAAAAAAAATGGATCATCCAAGATATAATTGAAGAATCCTTATGCTTTACAAAAGCATGAAAAGAGTTTGGAACAACTCATGTGAATTGAATCACATAAGTGACAATTAGTGCAACACAAATACTATTGAATAAGTGTGACAACAATTACTTAAAATTGTATATATTACACATAAGCTTGGTTATGGATTTGTGACATATTGAATTACTCAATTAACTCATTTGTAAATTGAATAGTTAAATATAAGCTAATAATGACCCTCAAAAAAATATAAGCCAATAAGATTAAGTGGACCTAAGATTGAATATGTATAAATGATATTTAGGATGATGGTGGATGTTTGGACTCAAGATATGTGTGATATGAGGTGGAGTGTATCGAACACAAGTATCCAAGGCATACCTAATAGAGATACATTAGCAATTAGTGAAATAACTCAAGTGAAAAGTGAATATATGTGAACTAGGCAAGGAGGTTTGATGTAGTAAGGATATAGGCTCAAGGTGTAATATTTAAATGGATTTGGTAGATGAGTATGATAAGATCATAAGGTTTACTTTTGTAGAAGGAGTCATATTGAAAGGAATCATATAATTAATTCTATAAGGAACATACTCAAATCCACATATTTGAATTTGAATATTTGCAAGGTGATTCAAATATTTTGGGACAGTGATGCTATCGGATGGAGTACTGTAAAACAAGGCTCATGCAATTGACATAGTGTGACAACACTTATCAGAGTAGCACGAGGTCACACCTAGCATTGGATATGAACTAATGATATATTGAACTACTCAAATCACTCATTTGAAAATTGAATAGTTCGAACTAACTGGAAGGATATCGGGATTTGGTTCGTGGAACCTAATGGATAACAAAGGTTCATCACATGTGATATGGGGTAGAGTATCTCCACCCTACTAAAGCAAGGTAAAAATGTAAACTATGACATGTCACACTTTACTCAAATAACTCAATTGTTATTTGAATAATATGAACTAGACAACCAGGGGTAAGCTATGCATTATCCGAGAACATGATAATGAGTTATAACTGGTCCTGGAAGATGGGTATGAGCATAAGGATCATTTTGGCTAAAGAAACTATGTCGAAGCCAGACATAGGAGTGCACTTTTCGCGAAAAGTCATTAGAACAAGTTTTCCGGATGGAAGACCTTTCTACACGGAAGTTGTAGAAAATTCCATTACAAACGTATCGCCAAAAAAATCTCTCGGAATTTTTTTGTAGGATTTATTTCATAGACGATGTTGCGGATCAAAGTGGTACCACAAAAATAAAGTGGGCGAAACTGCCACGCAAAATGTCTATCATGATCTACCTGATTTGCTGATTACAACAGTATAAAGTTTGCCGAAATCCAAGTTCTAATGGTGTACGAAAAGTTGTCCGAACAAGTTGCTCGGATGGAAAACATCCTACATATGAAAGTTGTAGAGGATCTATTTACAAACTTAACGGAAGAACCACTATTCTAAACGGAGGTGTAGATCTAAAGAAATAGAATTATTACCAGAGGAGGAATACGTTGAGTTGTGGCGCGAGTGTGCGTCACGAAACAGCTGGGCTGCGAAATAGAGAGAGATGCCCCGCTGCGCTGGTGTGTTTTAGGGCTCCTAGGGGGTCCCTTTTATAGGCTGTAGGCTGCAGGGAAAATAGCATGAGAAGGTGAGGTGGGACTAAAAGAAAAAGAACAGGTGGCGGCGCGCATGCGCGGGTCGAGCTGGGGCGCGCATGCGCGGGTCGAGCTGGGGCGTGCGTGCGTGCTGAGCGTGGGCTGGGCGGCCTGGGAAGCTGGGGTGCCCGGGTGGGCCAAATCGGCCAGGTGGACCGCAGCGTGGGCGAGGTTGCGCTGCGTGCCGCGCGCGGGCGGCGAGCGGGCTGGGGGCGGGGAGCTGGGCCGGCAGCCGCTGGCCGCTCGGCACAGCTGCGTTCTATTTTTTTGTTTTCCAAAAATTGAAAATACACTTTGAGGCTTAAAAAAAATCAGAAAAATGCAAATAAGGTATCGTTATGAAAAATCCTTTAATATGAGATCAAATTTGGAACAAAAATATAAACTTTATAAAACTAAAATTTGACATACATGTCTATGTGAGTATACTGCCTTTTTAGAGTTTAATGTTTTCTCAAATAAAATATTTTATAAGTTTCAAAACCTTCGAACAAAATAGAGTATTGTTAGAAAATATTTTGAAACTAAGGTTTATGAAAACTATTATATTTTTTCAAAAATATTTTTAATATCCATTTGGGAAAATAAAATAATCATTATATAAATTTGGCCTATATTGCTACTTAGTTATTATTTTGCAAATAGAGTTTTCTAGGGTTTTCTTTTCTCAAATACAAATTCATTAAGGATTTGAAAACTTTTAAAGCAAGGATAGGTTTGATTTTGAAAATACTTTAAAACCACAAGTCTTTGAAAACACTATTTTGGAATTAATTTGTAAATAACTTTAAAAAGTTTTAATTCTTTGTGAATTTTCAATCAAGTTCAAACAATCAAGCATTAATTTTACTTTTATTTCACATTCCAAAATTTAGAAAATTTCGGGATGTGACACCAGACCAGCTCCAAATAAGCTGAAAAGAACAAGCCCAAGGGCAATGATACAAGCGTCTCTTCTCCGACGAAGCAAGCTGAAGATAGCGACGATGAAGTAGTTTCTTCTCCGGCTAAGGAAGCGGAGAAAGAAAAATCACAAGCTAACGGTGAAGCTCGCTCTTCTGTGACCAAGGAGAAGTAAAAGACTTGTTCCTGTGGAAAAAACAGCGCATCATTTTGGCCCCATCGAGAGTTTGTAGTATAACCTAAAAAAATTATGTAGATAGGACGAAACAAGCGCATGGGCGGAAAAAACTTATGCTGCTATCCATTTAATATTATATGCGTGTTTCGTTATTTGAAAGCAAGTACTAGCTTCTAAGTTTTCGGGCATGCTCATTTGACCTTCCACGAGCCGGAAGACCTTTAGCCGGAAATGCTCGCCGTCGGCGAGGAAGCCCAATGGCAATCTGTCAATAACCGCGGAAACGAGCCCCCAGCCAAGATGCCAGAAGTCGCTACCAGGAATCCATGACTTTGCAACGAAAAACTCACCCGCCAGAAAACTTAAGCTTACATCCTACAGGATGATTTTGAAAATCACAACTTTTATACACGCCTAGGAAGAAACATCCAGCTCTGCGGTTTTAGTCGGAAAACATACATGATTGAATGGATCGTAGCGGACAAGAGGGGGGATGAATGGACTCTACACAAATTTTAAGTATTTTTTAGTTTTTAGCAAAGCGGAAGGTTAAGGTGATAGCTGATACGTCTCCGACGTATCGATAATTTCTTATGTTCCATGCCACATTATTGATGATATCTACATGTTTTATGCATACTTTATGTCATATTTATGCATTTTCCGGCACTAACCTATTAACGAGATGCCGAAGAGCCAGTTGCTGTTTTCTGCTGTTTTTGGTTTCAGAAATCCTAGTAAGGAAATATTCTCGGAATTGGACGAAATCAACGCCCAGGGGCCTATTTTCACACGAAGCTTCCAGAAGTCCGAGGGAGAGACAAAGTGGGGCCATGGGGCGCCGCCACACTAGGGCGGCGCGGCCCAGGGGGCCCCGCGCGGCCCTAGCGTGTGGGGCCCCCGTGACGCCTCCTGACCTGCCCTTCCGCCTACTTAAGGTCTTCCTCGTGAAACCCCCAGTACCGAGAGCCACGATACGGAAAACCTTCCAGAGACGCCGCCGCCGCCAATCCAATCTCGGGGGATTCAGGAGATCGCCTCCGGCACCCTGCCGGAGAGGGGAATCATCTCCCGGAGGACTCTTCACCGCCATGGTCGCCTCCGGAGTGATGAGTGAGTAGTTCACCCCTGGACTATGGGTCCATAGCAGTAGCTAGACGGTCGTCTTCTCCCAATTGTGCTTCATTGTCGGGTCTTGTGAGCTGCCTAACATGATCAAGATCATCTATCTGTAATGCTATATGTTGTGTTTGTTGGGATCCGATGAATAGAGAATACTATGCTATGTTTATTATCAATCTATTACCTATGTGTTGTTTATGATCTTGCATGCTCTCCGTTATTAGTAGAGGCTCTGGCCAAGTTTTTACTCTTAACTCCAAGAGGGAGTATTTATGCTCGATAGTGGGTTCATGCCTCCATTAAATCTGGGACAGTGACAGAAAGTTCTAAGGTTGTGGATGTGCTGTTGCCACTAGGGATAAAACATCGATGCTATGTCTAAGGATGTAGTTGTTGATTACATTACGCACCATACTTAATGCAATTGTATGTTGTTTGCAACTTAATACTGGAAGGGGTTCGGATGATAACCTGAAGGTGGACTTTTTAGGCATAGATGCATGATGGATAGCGGTCTATGTACTTTGTCATAATGCCCAATTAAATCTCACAATACTCATCATATCAAGTATGTGCATGGTCATGCCCTCTTTATTTGTCAATTGCCCAACTGTAATTTGTTCACCCAACATGCTTATTCTTATCGGAGAGACGCCTCTAGTGAACTGTGGACCCCGGTCCATTCTTAACATCGAATACAATCTACTGCAATACTTGTTCTACTGTTTTCTGCAAACAATCATCATCCACACTATACATCTAATCCTTTGTTACAGCAAGCCGGTGAGATTGAAAACCTCACTGTTACGTTGGGACAAAGTACTTTGGTTGTGTTGTGCAGGTTCCACGTTGGCGCCGGAATCCCTGGTGTTGCACCGCACTACACTTCGCCGCCATCAACCTTCAACGTGCTTCTTGGCTCCTACTGGTTTGATAAACTTTGGTTTCTTACTGAGGGAAAACTTGCCGCTGTACGCATCACACCTTCCTCTTGGGGTTCCCTACGGTCGCGTGCTGTAAGCGTATCAAGACTGTTTTCTGGCGCCGTTGCCGGGGAGATCAAGACACGCTGCAAGGGGAGTCTCCACCTCCAATCTCTTTACTTTGTTTTGGTCTTGTTTTACTTTTATTTAGTACTTTGTTTGCTGCACTAAATCAAAATACAAAAAAATTAGTTGCTAGTTTTACTTTATTTGCTATCTTGTTTGCTATATTAAAAACACAAAAAATTAGTTACTTGCATTTACTTTATCTAGTTTTCTTTATTTACTATTGCTAAAATGGGTACTCCTGAAAATACTAAGTTGTGTGACTTCACAACCACAAATAATAATGATTTCTTATGCTCCACCTGCTACTACAGCAGAATTCTTTGAAATTAAACCTGCTTTACTGAATCTTGTTGTGCGAGAGCAATTTTCTGGTGTTAGTTCTGATGATGCTGCTGCCCATCTTAATAATTTTGTTGAATTATGTGAAATGAAAAAGTATAAGGATGTAGATGGTGACATTATAAAATTAAAATTGTTTCATTTCTCATTAAGAGGAAGAGCTAAAGATTGGTTGCTATCTCTTCCTAAGAATAGTATTGATTCATGGACTAAATGCAAGGATGCTTTTATTGGTAGATATTATCCCCCTGCTAAAATTATATCTTTGAGAAGTAGCATAATGAATTTTAAACAATTGGATAATGAGCATGTTGCCCAAGCATGGGAAAGAATGAAATCTTTGGTTAAAAATTGCCCAACCCATGGACTGACTACTTGGATGATCATCCAAACCTTTTATGCAGGACTGAATTTTTCTTCGCGAAACCTATTGGATTCAGCTGCTGGAGGTACCTTTATGTCCATCACTCTAGGCGACGCAACAAAGCTTCTTGATAATATGACGATTAATTACTGTGAATGGCACACGGAAAGAGCTCCACAAGGTAAGAAGGTAAATTCTGTCGAAGAAACCTCTTCCTTGAGTGATAAGATTGATGCTATTATGTCTATGCTTGTGAATGGTAGGACTAATGTTGATCCTAATAATGTTCCGTTAGCTTCATTGGTTGCTCAAGAAGAACATGTTGATGTGAACTTCATTAAAAATAACAATTTCAACAACAACGCTTACCGGAACAATCCTAGTAACAACTATAGGCCATATCCTTATTATAATGGCAACGGCTGTGGTAATTCTTATGGGAATTCTTACAAAAATAATAGGAACACACCCCCTAGACTTGAAGCCATGCTTAAAGAATTTATTAGTACACAAACTGCTTTTAACAAATCTGTTGAAGAAAAGCTTAGGAAAATTGATATACTTGCTTCTAAAGTCGATAGTCTTGCTGCTGATGTTGATCTCTTGAAATCGAAAGTTATGCCTAATGAAAATAATAATAATAAAATTGTTACTACATCAAATGCCATCCAAGTTAGAATTAATGAGAATATAAGATTGATGGCCGAATTGCGTGCTAGGTGGGGAAAAGAAGAAAATGCTAAAGAAGATAATATAGCTAAAGTTTGGACTATTACCACCACTAGTAATGCTAATGCTCCACATGTTGCTGCACCTCCTACTATTAATGGTAAAAGAATTGGTGTTAGCAATGTTTCCACTTCTAATGCAAAGCGTGAGAAACTGCCTGGAACTGCTAAAACTGCTGAAACTGCCTGTGATAAAACTGCTGAAATTTTTTCCAACATTGGGGACAATGATCCCATTGCTTTAGATTATAATGGTTTGGATTTTGATGATTGTCACATCTCTGAAGTTATAAAGTTCTTACAAAAACTTGCTAAGAGTCCTAATGCTAGTGCTATAAATTTGGCTTTCACAAAACATATTACAAATGCTCTCATAAAAGCTAGAGAAGAGAAATTAGAACGCGAAGCTTCTATTCCTAGGAAGCTAGAGGATGGTTGGGAGCCCATCATTAAGATGAAGGTCAATGACTTTGATTGTAATGCTTTATGTGATCTTGGTGCAAGTATTTCCGTTATGCCTAAGAAAATCTATAATATGCTTGACTTGCCACCATTGCAAAATTGTTATTTGGATGTTAGTCTTGCTGATAATTCTACAAAGAAACCTTTGAGGAGAGTTGATAATGTTCACATTACCGTTAACAATAACCTTGTCCCCGTTGATTTTGTTGTCTTGGATATTGAATGCAATGCATCTTGTCCCATTATATTGGGAAGACCTTTTCTTCGAACTGTTGGTGCTATTATTGATATGAAGGAAGGTAATATTAAATATCAATTTCCTCTCTAGAAAGGTATGGAACACTTCCCTAGAAATAGAATGAAGTTACCTTTTGATTCTATCATTAGAACAAATTATGATGTTGATGCTTCATCTCTTGATAATACTTGATACACACTTTCTGCGCCTAGCTGAAAGGCGTTAAAGAAAAGCGCTTATGAGAGACAACCCATGATTTTACTACTGCACTTTTATTTTATATTTGAGTCTTGGAAGTTGTTAATACTGTAGCAACCTCTCCTTATCTTAGTTTTGTTGCATTGTTGTGCCAAGTAAAGTCGTTGATAGTAAGGTTCATACTAGATTTGGATTACTGCGCAGAAACAGATTTCTTTGTTGTCACGAATCTGGGCCTACTTCTCTGTAGGTAACTCAGAAAATTATGACAATTTACGTGAGTGATCCTCAGATATGTACGCAACTTTAATTCAATTTGATCATTTTCATTTGAGCAAGTCTGGTGCCTCAATTAAATTCGTCTTGACGAACTGTTCTGTTTTGACAGATTCTGCCTTTTATTTCGCATTGCCTGTTTTGCTATGCTTGATGGATTTTTTGATTCCATTAACTTTCAGTAGCTTTGTGCAATGTCCAGAAGTGTTAAGAATGATTATGTCACCTCTGAACATGTGAATTTTGATTGTGCACTAACCCTCTAATGAGTTGTTTTGAGTTTGGTGTGGAGGAAGTTTTAAAGGATCAAGAGAGGGAGATGATACAATATGATCAAGGAGAGTGAAAGCTCTAAGCTTGGGGATGCCCCGGTGGTTCACCCCTGCATATTTCAAGAAGACTCAAGCGTTAAGCTTGGGGATGCCCAAGGCATCCCCTTCTTCATCGACAACATTATCAGGTTCCTCTAGTGAAACTATATTTTTATTCCATCACATCTTATGTACTTTGCTTGGAGCGTTGGTTTGTTTTTGTTTTTGTTTTGTTTGAATAAAATGGATCCTAGCATTCATTGTGTGGGATAGAGACATGCTCCGCTGTTGCATATGGACAAATATGTCCTTAGGCTTTACTCATAATATTCATGGCGAAGGTTGAATCTTCTTCGTTAATTTGTTATATGGTTGGAAACGGGAAATGCTACATGTAGTAATTGGTAAAATGTCTTGGATAATTTGATACTTGGCAATTGTTGTGCTCATGTTTAAGCTCTTGCATCATATACTTTGCACCTATTAATGAAGAAATACATAGAGCTTGCTAAAATTTGGTTTGCATAATTGGTCTCTCTAAGGTCTAGATAATTTCTAGTAAGGGTCGAACAACAAGGAAGACGGTATAGAGTCTTATAATTCTTACAATATGTCTTTTATGTGAGTTTTGCTGTACCAGTTCATACTTGTGTTTGTTCCAAATAACCTTGCTAGCCTAAACCTTGTATCGAGAGGGAATACTTCTCATGCATCCAAAATCCTTGAGCCAACCACTATGCCATTTGTGTCCACCATGCCTACCTACTACATGCTATTTCTCCGCCATCCCAAAGTAAATTGCTTGAGTGCTACCTTTAAACAATTCAAAATTTATTACCTCTGATTTGTGTCAATGTTTTATAGCTCATGAGGAAGTATGTGGTGTTTATCTTTCATTCTTGTTGGGCAACTTTCACCAATGGACTAGTGGCTTCATCCGCTTATCCAATAATTTTGCAAAAAGAGATGGCAATGGTGTAACACCCCAACTTTCTCAACCTTGATTAATTGTCCTTAATGCAAAAATCAGGGGGAACAAAAACTTTTTCTTTAAGCTAATTAGATGAATTGCCTTGATCTGTTTGTTATGATGAATTGCCTTGATCTGTTGGTAGATAAATTGTATTGATTTGCTTGTCGAGTTTTGTCTTGAGCTACCTTAAAGAACAACACCTCTAGTGGTCAGACAAACAACTCACCTAATAAAACACATGTGTGGCTCAGGGGAATTGTTCTCCTTCTTACTACATCAAACTCTTCTTCTGATAGCAACATGAGTGTGCCATCTTGATTTTTCCTCTGTGCAATCTAGCTCAAATCATCCTTAATTCAAAACTTGGGATCGTCTACCCCTAGCTACATCCCTCTCTTATACCCACTCATCCTTGTTGGTTTTGAGGCCATGTCGACCATCTGTGTTGACAGGCTTAAAATGTCCAGACTTTGGCAGCTAATTTCTAAGCAACCACAAATGTTATTGGTAGCCTCAATACATGGATCTCATCTATGCAACACCCTCTTCAACCTCCACGTCTTGCATGTCTCAGTCTATCCTTGCAACTCCTTTATTCAACTTGATCGTATACCCTATCCAGTGTTTCAGCACTAGATCACTTCCTTCAATTTTACCTCTTGTTTTTATTCAAGTTTAATCTTCACAAAACCAAGAGTGAGAATGATGGGTACATTTTGTAGCCATCATCTACCCTTGAGAGAACTTCTCCCTAAATTAGTTTTCTCTCTCAAAAATCCTATTGATTTTCCTTCTCTAGGTTGGATCACAAAACTACTTCTAGTTTTATTAAATCTTTTCAAGATATTTCTTCAAAGAAAACAAGGAACTGAAATGGGTTTTGCTTTTCATCCCATTTCTACCAAGTACTGATTTCTAAAACATTACTCTCTATTTTGCTTTCTTTTTTTTAATAGAAAGCTTATTTATGGTACCTACACCATTTCTTGTTTTCCTCTTGCTTATTTTACATTTGAGAAAAAACTCTACTTTACTTGAGAAAGTAAGTAGAATATTTTGAACTCCTATGTTCCAACTAATTTCCTCTCAACATTTTCAAATTCCATACCACTTGAGTTCATTCCCAATTGTCCCTAGACAATTGAGGTGTTCCATATACCTTTCAAATAAATCCTTCTCAAATGACAACTCTTGCACATCTTGTGTACATCTATGATCTACCCTATAATGTTCCTTCATACTCCAATTCTTGATCAAATGGATGATCATTTGATACTTTCAAATCACTCCCCAATTGACCTCTCATTTGTAGAGCAATTTATATTCTTTTCCATCATTGCCTTGACCTCATGAATTCATGATTTTAGTCACCATATTCTTCATTGTGGGTATATGGTTAATTCTCTCACCATCTCTCTTAACCTTGCTCTACCATTTGCCAAATCCACTATCACCACCCCATCTACCTTGGAATGCTCATGCATTGTTGCATGTGGTCAATCCCAATCTTTTCAATTTTGAATTCAAATGAAAACTTCTATTCATCAGCTCTACCTCGGGAATTATCTTCTTCATAAGTTGGTCTCAACCAAAGTGGTGGAGATTATTCTCATGGCACAGGGCATATGCCACCCTCATACTCCTTTCTATCTTTATGTATTTACTCCTAATCTTATCATCATCTAAATCACTCATTGACATTACCTCCTGAACATCATACCTTGATCTATTCACAAGGATGTTGTGCATCTCACTCTCTTTGTTTGGCAAGAATGGAGCCGGCTAATTTGTGTTGGCATGACAATTTCGGCCAGCCATTGTGCTCCTCACTTTCTTCTCTTGCAAGCCTTGTCTCCCAACTACCCCAACAATTAAATGGGCAGCCACCTTCCTTGGCCAATGAAAAAAGGAGGCAGCCACCCCTCTCCCTCTATAAAGTTCTGTAAACATGCAGAATCACTGTTTGGTAGATTTCTTCTGTTTTACAAAACCTTTTTGAGCAAACTCAACTGTGGGTGGAAGCTCTCTCATGTACCTTCATTTTGGCGTTGGTTTCACTTCAAATGACCTCCTGAAATTGAAATGGTTCACAGATCAAGATCTGGTCAGATCTGACTTTGTCGAATTAAACCAGGAGCTTGGGAACGAATTTTTGAATGAAACCAATTGGGTAAGAAACACCTATTCAATACCTTTCAGATGCAGCTGACCTCATATTTTTATGATTTATGTACGATTTGTGGTGAATTAAACTTGTTCTGTGTGTTCTGCAGACATGGCTGTTAGCTTTTAATTCATCAAAAATCCATTTTTGAACCTAATTGAGTGATTCCAATTCTGTAGGATTACTGAATGTTTTCTTAAGCATCTCAAACAAGTTTCAAACATTTATCTATTGTGTAAATTCAGAGAGAAAGCAAATGGTACAGACATGCAGTAAACTTGTAAATCCATTTGTGAGAGTTTCAGAAACAATTTGAACCCAACTTCAATTGTGTGTGAACCTCTGTTTAAATATCTTTCAAATGCCAGTGGCCTCATATTTTTAGAATTTTTCTACGATTTATGGCTTACAGATCTTGTTTTCTGTACAGTCAGATTCAAAGAAATTCCTAAAATTGTAGGTTTAATATTTTTGGGTGTTTCCAATTGGGTTAGTCTTGTATTAGTACTGGCTATCTAGCAAAAATATTATTAGTCTCTGTTAATACATATTGGTTGCTGTTAGTAATGTTTATGTGTGACATGCATTGTTGAAGCAAAACTTTTCGGTTTATTTAGAACCCTTGACCAACTCTTTTTAGTAGAGATGGGCAACCTTTGTTTTATGCTTGCAAAACAAAACCTCTGCAACTTAACATTAGCTCTTTTGTTTTTCTTAAGTTTCCGAATGATGTGGAATATGGTTTGCTTCCTATTTTGAATGTAGTGTTATGTGAACAAATTAAGTTAGGAAAACTGTTTTATACTTTTCCAAAAATGTTTGAAAATGTATTATGAATGTTTTTGATGCCAAACTAATGCACTTGTCATCTTTATGATGTTATCTACCAGGGGATATTTGGTTTATACCATGGTGATAACCGAGAGAGGCAATTGCTAAGTTGTGATGCACTCATACCTTTACTAAGTAAATAAATGGGGATTTCTAAATTAAAACTCTTAAAGTTGTTTTGTGGTATCTATAGGTCCTTAGTATGTTATACCTTGGATGCATGGTTAGTTGTTGATTGATGAATGTTGTCTTGTTGATGCAATGTGATTGATTGTGTTCCTTTTTATATTTTCTGGCGATAGATGCGAACAATTCCGGAGAAGAAGAAGAAGAAGTGGAATCGGACGAGGATATTATTTATATTATTGGAATTCTTATATTGATGGAGTTGAAGAAGTCCAGGGACAAATAAGCCAAGGCAAGCCATCTTTTGATCTCTGATTCGGTGTCTAGTTGGATGTCATTTGTTGATGTCCAAAGCACCTTAATTCTATGTGTGTTATTCTCTCTATTTATGTCATCTATGTGTGATTTCAAATGGGGTACTCCCTAGTGGTGATACTCCATTATTGTCCTTGTGTTATGGGATGCATGGTATTATGGCCGTGCTATTCCACTTGGTCATCTTGTATGCTCAACTTGAGCATCTTCCCTCTCAAGATAGTAACTTACACCACACCCACCACTTTTGTAATTTAGAGTTGTCAATGTCATGATCTTGGTATATTCTCAACTTGAGAGGAGTATGCCGTGTACCCATTGGAGAGTATGTTGGATAGTGATACTCCACTATCTAAGTTGTATATTTTTAGCACCACAAATCTGAAAGTATAATCCTCTTTGTGTTGTCATCATACATGATTATCTTAAGCGAGTATGATCCACCCATTACTCATTTATACCTTCTATGGCAAGATGACTCTCATCTCGGCCATAGTGCAATTCTAGTTCAACTCATGAAACTATAGGTTGGGAACCCCTCAAGGCTTACCTTGTTGTAAATGTTTTATGAAAACCTTGGGTGAGTTAACCCAAGTGTATGGTTTAAGAAAGCAAAGGATCTTGGTAAAGATGTTCGAAAAAGTGGAGTATGGTTGTTTGTTGAACAACCAAGGTGTTGTGGGAAAAAATGGTTTTAAAAAAGGAGCACTGCGTATAAGTGTACACCAGCCCAACTTTTATTGCGCAACCACTCTACCCTGGTGTGGGACGGGGCTTAGCCCGTAGTTTGTTGAAGCTGGCATGGGACACCTCACAACTTTCTATAGGGGTGGATATGGCCCCTGAAGCCGGGTTGCGCTCTGGAGGAGGCAATACACTGTAGTTGTCTATAGCCGGACGATTACTGAGGGTCTTCTGTCATGGCGCCGGAGATACGCTCAAAAGGAGGTATGCTGCCGGGATGCCGGGAAGGGGTAAGCCCGCAGGGAAGGACTCGTGCCAGTGGAGATGGGCGAAAGGTTATGTCCGGGTATTCGTCGTGGCATATGTTGTTATGCAGGGATGATGCCCACACGATAGGTATCCGGATAGTTGTGGGGAAAGTGTGCAAACTCTGCAGAGTCAAATCTATTCGAATAGCCGCGTCCGCGGTCATGGACGGGTTGCAAAGGTCTACCTTTACCGGGGCTTGAGTTTTGTTTTGATAAATGCTTTGCAAAGAAAGTGTTGTGTTGGATGTACCGGAAGGGTATGGAAAAAGGGCATGTGTTGACCATATGGAGATGGTCGTGGAAAAATGGAGGCTAAGTGGGGAACTCTTTCCTAAATGTTTCTTGAAGAGGAACTCTTCTTTAACAAAGATATAGAGATGTCATAAGTATCTTTTGAAGTATCTTCTTCAATGAAGATATAGGTATGTCATAGGAATCCTCTAGCATTTCCATCAACTGAGATGGACTTATGCTACCTCATCTCCAATAAAGATATAGATATGTCATAGTACCACTTTA
Source organism: Lolium perenne (assembly GCF_019359855.2). Classification (NCBI taxonomy): domain Eukaryota; kingdom Viridiplantae; phylum Streptophyta; class Magnoliopsida; order Poales; family Poaceae; genus Lolium; species Lolium perenne. The sequence continues at coordinate 540,018 of NW_027248971.1, read as the reverse complement.
GTGTCTCCATCAATTGCGATGTCGGGATGCTATATCCACAAGAGAAACTATTTCTCTTTCACATGCTATATCCACAAGAGAAACTATTCTTCTTCTCTTGTCTCTTTTAGTTAGCATTGTTAGCACCCCTCTTGATGGTTTGCGAGTACAATTCCAATGTACTCACGGCTTTGTCCCTGGCTATTTACTTGGCCAGACTTGGAGGAACACGACGGATGAAGAAGGAGTTGGCGACGTCTATGCGAGCTAGGAACGTCTTCCCAGTCAGTTGCCTGTAGGGTTATGCCAGATGACTTGGGTACTGCGCTGCTGAAGTGATGCTGCTACTCTGATGCTTAGTTAGGCCCTTCGAGGCTATTATGTAAAAACTGGTCATGTGACCTCATTGTAATTTTCTTATTCCGCTTTGTAATGGATGGTGTAATTTGATATCAGTTCGGTTATGTGTTCACGGCGCACTGATCATGGGATCGTGAACTATTTACATAACAGGGAATTTCGGACAGCTAGTCCGGGGTCCCCACAGAGCTGGTATCAGAGCTATCCTGACTGTAGGAGACCTTAGTTAGCATGGACGTTAGTTAGGAAACAATTACTTGGGGAAAACTATTTATGAAACAAATTGTTTCTTTAGTCGGAAGTATAGCTTCTACTCCTCTTATTTATTCAAAGCTTCTAAATTCTTATCTCCCCGTATTATAAAAAGGTTTGAACATTCTTGCTCTATTGTCTCATCCACATCAAAACGACATATTGGACGATGCCCCCAACTCAGACCCGGAGACTCGAAGTCGAAGATGGATCAACTTTTTATGAAGTTTCACGTATCTCTAACGACAACTATTGAAGATTGGAGGCCGACTTAGTGTGCAGATAAAAGAATAATAAGAACATGTCTTTGGTTATCACCAAAGTCTGTCAAAAATCTGACCTTGTTCCTCCGTGGACTTGCACATTTTTGCAGTCGTCTGGGATCAAGTCCTCAGTTTCTTGACTAGTAATTTTTAGGCCAGCCACGAGAAGATATCGACTTCGGGAGCACCTCAACAGCTACCTCTACGAAGACCTCATGTTTCCGGGATGTCGAGACAAGAAGTTCTACACAGTTTTCTCTTCCGCCTCAACATCAATGACTCAACACCCGGCCCCTTCACCACCAAATGCTACAAGGATCCAAGTTGAATTCGATGCCAGCAAGATGAAGACATCGACATGTGTGACCAGCCTTAAACCTATAGGATGGATAAGACAAACTCAATCGCTTTGATTGAGCCACCCCTGCGCATTAGGAATTTCTGGGTACTTAGAGTACCATGTCTGGTTTGATGATTGCTTGTAGTTCCCTAATGTGCTGCCGTGAGTGTTTGTATCTGTTTGCTGTGTGCATGTATGTCTTGCTATTTAGACGTTCCCGCCCTTTTAATTGTTTGAAATTTGTAAAACAGAAATTAAAAATGGAAATCTGCTAGTGTATTGTTTTGCTAATAAAAATAGTTTGGTAGCTCCGATTGATGTGATTACAATTTCACTAGAACCGGTACAAAATTATCTTTCAGATGCCACTGACATTGTATTTTTAGGATTTTTGTGAGATTTTTAATAAATAAAACTTGATCACTGTTTCTGGTTAGTATTTTGAGTCTCAAAAATTGAAAAATAAATATTTTGGAATGATTCCAATTGTGTTGATCTTGTTTTGTTAATGTGCATCCAGGAAAAATACCAGTAGCCTCTGTTAGTGGTATTTTGTCTCTGGTTATGGTTGTATGGGTGTCACATGAAATGATAGGATTAAAGTTTGCCTCGCCGATGTTTTGCTAACTGCTAGTTAGTTGGGTAGATTAACGAAAGACTCTAACTCTAAACCCGTTAGCAGTCGTTTTTCAACCATCGGAAAAACCAACCCAAACCCCTATTTGCACTGACTACCTTCAAAATCAGCTGGAGCATCTCTACTACGCCAACAAAGCAAAGGCCAATACCTTCAAGATCCGCTGAAGCATCTCCACTTCATCAAGAAAGTAGAAGCCCCTACCTTCAAGAGTGACTACACCTCTGCGAGAAGACCTACTAACTTGGTCTAACCTTGGTATATAATCGCGCTAACCTCGAGGTTATCTTTTTGAAAACCACCCCCCCAACACACCGTCTAACTAGATGAGAGAACATTAGCGTCGAAGACAAGCTACATCACATGGTTCATCTGGTCCTCCTCAAGTGAAGCTCCTGAAGATACCTCAAGAACTCAAGACTAGGTGCAACTTACCCGCTCACCAACTAGTATAAGTCAGCACCGACCCGCCAGCTGATGATTGTCATCGACGACCTCTGTTGCTGTTTCATATGGGTACCAACTAGGTGTTTCATCAACTTACTAACTCACCGCGCATCCCATATGGTTTAGTTAACATGTGAGTGCCTCTTAAAGTGGTGGTCTGCACGTCGCCCCCGAAGATTCTTCAACTGAACAAGGAAGATCGACGACTTCTTCATAAGCCCCCGACAGGACCGCAAGGCAGACGCTCTGAGTTTTTCTGAAAGCCCGATGAAAAATCTTAAGGGTGTCTTCCACTAAAAGATTGGAGCTAACCCTAAAATTTTCCACCTTTCTAAAACACCGTTGGGAACTTGGGATGCACTAACTCCCCTCGAAGCCGTGGACTACACAACGTCCCCTAAAGGTGTTTCAACTCAAGGCGGGAGATCAATGACTTCTTCAAAAAGCGCCCGATAAGACCCATGGCCGAAGTTTACAGTTTTTAACGCCCCTCCCCGATGAACAATTTTAAGGGTGGAAGACTTCGTCTTCCACTAAATTTAAGCTAACTCTAAAAAGTTTTCAACCCCGCTAAGGCACCATTGGAGTGCACTAAATTTTCGGAGTCGTGAGCTCCACTAGGGTCGTTAAGAAGCTACAGGTCTAACATCTGCAGGGAGTAGTCAACCTCTTCATGAAGCTCGCCATCGGCAGGAATCCATCATGTCTACTAAAAGATGAAGCAACGACATTCTCTACAATGGTGCATCTACAGAAGGATGGAGTCTAACTTTCATTAAGTTTTACAACCCCTCTAGTTTTGCGCTCAGTAATCTCGGGACGAGATTATTTTAAGGATGGAAGATCTGTAACACCCCAACTTTCTCAACCTTGATTAATTGTCCTTAATGCAAAAATCAGGGGGAACAAAAACTTTTTCTTTAAGCTAATTAGATGAATTGCCTTGATCTATTTGTTATGATGAATTGCGTTGATCTGTTGGTAGATAAATTGTATTGATTTGCTTGTCGAGTTTTGTCTTGAGCTACCTTAAAGAACAACACCTCTAGTGGTCAGACAAACAACTCACCTAATAAAACACATGTGTGGCTCAGGGGAATTGTTCTCCTTCTTACTACATCAAACTCTTCTTCTGGTAGCAACATGAGTGTGCCATCTTGATTTTTCCTCTGTGCAATCTAGCTCAAATCATCCTTAATTCAAAACTTGGGATCGTCTACCCCTAGCTACATCCCTCTCTTATACCCACTCATCCTTGTTGGTTTTGAGGCCATGTCGACCATCTGTGTTGACAGGCTTAAAATGTCCAGACTTTGGCAGCTAATTTCTAAGCAACCACAACTGTTATTGGTAGCCTCAATACATGGATCTCATCTATGCAACACCTTCTTCAACCTCCACGTCTTGCATGTCTCAGTCTATCCTTGCAACTCCTTTATTCAACTTGATCGTATACCCTATCCAGTGTTTCAGCACTAGATCACTTCCTTCAATTTTACCTCTTGTTTTTATTCAAGTTTAATCTTCACAAAACCAAGAGTGAGAATGATGGGTACATTTTGTAGCCATCATCTACCCTTGAGAGAACTTCTCCCTAAATTAGTTTTCTCTCTCAAAAATCCTATTGATTTTCCTTCTCTAGGTTGGATCACAAAACTACTTCTAGTTTTATTAAATCTTTTCAAGATATTTCTTCAAAGAAAACAAGGAACTGAAATGGGTTTTCCTTTTCATCCCATTTCTACCAAGTACTGATTTCTAAACCATTACTCTCTATTTTTCTTTCTTTTTTTTAATAGAAAGCTTATTTATGGTACCTACACCATTTCTTGTTTTCCTCTTGCTTATTTTACATTTGAGAAAAAACTCTACTTTACTTGAGAAAGTAAGTAGAATATTTTGAACTCCTATGTTCCAACTAATTTCCTCTCAACATTTTCAAATTCCATACCACTTGAGTTCATTCCCAATTGTCCCTAGACAATTGAGGTGTTCCATATACCTTTCAAATAAATCCTTCTCAAATGACAACTCTTGCACATCTTGTGTACATCTATGATCTACCCTATAATGTTCCTTCATACTCCAATTCTTGATCAAATGGATGATCATTTGATACTTTCAAATCACTCCCAATTGACCTCTCATTTGTAGAGCAATTTATATTCTTTTCCATCATTGCCTTGACCTCATGAATTCATGATTTTAGTCACCATATTCTTCATTGTGGGTATATGGTTAATTCTCTCACCATCTCTCTTAACCTTGCTCTACCATTTGCCAAATCCACTATCACCACCCCATCTACCTTGGAATGCTCATGCATTGTTGCATGTGGTGAATCCCAATCTTTTCAATTTTTAATTCAAATGAAAACTTCTATTCATCAGCTCTACCTCGGGAATTATCTTCTTCATAAGTTGGTCTCAACCAAAGTGGTGGAGATTATTCTCATGGCACAGGGCATATGCCACCCTCATACTCCTTTCTATCGAGTGATTCAAAGTTCCACAGATAGGTATTGAAAAGATCTACAACTTGGAGTTGGTCTCATCCTCAAATTCGTTACGAATTGTCCTCGGTAAATAAAGTTCTGTAAACATGCAGAATCACTGTTTGGTAGATTTATTCCGTTTTACAAAACTTTTTTGAGCAAACTCAACTGTGGGTGGAAGCTCTCTCATGTACCTTCATTTTGGCGTTGGTTTCACTTCAAATGACCTCCTGAAATTGAAATGGTTCACAGATCAAGATCTGGCCAGATCTGACTTTGTCGAATTAAACCAGGAGCTTGGGAACGAATTTTTGAATGAAACCAATTGGGTAAGAAACACCTATTCAATACCTTTCAGATGCAGCTAACCTCATATTTTTATGATTTATGTACGATTTGTGGTGAATTAAACTTGTTCTGTGTGTTCTGCAGACATGGCTGTTAGCTTTTAATTCATCAAAAATCCATTTTTGAACCTAATTGAGTGATTCCAATTCTGTAGGATTACTGAATGTTTTCTTAAGCATCTCAAACAAGTTTCAAACATTTATCTATTGTGTAAATCCAGACAGAAAGCAAATGGTACAGACATGCATTAAACTTGTAAATCCATTTGTGAGAGTTTTAGAAACAATTTGAACCCAACTTCAATTGTGTGTGAACCTCTGTTTAAATATCTTTCAAATGCCAGTGGCCTCATATTTTTAGGATTTTTCTACAATTTATGGCTTACAGATCTTGTTTTCTGTACAGTCAGATTCAAAGAAATTCCTAAAATTGTAGGTTTAATATTTTTGTGTGATTCCAATTGGGTTAGTCTTGTATTAGTACTGGCTATCTAGGAAAAATATTATTAGTCTCTGTTAATACATATTGGTTGCTGTTAGTAATGTTTATGTGTGACATGCATTGTTGAAGCAAAACTTTTCGGTTTATTTAGAACCCTTGACCAACTCTTTTTAGTAGATATGGGCAACCTTTGTTTGATGCTTGCAAAACAAAACCTCTGCAACTTAACATTAGCTCTTTTGTTTTTCTTAAGTTTCCGAATGATGTGGAATATGGTTTGCTTCCTATTTTGAATGTAGTGTTATGTGAACAAATTAAGTTAGGAAAACTGTTTTATACTTTTCCAAAAAATGTTTGAAAATGTATTATGAATGTTTTTGATGCCAAACTAATGCACTTGTCATCTTTATGATGTTATCTACCAGGGGATATTTGGTTTATACCATGGTGATAACCGAGAGAGGCAATTGCTAAGTTGTGATGCACTCATACCTTTACTAAGTAAATAAATGGGGATTTCTAAATTGAAACTCTTAAAGTTGTTTTGTGGTATCTATAGGTCCTTAGTATGTTATACCTTGGCTGCATGGTTAGTTGTTGATTGATGAATGTTGTCTTGTTGATGGAATGTGATTGATTGTGTTCCTTTTATATTTTCCGGCGATAGATGCGAACAATTCCGGAGAAGAAGAAGAAGTGGAATCGGACGAGGATATTATTTATATTATTGGAATTCTTATATTGATGGAGTTGAAGAAGTCCAGGGACAAATAAGCCAAGGCAAGCCATCTTTTGATCTCTGATTCGGTGTCTAGTTGGATGTCATTTGTTGATGTCCAAAGCACCTTAATTCTATGTGTGTTATTCTCTCTATTTATGTCATCTATGTGTGATTTCAAATGGGGTACTCCCTAGTGGTGATACTCCACTATTGTCCTTGTGTTATGGGATGCATGGTATTATGGCCGTGCTATTCCACTTGGTCATCTTGTATGCTCAACTTGAGCATCTTCCCTCTCAAGATAGTAACTTACACCACACCCACCACTTTTGTAATTTAGAGTTGTCAATGTCATGATCTTGGTATATTCTCAACTTGAGAGGAGTATGCCGTGTACCCATTGGAGAGTATGTTGGATAGTGATACTCCACTATCTAAGTTGTATATTTTTAGCACCACAAATCTGAAAGTATAATCCTCTTTGTGTTGTCATCATACATGATTATCTTAAGCGAGTATGATCCACCCATTACTCCTTTATACCTTCTATGGCAAGATGACTCTCATCTCGGCCATAGTGCAATTCTAGTTCAACTCATGAAACTATAGGTTGGGAACCCCTCAAGGCTTACCTTGTTGTAAATGTTTTATGAAAACCTTGGGTGAGTTAACCCAAGTGTATGGTTTAAGAAAGCAAAGGATCTTGGTAAAGATGTTCGGAAAAGTGGAGTATGGTTGTTTGTTGAACAACCAAGGTGTTGTGGGAAAAAATGGTTTTAAAAAAGGAGCACTGCGTATAAGTATACACCAGCCCAACTTTTATCGCGCAACCACTCTACCCTGGTGTGGGACGGGGCTTAGCCCGTAGTTTGTTGAAGCTGGCATGGGACACCTCACAACTTTCTATAGGGGTGGATATGGCCCCTGAAGCCGGGTTGCGCTCTGGAGGAGGCAATACACTGTAGTTGTCTATAGCCGGACGATAACTGAGGGTCTTCTGTCATGGCGCCGGAGATACGCTCAAAAGGAGGTATGCTGCCGGGGTGCCGGGAAGGGGTAAGCCCGCAGGGAAGGACTCGTGCCAGTGGAGATGGGCGAAAGGTTATGTCCGGGTATCCGTCGTGGCATATGTTGTTATGCAGGGATGATGCCCACACGATAGGTATCCGGATAGTTGTGGGGAAAGTGTGCAAACTCTGCAGAGTCAAATCTATTCGAATAGCCGCGTCCGCGGTCATGGACGGGTTGCAAAGGTCTACCTTTACCGGGGCTTGAGTTTTGTTTTGATAAATGCTTTGCAAAGAAAGTGTTGTGTTGGATGTACCGGAAGGGTACGGAAAAAGGGCGTGTGTTGACCATATGGAGATGGTCGTGGAAAAATGGAGGCTAAGTGGGGAACTCTTTCCTAAATGTTTCTTGAAGAGGAACTCTTCTTTAACAAAGATATAGAGATGTCATAAGTATCTTTTGAAGTATCTTCTTCAATGAAGATATAGGTATGTCATAGGAATCCTCTAGCATTTCCATCAACTGAGATGGACTTATGCTACCTCATCTCCAATAAAGATATAGATATGTCATAGTACCACTTTAGTGTCTCCATCAATTGCGATGTCGGGATGCTATATCCACAAGAGAAACTATTTCTCTTCCACATGCTATATCCACAAGAGAAACTATTCTTCCTCTCTTGTCTCTTTTAGTTAGCATTGTTAGCACCCCTCTTGATGGTTTGCGAGTACAATTCCAATGTACTCACGGCTTTGTCCCTGGCTATTTACTTGGCCAGACTTGGAGGAACACGACGGATGAAGAAGGAGTTGGCGACGTCTATGTGAGCTAGGAACGTTTTCCCGCCCGCTGCTCCGTAGGGTTATGGCAGATGACTTGGGTACTGCGCTGCTGAAGTGATGCTGCTACTCTGATGCTTAGTTAGGCCCTTCGAGGCTATTATGTAAAAATGGTCATGTGACCTCATTGTAATTTTCTTATTCCGCTTTGTAATGGATGGTGTAATTTGATATCAGTTCGGTTATGTGTTCACGGCGCACTGATCATGGGATCGTGAACTGTTTACATAACAGGGAATTTCGGACAACTAGTCCGGGGTCCCCACAAATGGGATTCCCAGTCCCAAATTAATTAACAAAAATAGACACTCCTCCATGGTATGTGATTGTTGGACGGCACCCGAAGGATTCGGTTAGCCATGGCTTGAGAAAGCAAAGGTGGGGAGGAGTGTCATCATAATAAAACTAAAATAAAAAGGCACTCCTTCATGGTATGAGATTGTTGGCAGGCACCCGAGGATTCGTTTAGCCATGGTTTGTGAATGAAAGGTTGGAAGGAGTGCCACCCAAAAATAAAAATAAAATGGGAGCCGCTCTTTGAAGGTTTGTCTGGCAAGGGGGTTAGAGTGCCCACTACCATTCGTTGACAACAACAAACACCTCTCAAAATTTTACTTTTATGCTCTCTATATGTTTTCAAAATCAAAGCTCTAGCACAAATATAGCAATCAATGCTTCCCTCTACGAAGGGCCCTTTCTTTTACTTTTATGTTGAGTCAGTTCACCTATTTCTCTCCATCTCAAGAAGCAAACACTTGTGTGAACTGTGCATTGATTCCTACATACTTGCATATTGCACTTGTTATATTACTTTACATTGACAATATCCATGAGATATACATGTTACAAGTTGAAAGCAACCGCTGAAACTTAATCTTCCTTTGTGTTGCTTCGATACCTATACTTTGAATTATTGCTTTATGAGTTAACTCTTATGCAAGACTTATTGATGCTTGTCTTGAAAGTACTATTCATGAAAAGTCTTTGCTATTTGATTCATTTGTTTACTCATTGCATTACCATTGTTTTGATCGCTGCATTCATTACATGTGCTTACAATAGTATGATCAAGGTTATGATGGCATGTCACTCCAGAAATTATCTTTGTTATCGTTTACCTGCTCGGGACGAGCAGGAACTAAGCTTGGGGATGCTGATACGTCTCCGACGTATCGATAATTTCTTATGTTCCATGCCACATTATTGATGATATCTACATGTTTTATGCATACTTTATGTCATACTAGGAAAATTGCCCGTGCGTTGCAACGGGAGTTTTACTAACAAGTTGCGAGATACATTATTAAAAAATTGCAACGAAAAAAATTGACCTGCGTTGCAACGGGAGATATATCATTAAAATGTTTCGACTAGAAAACTCCCATGTATATGTCTTCCTGCATATGCAGAAATTCAAACAATAACTCATCTTCATTTTTAGCGGAAGTTTTCTTGTATTCTCATCTTCATTAATTAATATTTTTGTGTTTGCAAGTATGATAAATACAGAAGTATTGCACACTTGGATGTAATGCAGAACATATATATTTGAATGTAATTCTGAACTTTAAAGGATTGCAATTCGTAAGAGATTCCTGCTTATATTGTGAGAAGCTATCATGACCGAAATAATAACACGATTCTGGTAGTGTTGCTATTGACTTGAGCTTCAGAAATCGGACACAACGGAAGCATGCAGTTCAGACTATAAAGGACGAGTGAGCAGACACATGTTCAATATGATGTGCTCCACGCTGCTTTACTGCTCGATGCTGCTGCTAGCTGCAGTGCTTAATGTGATCGTTGCTTGGCGCACTTGATTTCCTGCTTTGCCGCACTTGATTCTCTGTTGGACGCCCTTGACGTGCTACATAAGCACATCGTGCGGTCGTGGGCATCCACGTCCCCTTGCAGAACCACCTTAGCACCTCCATCTTTCCTTTCGGACACAGATGCTGCTTCAGGAGTCAGGACGATGACCTGCACCTCTGTCAGGGCGAATCCTCCATGTCGCGTCTCCGGGCAGCTCCCGCCACTGCCGAATCCAAGCTACTCCCACGGCCCCATGACTGCAGGCTCCCCTACTACCCTGTTTGCTGCATCATGGCACCATGAGCGCCTCGGCCGCATCTGAATAAGGTGAATAATAAACGGGTTGTGGCGGCCGCTAGGATCTTACTTTGCTCTTGAGTAATTTATCTTCATTAATCTGTAGAATTGAGTAGCACGTCCCGCTAGTCGTCTCCAACATCGCGCACCAGGAGAGAATCACATAGTAGAATTGCTCCAGGCGGAACTTCTCGCCGTCGACCAGCTCCACAATGTATTCCATGAAGCCCATCGCGTCGGCTGTCGACAAGGGTCGGAAGGCTTCTCTTCCGTATCGTCGATGGTGTCATTGCTCTCCGACATCCAGCGTGATGATATAAACGTTGAAGGTCTTAACGAAGACCGCTGCGAGGTGTGACTTGATTCGAGGACGACGGACAATTTGAAGGGCGAAATAACGGAGGTGATCGGGCGACCCGCCACTTCTCCCCGGTTCCACGTATCGACTCAGATCAAGCCCTAGATCCCTGCGGAAGCGGAACACCCAGGTTTTGGCTCATAATTAACCCGGCGGACCTAACCGCACGGGAACGCCAACCTCTGTCCAATGTCGCCGTGATGAGAATTGTCCAAGCTGGAGAGCTAATTTATCTTTGGCAATCCGAGCAGATATATAAAGAGAGATGTAGGGTTGCAGGCCAAGACCTGGCTAGCTATGGCGTTTTTGTTCCGAGCAGAATCCTGTTTGAGATTGAGATGGGATCGTACGTGGATCGGGCTCTGTTTGAGACGTGTTTTTGCACGTCATGGGATCGTACGTGGAAAGGGCAACGGAGGAAGGAAATCTTTCCTGCAGATCCATATAAGATAGGTCGGACGAAACAAAACCATACATGTATAGATTATGTTGGACCTAAAAATAACACGTTTTGGCCCGTTTGTGACACCAGGCGGTCACCTATTGCAATTTAATAGTAAAGATTTATGCATTTTCTGGCACTAACCTATTAACGAGATGCCGAAGAGCCAGTTGATGTTTTCTGCTGTTTTTGGTTTCAGAAATCCTAGTAAGGAAATATTCTCGGAATTGGACGAAATCAACGCCCAGGGGCCTATTTTCACACGAAGCTTCCAGAAGTCCGAGGGAGAGACAAAGTGGGGCCACCGAGAGCCACGATACGGAAAACCTTCCAGAGACGCCACCACCGCCAATCCCATCTCGGGGGATTCAGGAGATCGCCTCCGGCACCCTGCCGGAAAGGGGAATCATCTCCCGGAGGACTCTTCACCGCCATGGTCGCCTCCGGAGTGATGAGTGAGTAGTTCACCCCTGGACTATGGGTCCATAGCAGTAGCTAGATGGTCGTCTTTTCCTAATTGTGCTTCATTGTCGGGTCTTGTGAGCTGCCTAACATGATCAAGATCATCTATCTGTAATGCTATATGTTGTGTTTGTTGGGATCCGATGAATAGAGAATACTATGCTATGTTGATTATCAATCTATTACCTATGTGTTGTTTATGATCTTGCATGCTCTCCGTTATTAGTAGAGGCTCTGGCCAAGGTTTTACTCTTAACTCCAAGAGGGAGTATTTATGCTCGATAGTGGGTTCATGCCTCCATTAAATCTGGGATAGTGACAGAAAGTTCTAAGGTTGTGGATGTGCTGTTGCCACTAGGGATAAAACATCGATGCTATGTCTAAGGATGTAGTTGTTGATTACATTACGCACCATACTTAATGCAATTGTCTGTTGTTTGCAACTTAATACTGGAAGGGGTTCGGATGATAACCTGAAGGTGGACTTTTTAGGCATAGATGCATGCTGGATAGCAGTCTATGTACTTTGTCGTAATGCCCAATTAAATCTCACAATACTCATCATATCATGTATGTGCATGGTCATGCCCTCTTTATTTGTCAATTGCCCAACTGTAATTTGTTCACCCAACATGCTTATTCTTATCGGAGAGACGCCTCTAGTGAACTGTGGACCCCGGTCCATTCTTAACATCGAATACAATCATCGTAATACTTGTTCTATTGTTTTCTGCAAACAATAATCATCCACACTATACATCTAATCCTTTGTTACAGCAAGTTGGTGAGATTGACAACCCCACTGTTACGTTGGGACAAAGTACTTTGGTTGTGTTGTGCAGGTTCCACGTTGGCGCCGGAATCCCCGGTGTTGCGCCGCACTACACTTTGCCGCCATCAACCTTCAACGTGCTTCTTGGCTCCTACTGGTTCGATAAACCTTGGTTTCTTACTGAGGGAAAACATGCCGCTGTACGCATCACACCTTCCTCTTAGGGTTCCCAACGGTCGCGTGCTGTACGCGTATCAATAGCTTTAGTGGTGGAGATGTTCCTAGTATGATCCTAGGCAAGTGCCACAAGTAAAGGAAACAAGCATGATAGTAAGATTAAGGAGCGGGACAACCGGATGACGCGGAGACGAGGCGAGGTTTGTTTCCCGCAGTTCCCCTCACAAAAGAGAGTACGTCTGCGTTGAGGAGGTGCTAGCCTCACACAAGAGGCTAGGCGGCCACACCACGAAGGAAGGCCTCACCTTCTTCCTCGAGAGAGCTCCACGAAGGGGGCCCCTTCTCCACTAAGACACCGGTCGAGGCGGTGGTTCCTTCACAAGGTTGGGGCGAGCTCCACAACACTAGGAGGCTCCCAACAACCTATGGAGCTAGCACAACACCAAGCTAGCCTCCATAGGTGCACTTTTTCCAAGATCCCACCATAGGAACCCTAACTCCAAGATCCACAAAGGACTAGCACGAATTGGTGAAATCTCTCTTGGTAGAACTAGAGATCGGGGCCTCCTCCACCACTCCTCAAAATTTGGGCAAGATTGGTTGAATGGTTGGGGAGATCCTCAAAGATTAAGCTCAGCAACAATGGAGGAGAGAGAGAGAAGAGATAAAATCGAGTTGGGGAAGAAGGGCCCTTTAAATAGGCCCCCCAAAATCCAACCGTTATCTACAGTTTTTTCCTAAGCGATACTACCACTTTGGTAAGCGGTACTACCGCTCTGGATTCGAAATCCCCACAGAACTTATCCATGTGGACACATAGCGGTGCTACCACTCGCGGTACCGCTCGAGGTACCGCAATGGCCTCCAGAGCTTACTGGATCCCAAGCGGTACCGAAGCGGTACCAGAGCGGTACTACCGTAACTTATGTTACGGTACTTAAGCGGTACTGAGAGTGGTACTACCTCTCTAAAGCGGTACTACCGCTCAAGGTACCGCAAAGGTACAGTAACCTGTTCTGTGGGACTTTCTCAGTGCAAGTCTCCAGAGCGATACCGTTGGGCGGTACCAGTAGGGGTAGCGGTACTACCGCTACTGGTACCGGTAGTACCAGTCTGGCAAAAACTGCTTTCTCCTCTTTTCCTCTCCAACCATGTCACCTCGCCATACACACACAAAACCAGAAAACCTATAAGCTACGCTTCAGTCCTACGATCTTGACATGTCCAGCGAGGTCACCGTGCACTTGCAAATCTATCAAAGAAACTCTTTGCACACGGTGAGATTATTCAAGTGTTGTCATCAAACACACAAAACACGGGGTTTAGACTTTTCTCTTTCAATCTCCCCCTTTTTGGTTTTTGATGACAACACAAGAATTTGCAATGGCATAAGATATTATGATGAGATTTTAGATTTGCAAAAGCTCGACGGAGCTCCCCCTAGACATGTGCATATTTCAAATATGTGTTTGAATACAAATGCACACATCCTAGAGACATAACTCCCCCTAGATTTTACAAACTAAGAACATATGCAACATGGATACTTGACATGTTCATATAGAATAAGCACAATATGGAGGCAACACAAGATCATGCAAAGAGTTTTGGGTGAAGTTATCATACCTTTGCCATGAGAATACCCAAACTCACAACAAGTGCCTCCATAGGGTTGGTGTCGCCATAAGAAGAGATAAACAACGAGGAAAAACCCATCCTAATAGGCAACTTCTCCCCCTTTGGCATCAGAACACCAAAAAGGAGGACAAGCAAACTAAAAAGGATGGTAAGGAAATACATAACCAAGCTTGCAAAAACAACAAGAAAAACAAAGTTTGGATGAGACTCCCCAAAAACATGGAGAAAAAAAAGACAACAGAAGAAGAAGGACAAAAGAAAGTCACAAAGAAACAAGAAGAACCAAAAACTCCTCAAGGACGAGGTTTGTGGCCGAAGGCACCGTGTAAGAGTATAGTAGTGTGAGGGCACGTACATGTATCTAGGACTCACGCCTACAACTCAACATGAAGCTCATTAGTCGCTTACATGACAAATAGCATATTTTTTGGATTTCTTTATGCATTATGGGGGGAGGGATAGCTCAATAAGTTTAAACCGCACCCCCCCTATGTGCATGCGTGCTTTTCATCTAGACATATAGTTAAAGAGTGATATGTGCACACGACGGTCAAGCGAAGTTCGATGGATAATTGATATTTAGCTCATGCCTCATCTCAATGAAACGCTTCTCATCCAAGGGCTTCGTGAAGATGTCCGCCAATTGCTCCTTGGTACCAATGAAGGAAAGAACAATATCTCCGCGAGCAATGTGATCCCGGATGAAGTGGTTCCTTATCTCAATGTGCTTCGTCTTGCCATGAAGAACCGGATTGTAGGCGATTTTGATTGCGCTCTCATTGTCACACAAAAGAGGCACCTTGCTATACTCGAGTCCATAATCCCGCAAGGTTTTCCTCATCCATAAGATTTGAGCACAACTACTCGCCACGGCAACATACTCGGCTTCCGCGGTAGAGACGGAGACACAATTTTTCTTCCTTGAGGACCAACACACCAAGGATCTTCCAAGAAAGTGACAAGCTCCGGATGTAGACTTCCTATCAACCTTGTCGCCCGCCCAATCGGAGTCGGTGAAACCAACCAAAGAGAAGTCTGTGTCCCTTGGGTACCATAGTCCAAAGTGTGGGGTATCAACTAAATATCGAAAGATCCTCTTTACCGCCACAATGTGGCTTTCCTTCGGACTTTCTTGAAACCGTGCACACATACCAACGCTTAACATTATGTCCGGACGAGAAGCACAAAGGTAAAGAAGCGAACCTATCATCAAACGGTAGAGCTTGGGATCCACCGCCTTGCCGGTTTCATCAAGGGAGAGTTAACATTTGAGATGCATTGGGGTTCCAATGCCCTTAGCGTCCTTCATGTCGAAGCGCTTGAGCATGTCTTGGAGGTACTTTGCTTGATTGATGAAGGTGCCTTGTCGCATTAGCTTGATCTCGAACCCGAGGAAGTAGTTGAGTTCACCCATCATTGACATCTCAAACCTATTAGTCATAAACTTAGAAAACTCATCATTGAACTTTGTGTTAGTTGAGCCAAATATGATGTCGTCTACAAAAAATTGGCATATGAAGAGCTCCCCATTGACTTTCTTACTAAAAAGAGTGGGATCGATTTTCCCCACTTCGAAACCACGGTCCACAAGCAACTCCTTTAGATGCTCATACCAAGCTCTAGGAGCTTGTTTGAGACCATATAGGGCCTTTTTGAGCTTTAAGACATGGTCCGGGATATGGGGGTCCTCGAATCCCGGGGGTTGCTTCACATATACCTCCTCATGTAAAGGACCATTAAGAAAATCACTCTTAACATCCATTTGTTGTAACTTGAAGCCATGATGAGAGGCAAAGCCCAAAAGGATACGGATGGACTCAAGCCTTGCAACGGGTGCAAAGGTTTCGCCAAATTCGACGCCTTCAACTTGAGAATAGCCTGGTGCCACCAATCTTGCTTTGTTGCGGATGATGATGCCGTGTTCATCTTGCTTGTTCTTGAAGACCCATTTGGTGCCGATAACATTGCGACAATGATCGGGTCGCTTCATGAGAGTCCACACATCATTCCTCTTGAAGTCATTGAGTTCCTCTTGCATTGCTATCAACCAATCGGGATCTTCAAGCGCATCATTAACCTTGAGTGGTTCCACCATAGAGACAAAGGCGTGGTGCTCACAAAATTTTGCTAGTTGCCCCCGGGTGATCACTTTGCTCTTTAAATCACCAATGACATTACGCAATGAATGGGACTTGAGGCGCAAATGTCTTGTAGTAGGATCTTCACGGCGAGTATCGGCTATAGGAGTAGATTCTTGAGAGTCCTCTTGGCCTTCATCATGGTTTAGATCCTCGCCTTGACCTTCATTGTTGTTGAATGGGGAATCATCATCATCATGAGAGCCGGACGACTCGGGGGTATTGGGAATAGAATTATCCATAAAGATTGTCCCCGAGCCATTCGGTGAAGAACTTGAAGCTTGACCTTGGTCACTTGATGTCGGTTGTTGAGGTAGATGAGCTTGCGGTAGTTGTTGATGTTGTTCTTGAGTTTGTTGAGGTAGGCTTGCACTTGATTGTTGTTGTTGTTGTTGTTGTTGATGTTAAACTTGAGGTTGTTGTAGAGGTTGGCTTGCACTTGTATGATCAATGGAAGAAGCTTGGCCTTGTGGTGTAGATGGCTCCACTTGGGTGAAACTTGGTCCTTCCCCGGTACTCATAGAAGGTAGCTCTTGAGGTCGGCGAATGCCAACACCCATCCTTCCTATGGCATCAGGGGGAATTGCATCTCCTTTCTCACAAGAAGCACTTCGCTCCTCCAAAGATCTATCATCTTCATCGAATGTCACATCACAAGATTCTACAACTCGCCCATTTGACTTGTTGAAGACTCTATAGGCGTGAGAATCCGTAGCATAGCCAACAAAGATTCCTTGAGCTCTTGAATCAAACTTGGATAGACGTGTGTCCTTGACAAGCACATAGCATTTGAATCCGAAGACCTTGAAGTATGACACATTGGGCTTGTTGCCGGTGAGAATCTCATATGGTGTGTTCTCTAGATCCTTGCGAAAGTAGAGGTGATTAGTAGCATCGCATGCGGTAGAGATAGCTTCAGCCCAAAAGTTATAGTTGGACTTGTACTCCATCATCATTGTCCGAGCGGCTTCGATCAAGGTTCGATTCTTCCTTTCGGAGACCCCATTTTGTTGGGTAGTATATGGCGAGGAGTATTGATGTTGGATTCCTTCTTCGCCGAGGAATTCATCCAAGGTGTAGTTCTTGAACTCCGTTCCATTGTCGCTCTTATTGCGAGGGTCATGGCGTTGTACTTGCATTGAACTTGAGTGACAAACTCCATCATGGTCCGTTGAGTCTCACTCTTGTACTTGAAGAAGAATACCCAAAAATAGCGTGAATAGTCATCAACAATGATGAGGCAATACTTCTTCCCTCCAAGACTTTCATGAGACGGTGGAGCGAAGAGATCAACATGTAGGTGCTACAAGCATCTTGTGGTAGAGATGGTTGTCTTGGCCTTGTGAGGAGCTCCATGCATTTTTCCTTGTACGCAAGCCCTACAAACACGATCTTTGCAAAAGGAAACATCCTCTTTTAGTCTGAGAATGTGGCCACCCTTGTGGAGAATTTGCAAAGTCCTCATGTTGACATGGGCTAGTCGGCGATGCCATAACCAACCCTTGTCACCTTTAGCAAATAGGCAAAGAGCGGAATATGTTGTCTTTCCGGAGAAATCAACAACATACAACCCGTTCTCTATATATCCAACAAAGGCTACACGGAGTGTCTTGCTCCACAAGATGACCACCATATGTTCATCAAAAAATGTACATAGACGCATACGAGCAATTTGATGAACGGAAAGTAGATTGTAACCAAGGGTCTCGACAAGGAGGACATTCACAAGTGAAATGTCGGGTGTTACCACCAACTTGCCAAGACCAATACCTTAGAGCACGTGTTGTCGCCATTTGAAACGGTAGAGTGAGATGGCTCGAGGTCGACAACAATTTCCTTGCTTCCGGTCATATGACTTGTGGCTCCACTATCAACCACCCATTTAGCGCCACCGGAAGCATAGTCCTACAAGGAATCAAGTCTTGGATTTAGGTACCCATTTTTCAATGGGTCCTATCATGTTAGTAACAAGGGGTTTGGGAATCCAAATAGTACAATCAACATTGTCCTCTTGAGGACCAATAAAGCGAGCACGAATATGTCCATAGTAATCAACAAAAAGAACATGAGAAGGGTTGTTAGAGCCGGTGAAACCCTTCGTGGCAGAGTTGGGTACTCCATCCCTTCTTGAGTTAGCATCGCCTCCCTCATGGTTGCTCTCCATGTTCTCCTTGTTCTTCTTCTTCTTCTTGGTCCTCCTACTCCTCTTCCTCTTTGGCTTGGTAGCCACTCCACCTTCATTGCATGATCCCTCTTTGGCTCCATATTTGGCTTCAATGACTCCTTCCAAGTACTTGGCTTCGATTTGGAGTCTATCAATTTTGGCCTTCAAACGATTGACCTCATCTTCATGCTCTGGGTGAGTGATATCAAACACTTGGGCCTCGTTTGCCTTGTTCACCCGGAAATGTTCCATCAAAGATTCTTCTTGGAGAGAGTTCATCTTCATGAGTAGACGCTTGTCACTCTCCATCTTGGCAATATCACCTTCAAGGTTGCAACACGCGCGGTCCTTGCTCAAGAAAAAATATTCCTTCAAAGCTTCCTCTTGCATGGAATTGACCTCCATGAGCTTAGCTTCGCTCCTCTTCAAAGAGGCTATTTCTTCCTCATGATCACAACAAGTGACCTTCTATTTTCTCATGCGGAGGCACTCCATCAAGGACTCTTCTTGCATGCCCCTCGAACTCAATAGCTTGGCCTTGGTGCTCTCAAGAGCGGCAATTTATTCTTCATGATTGCAACATGAGGTCTTCTCCTTGCACAAGCGGTAATACTCATCCAAGGCTTCTTCTTGAAGAGCACTGACCTCCAAGAGTAGAGCATTTTGCCTCTTCAAAGAAGCAACTTGATCAACAAGCTCAGCATGACAAGAGTTGGTGCCTTCCTCATATTTATCCTTGTTGGCTTCCTCGAGAGAAAGCATCTTCTTCTTGAGCTCACCCACCAATCCAAGAGCATGATCTCAGTCCTTGGTCAGTTGGGAGATGATGGCATTGTTGGAGTCTTCGAGGGTGATGACACTAGCTTCAAGAGACATGCGCAAGTTTTGTTCCTCTTCAAGTGCTTGATTGAGAGAGGCAATCTCATTTTCCGCCTCCCTTTCAAGCCTCTCCTTCTCCTTTATAAGGTCTTGAGCCGCACCAAGTTGGGCCAAGAGAGCCCCAACATGAGTCTTGGTATCCCGTTGCATGTTAGTGAGAAAAGAATCCAAACCCACAATCTCACGCTTAATGGTGAGACTAGTGGCATCATCAATAGATAAAGTATTAGATGGAGATGTGAGTTTGGAAGGGGATTCTACCTCCGAGGATACCTTCTCCATGAGGCAACGGGCGTTGTTGGTGACGAGGTTCTCATTTGGAGAGTCGAAGAGGGAGATAGAGGGAGTGGTAATGGCGACGACGGCCACTCCCTCTCCTTCCTCATTGGAACTCTTGTCCTCATGCTCCTCATCCTCATCGGAGGAGTACTCTTCACGGATGATAAAGGCTCTTGGTTTCTTGGTGAAGGAGACCTTGTCGTCATCGGGCTTGGAGGAAAACTTGGAGAATCCTTTGGAAAGAGACTTGAACTTTTCCTTGCGGGAAAGCCTTCCACCATTATCTTCTCTTCTCTCATAGATACAATCCGCAACAAAATGACTTTTGTCGCCGCAATTGTAGCATGTTCTCCCCCTTTGCCCCTCCCTTGGACTCTTGGAGAAGTTTCTTGGAGAATCACGTGCTCTTCTTGGTATTGTGCTTTGGGACTTGTTTCCCTCCCAAAATCTCTTGGCGGCGAGGGCCATGTGCTCATGATAGTTGGTCTTGAGATCATCCGGACCCCACTCAATGGGATCCTCATCGCTTTCACTAGCTTCATGCACCTTCATCTTCAATGCGAGGTTGGGTTTGCGGGTGTTGTGGGCGTGAGCAACAAGATCCTCCGCATTCTTCTTGGAGATGTCCAAAGCGATGACTTCGCTAAGGACTTCATCGGATGTCATAGAACGGAAGGAGGCGTTTTGGCGGATGGTCGTCAACTTCACTTCCTCATAAGGGAGGAGAGCATTGTAGAACTTTCGCTTGATCCAATGGTAATCCACAAACGGTGCTCCAAGATCTTGCATTTGTACGGCAAGAGAGATGAGGCACCGATACATTTCTTCAGGGGACTCTCCTTCATTCATGACGAAGTTGTCGGCCATGATTCAAGTAAGCGGTGGCGAACCATGCGAAAAGATATGTGGCATAGGTATTGGAACGTTTATGGTCTAATCACTTGGTGGTGGCACCGCATGATTATCCCCTAGACGTTCCTCAACCAATGTCTCATCCTTCCCCTTTGTTTAAGTGTCGGCCTCCCCAAGCCCTTCCTTTTGCGGATCTTTTGTCGATTGCGCAACAAAATCAACAAGAGGAAATTGACTAGCTTTTGGTGTGGGATCCGCGGCACTTGCCTTAGGATCTTCGGTAGGGGTTGGCTTTTGAGCAACCAACTCCATCATCATTGCCTTCATTTGGCTAATGATGGATGACTCCAATTTCTTGAGGTCATCCAACATAGTCGTTGTGCCATCGATGGTAGATGATGGAGCGGGTGGCTCAAGGGAAAGGGACCCATTCACAACCTTAAAACAAGATGGAGAATGAGGTGCGGAAGCATGAGATGGAGGGACTCAAGTTGGATTTGAAGCTAGCAAAGATCAAGCACCGTCGCCAGCAGAAGTAGAAGCTCTGCGTCCGTGAGGCCAACTACATGCTGAAGGTTAAGGTGATGCACCTCAAGAACGCCCTCCGTGATGCCGAGGACAAGCTGGAGAGCTTCCAGGATGAGGGCGAGGATCTCTGCAAGGAGGACACCGCTGTCATCAGCGACGATGGGGACTACATGGAGGAGGAGGGACTCGACGGACTTGATGAAGAGGACGACGAGGATCGCGCCTTCATCAACGAAGAGGCCGAGGACCCCACGCCCCTCCACACCGTTGAGGCCACTGTGGATGAGGAGGAGGAAGACCCCGAGGAGCCCCCTTTTCAGGACCTTACCACCCCTCTTGACGACTTCTAGATTGTGCACCCGCGAGACTTATGTTATGATATCCCCCATGTAGCATTGTACGATGATGGTCCTTATGTGACCTTGTGATGGTTGTGAACTATGGTTCTTTTGGGTAGTATCTATGTTACGACTATGCTTGTTGCTTTATATGTTTGTTGCTTTTTCAAAGTTTTGCGACATGTTTCCTTTTTTGCATTACATTCCCTCCCCCTTGGAAAGGACTTGCCTACCAGAGTTCCACTTTGTCTTACACTCTTATCTCACCAGATGGTCGAAACTCACCATGGAGGTTCCAGTTCCGAAAACCCTCCACCACCACCACCCCCGGAGGGCAACATGGCCTAGATTTTTCGACTCTTGATGGAGGGCCGTCAGAATTCTCGTGCCGAGAGTGAATCCAACATCTCCACGCTTAGGCAGATCGCTCAGCTTGCTGCGGGAAACCGCAACAAAGAAGATGAAGAAGGATGACATGGTGAGGAAGCGCCCAGATCGCGCCTTAGGGACTTTCAGAACACCAACCCTCCCGTGTTCTCTAAGTGCACCGCACCCCTCGACACTGACGACTGGCTCCTCACCATCGAGAACAACCTGGAGGTAGCTGCTGTTGGAGAACAAGAGAAGGTAATTCTTGCCACCCACTTTCTCTCCGGACCAGCGAGAGCATGGTGGGAGAACATCAAGGCTATGCAAGCCGCTTACCACGTCATCAACTGGGAAGAGTTCACCGCCAAGTTCCGCAAGGCACATATCCCTACTGGACCAATCAAGATGAAGCACGATGAGTTCTTCAATCTGAAGCAGAACAATTCCAATGTGGTTGAGTATGTCGACAAGTTTAACACCTTGGCGAGGTATGCCCCTCAGGACACTGATACCGATGAGAAGAAGCACGACCGTTTCCTGAATGGACTGCACGAGGAGATCCAGAGCATCCTCGTGGCTGCACCTTACCCTGACTTGGAGAAGCTAGTGGATGCCGCGATCATGGTGGAATCCAAGCACAAGGCTGCATATGAAACCAGGAAGCGCAAGATGCAACAACAACAGTGTGGACCCAGCAACCCCAAGTACCGCAGCCCACCCCGTTCAACGCCATCGAACCAAACCCAGAGAACCCCAGCCTCAGCTCCAGCATATCGCCCCAACAACTACAATGCCAACCGTTCAGCTCCACGGCATCGTTCCGGAGGTGGAGGTTACAACAACAACCCCCGCCCCAATCCCCCAGCTCGTACACCCGAAGATGGTTCCTTCGCTTGTGGGAAGCCTGGGCACTTCTCTCGTGAGTGCCCCACGACGATGAATGCACCTCTGCGTTCCAATGCACCGAGGCCCAATCAAGCTCAAGCCAGAACTGCGTCCGGGAAGAAACCAGTTGTCAAAAAGCAAGCCAATGCTGCTCGAGGACACCTGAATCACGTAAATGCAAAAGAAGCTGAGAGGACTCTTGACATTGTGATGGGTACGTTCCTAGTCCACTCCACTCCCTCAAGAGTTTTATTTGATTCTGGAGCATCACACTCTTTCGTTACTGAACATTTTGTTAAGAAAAGTGGGATGAAACCTACCGTCATGAGACGCCCCATGCTAGTCCAAATCCCTGGATCCACCGCTAAAACTCGCCTATCTTGCAAGAATGTTCCTATAATCATCGAAGGAGTACCTTTCCAAACTGAACTCATAGTCCTAGGAGCCGAAGGATTAGAAGTGATACTTGGAATGGACTGGATGACCAAGTATCAAGGACACATAGATTGTGCCCAAAAATCCATTACCCTATCTAATGACCAAGGAATTCCAGTAAAATACACCACCACTATACACTCATCCAAAGCCTTCTGCAAGAAGAGTATCTCTGTACCAACCCTTGACCAAGTTCCTATCGTTTGTGAGTATCCTGATGTTTTCCCTGAAGAGTTGCCCGGTATGCCCCCTGACCGGGATATCGAGTTCATCATTGAGTTAATCCCGGGTACTGCACCAATAGCTCAGAGACCCTATCGCATGAACCCTCAAGAGCTGATCGAGTTGAAGAAACAATTGGATGACATGTTGAGCAAAGGTCTGATCCGACCTAGTGCTTCGCCATGAGGATCACCCATGATCTTCGTGGACAAGCGAGGCGGTACTATTCACCTGTGCGTGGATTATCAGAAGCTCAACGATGTTACAATAAAAAAACAAGTACCCCCTTCCTAAGATCGATGACTTGTTCGACCAAATGAATGGAGCCCAAGTTTTCTCCAAGATAGATCTTCGTACTGGATACCATCAGCTTAAGGTTAGAGAAACAGACATCCCCATGACGGCCTTCACCACTCGTTACAGACTGTTTGAGTACACCGTAATGTCCTTTGGTCTTACCAATGCTCCTGCCTACTTCATGAAGCTCATGAACAAAGTCTTCATGGATTACCTCGACAAATTTGTTGTAACATTCATCGATGATATCCTAGTTTACTCCAAAACCGAAGAAGAACATGAAGAGCATCTGAGACTTGTTCTGGGCACACTAAGAAGACATAAGATGCATGCCAAGTTCAGTAAATGTCAATTCTGGCTCAAAGAAGTTGGATTTCTTGGCCATGTCTTATCAGCCGGAGGACTTTCCGTTGATCCCTCTCTAATCAAATCCATCATGGACCACCAACCCCCTAAGAACCCAACCGAGGCAAGATCCTTCCTCGGTTTGGCAGGATATTACCGCAAGTTTGTAGAAGGATTCTCGAGAATCGCCAAGCCAATGACCTTACTGCTCAAGAAAGATAAAAAGTTTGAATGGACTGATAAGTGCGAACAAAAGCTTTCAAGAGCTCAAAAAGCGACTTGTCTGAGCTCCCATCCTAACCATGCCTGACGTCACCAAAGACTTTGTAATCTACTGCGACGCGTCCAAGCTTGGACTTGGAAGTGTCTTGATGCAGGAAGGCAAAGGGACCTCTTATCTCTCTCGACAACTCAAACCCCATGAGGTGAACTACCCAACTCATGATCTTGACTTAGCCGCCGTAGTTCATGCTCTCAAGACTTGGCGTCATTATCTCGTTGGTAACCGATGTGATATTTACACGGACCACAAGAGACTCAAGTATATCTTCACTTAGATGGAGTTGAACATGTGACAGAGAAGATGGATTGAACTGATAATGGATTATGATCTTAGTATCCATTACCATCCTGGAAAGGCGAACATAGTCGCCAATGCACTCAGTAGGGAACCTTGCTCTCTCAATGCCTGTCTTAAAATCGAACAACCTATGTTGTACCAAGAGTTTGAAGATTTCGGTCTAGAGCTGGTTAGCCATGGATTCTTAGCCGCAATGGAGGCTAGACCTACCATACCAGATCAGATTAAGGAAGCACAGAAAGGCCACGAAAGTATCGAAGGTATCAAACGTCGTATGGGCAAGGAAGAAGTGGTGGATTTTCCATTGACTCGGAAGGAGTTATGTGGTACAACGAACGTCTCTGTGTTCCGAATATCCCCGACCTGGAGAATTTGATTATGGAGGAAGCATAAAATACCCCCTACTCTATTCACCCAGGCGGAACCAAAATGTACCAAGATCTGAAGGACACCTTTTGTTGGAACGGGATGAAGCGCGACATCGCTTTCTTTATCACCAGATGTGATTTCTGTCAAAAGGTTAAGGCAGAACACCAACGCCCCACTGGACTTCTCCATCCTCTGCAAATTCTAGTATGGAAGTGGGACGAAGTGGGAATGTACTTTATCACTGGTCTACCCAGATCTAGTCATGGACATGATTCAATATGGGTAATAGTAGACTGTCTCACAAAATTTGCTCACTTCTAGCCAGTCAAAACCACTGATCATGGAAGAACGTTAACAGATCTCTACATATCTCGAATAGTTAGCCTTCATGGAGTTCCCACGATCATAGTATCAGATCGAGGCCACTTCCCATTTCTGGCAGAAGCTTCATGAAGCTATGGGCACCAAGTTATCCTTCAGTAATGTGTATCATCCTTAGACCGGAGGACAAACAGAACTTGTAAATCAGATCCTTGAATATATGCTCCGCACTTGTGTCCTTTCTTACGGAACCAAGTGGGAAGATTGTTTACCCTTCGTTGAGTTCTCTTACAACAATAGCTACCAGGCTAGCCTCCTGATGTCACCTTTCGAAGACCTTTACGGAAGAAAGTGCCGAACCCCTCTCAACTGGTCCGAGACAGGAGAAATCCAAGTGTTTGGACCTGACGTACTCTGAGAAGCAGAAGAACAAGTTCAACTCATCAGTGACCGACTGAAAGATGCACAGTCTCGTCAGAAGAACTATGCAAACACCAAACGCCGAGAGTTAACTTTCAACATCGGAGATTTTGCCTACCTTCAAGTCACACCACTCAAGGGAATGAAGCGTTTCCACGTCAAGGGCAAGCTCGCGCCAAGGTACATTGGACCCTTCAAAGTACTAGGCTGCCGAGGTAAGGTGTCCTATCAACTAGAATTGCCCCCGGAATTGTTAGAGTTCCATTACATCTTCCATGTCTCCCAACTTCGAAAATGTCTCCAAGTGCCTAATAAACAAGAAGCCTTCAAGGAGATTGATTACCGTGCTATCGATCAGAATCACGACTTGACCTACCGGGAGAATCCCCTTCTCATTCTGGAAGAAGCTGTAAGAGTCACCCGCCGGAGGAAGATTAAGTTCTTCAAAGTTCAGTGGAGTAACCACTCACAGGATGAGGCCATCTGGGAAAGAGAAGATTATCTCAGGAAGGAGTTCCCCTACATATTCACGCTCTTAACTTCGAAATCTCGAGACGAGATTCTTTTAAGGGGGGAAGGTCTGTCACAACCCATTTTTCACAACTTGCATATTTTCAAATAACTTGAAAATTAGAGCCAAAAAAAACTTTTATTCTTGTGATAATGTGTGTGCTTAAGTTAGATCATTGCATGAGATAGTATGAAGATTCTTTTGGTGGGTTAATTTATGTGAGAACCCTAACAACAGATTTGAACACCACTTGAAACCATTAGGGTTTAACCCACTTATTTAAATAACACCACCCCTAATGATGATCTCTGGTTCTAAAACCCTAACCCTAGTTTCTCACCACTTCAAGATAAGAGGGAACACTCCCCTCTCTTATTTTTCTTAGTGACACATCATCACCTAGGGTTGCACCCTTAACACCATCACCACCTCTTTTTCTTTGTATTTTTTTTCAAACACTTGTGCAAATGCACTTTTGCCACAATTTGGCACATGCACTTGGCATGGCCCTCTCTCTGTCACCTCTACTCCTTTTTCTTTTCTCTCTCTTTTCTCTCTTGATTTTTGGCCGAGAGACAAAGAGGGGGGAACTGCCCCTCTCCTTTTTCTTCTTCTCTCCCTCTCTCTTTTCTTCTCAGATTGGGCTGTGGACAACACCAAAACCCCTCTGCCCTACTCTGGCCCAACCCTAGCCCACACCACCCCCTCTATTTTGGCCCAAATGCCACCAGTACCCCCTCCCCCGCCAAACCCTAGCACCAGCCCACGCGCACGCCTGGCAGGGACATGATGGCGTCGCCTCGCTTCGCCCGCCATCAACCTCGACTGCCAGCCCGTCGCCTCGTACCCCTCCCTTGATGACGCCACCAGGGAGACGTCACACTGGCCCCACCAGGTGACGCCAGCCCTCACCGCGCCATTGGAAGAAGCCACCATCCGCTCCACTCCCGTCTCCCTCTCTGCCTATAAAAACCGCCCCAAACGCCACCATCGCCCCTTTAGCTCCCTATCCCACTCACTCCACTCCACCCTGCGTCTCTCTGTCGTGCTGCTCAAGCAGCAGCACGAGCAGATGCTGCTACCGCTCGACACCATCGACGCTGTGGTCACCGTGAAGGTGACGAGGAGGAGCCGCTCGACACTATCGCTCCCCTACCTCTCCCCTCTCTCTTTTCCTCACTGGCACCACCTACTGCCGCGCTTAACCCTCTCCCCTTACCTCTGTCGCCCAGATCTGCAGTGAGGCGACGACGACGGAGACGTACCGACGACGCCCGTGACGCAGACATCACCAAGCGAGGCGACGATGTGTCCGAGCACCGCCAGGACGTCCACGAGCCGCACGCCTACACCAGCGACCCGCCTACGCCGATCCATGCCACCGCTAGACGCCGGTAAGCCCCTAGCCGCCCCTTCTTCTTCCGCGCCGACGAGCACCGCGCAGACGTCGTGGACGCGACGGATCTGCACCGTCGGATCCAGATCGGGCGGACGCATGGCGCATGCATGGCCACGTCGGCCTGCATGGCCACGTCTACCGGCCTGGCCCGCCATGGGCCCCCGGCCTTTTTTCTCTTTTTCTTTTTTCCACTACCACTGGAGAGCCCCACTAGGCCGGCCCATCCCCGCTGCACTGGAACGGCCCAGAACTTCCCGCCCAAACAAAATTCGTTTAAAAATTCGCAACAGAAATTGAAATTAGAAACAATACTTGTGTTGTTTTCAAATAACTCGAGTTTGGTAGATCCGATTGAGGTGATTCAAATTGCTACAGAACCAATATGAAAATATCTACCAGATGCCACTGACCTTGTATTTTTAGGATTTTTGTTCGATATTTAATGTATTAAACTTGATCACTGTATTCTGGTTAGTATTTCTAATGCCTAAAATTGCAGGATTAATATTTTTGAATGAATCCAATTGTGTTAATCTTGTTTTGTTACTGTTCATCTAGGAAAAATATCATTAGTCTATGTTCATTAAATTTTATCTCTGTTTGTGAATGTATGTGTGACACATGCAATGATACGGTTAAAATCTCTTTGGTTTATTCAAATCCTTGTCATCACTTTGTTTTAAAAATAGCCAAACCATGATTTATTTTACTTGACCCTAGGTTCTTGAGCTATGTGTTGATTTTTTTCTTTATTTACTTTTGCGATGCTAGACACGAACGAGGGAGAAATTGAAGGGGAGGATTTTGGAGAAGGTTTTGAAGAGGACCAGGGACAAGCCAACCAAGGAAAGCCATATATTGATCTCTGATATGATGTCCTTGTGGATGTCATCTTGTTGCTACTTGTATATCCTCAATGCTTAGCTTGAACATGTTCCACCTCAGGACAAAATTCACATTACACCCCTTTCCAGTGTAGAGGTAGTAATACCATGACCTTGGTGTATTCTCAAATTGTGATGAATATGCCTACTCTCCTAAGTAGAGTTGGTATTGGTCAATTCCCACCTTTAATCAATTGATTTGGTTAGTTAGCACCACAAATCTGAAAGTATATTCCCTCTTATGTTGTCATGATACATGCTTACCTTAAGAAAGTATGACTCACTACAATACCACTTACACATACCCTCAATGGCAATGATGACCATCATCTCGGCCATAGTGGAGTAATAGTTCATCTCATGAAACTTTAGGTTGGGAACCCCTCAATGTTTACCTTGATGTAAATGTTTATGAAAACCTGGGGTGAGCTAACCCTACCCAAGTGTATGGTCTAGAAAAGCAAATGATTTGGACAAAGATGTTTGGAAAAGTGTTATATAGTTGGTTGTTGGCAAACAAAGGAAGTATGGGTGAAATGTTTTCAGAAAAGAGCACTGCGTATAAGTGTTCGCCGTCCCAACTTTACTTAGCGCAACCACACTATCCAAAGTGGGCACGGGCTTAGTCCGTAGTTTGTCGAAGTTGGCATGAGACACCTTCACAACTCTCTAGGAGGGTCTCGATGACCTCTGACGCCGGGTTGCGCTCTCGAGGAGGCAATACACTGTAGTTGCCTAGCCGTACAGTTACTAAGGGTCTTCCGCCGTGGCTTTGGAGATACGCTCAAAGAGAAGGTATGCTGCCGGGGTGCCGGGAAGGGTTAAGCCCACAGGGAAGGACTCGTGTCAAGGGAGACAGGCGAAAGACTATGACTGATTATCCAAGACTCGCATACTTTCGTATGACGAACCGGGGATGATACCGGTGGATTTATCAGTTCTTGTGGAGAAAGTGCGCAAACTCTGCAGAGTCAAATCTATTCGAATAGCCGCGTCATGATCATGGACAAGTTGAAATGGCCATACTTAACCTGGGCTTGAGTTTTTTTTAGAAATGCTTTTCAAATGAAAATGAGAAAGTGTTGGATGTACAATGGGAGGAATTGTGCCAACCATATGGAGATGGTCGAGGAAAATGAAACAAAAATTGGGTGACCCTTCCTAGTGTTTCGTGTAGAGGAACTCTTCTTCAATAAAGATATAGAGATGCCGTAGCCTATCTTTTGAAGTATCTTCTTCAATAAAGATATAGAGATGCCGTAGTCTATCTTTTGAAGTATCTTCTTCAATAAAGATATAGAGATGTCGTAGTCTATCTTTTGAAGTATCTTCTTCAATAAAGATATAGAGATGACGTAGTCTATCTTTTGAAGTATCTTCTTCAATAAAGATATAGAGATGCCGTAGTCTATCTTTTGAAGTATCTTCTTCAACAAAGATATAGAGATGTCATAGGACTTCCTTAGTGTCCCCATCAACTGAGATGTTAGGATGCTATATCCACAAGAGAAACTGACTCTCTTATGCATGCTATATCCACAAGAGAAACTATTCTTCCTCTCTTGTCTTGTTAGTTAGTTCTTGTTAGTATCTTCGTGATGGTTTGCGAGTACATTTCCAAATGTACTCATGGCTTTGTCCCTGGCTATAAACTTGGCCAGACTATGAGGAGGACTATGAAGATGACGGAGGGTACCAAGACGACTATGCGACCTAGGACGTTCTCCAAGTCAGATGCCTTTAGGTCTAAGGCATGACTTGGGCCCGACACCGTTGATGTGTATCTGCTGCTGTGTTTGTGAGAAATTTTCCGAAGTGGCATTTATGTAAGACTGGGTCATGTGACCTATTATTGTAAGACTTATTATTCGGTACTTTGTAATGGATGTTGTTATCTGGATATTCAGTTCGGTTATGTGCTCACGGCACACTGATCATGGGATCGTGAGTTGAATGCATAACAGGGTATTTCGGACAACTAGTCTGGGGTCCCCACAGAGCTGGTATTAGAGCCAACCTGACCATAGGAGACCTTAGTTAGCATGGACGTTAAGGTAGTACCAAAAACTATTTTCTATATCAAAAACGAGATGACTATATGCTGAAATAATGCCTAGTCTCTCCCTAATTTCTTTTAGGCTTAATATTACTTTCATTAATCTTTAATGTTTTACTTTATGTACATAGAATGTTTCACACTTTGATCATGTTACTTATTACAACCTTAAAATCTTGTGTAGATGGCCGCACCGATGTTCACCGATGGAGGAAGGATGGAGTGCACAAAGACTATGTTCATCTACCATCGATGGCACAACGACTACGTTCGATGACCTCAAGAAATTGGAGTCATCCATCATCAGCCAAATGAAGGCAATGATGATGGAGTTGGTTGCTCAAAAGCCAACACCTACCGAAGATCCTAAGGCAAGTGCCGCGGAGCCCCCACCAAAAGCTAGTCAATTTCCTCTTCCCTTGCATATTTTCATGTTTATTTTACTTGACCCTTGGTTCTTGAGCTATGTGTTGATTGTTTTCTTTATTTACTTTTGCGACACTAGACACGAATGAGGGAGAAGTTGAAGGGGAGGATTTTGGAGAAGGTTTTGAAGAGGACCAGGGACAAGCCAACCAAGGCAAGCCATCTATTTATCTCTGATATGATGTCCTTGTTGATGTCATCTTGTTGCTACTCTTAGTATTTTGGTTCTATGTGTGGTGATCCTCATATTGTTGTCATCTATGCTTGGATGCAAGCATGGTACCTCTAGTAGTTTTATCTTGTCATGATCTTGGTAATTGTTTGGATGCATGGTAACATGGCCATTGTTATCCAACTTGTATATCCTCTATGCTTAGCTTGAACATATTCCACCTCGGAACAAAATTCATATTACACCCCTTTCTAGTGTAGACATAGTAATACCATGGCCTTGGTGTATTCTCAATTTGTGATGAATA
This sequence comes from Lolium perenne, assembly GCF_019359855.2. Taxonomy (NCBI): domain Eukaryota; kingdom Viridiplantae; phylum Streptophyta; class Magnoliopsida; order Poales; family Poaceae; genus Lolium; species Lolium perenne. Next base: position 508,752 of record NW_027248971.1, on the reverse strand, counting down.
TATCTACTCTCCTAAGTAGAGTTGGTATTTGTCAATTCCCACCTTTAATCAGTTGACTTGGTTAGTTAGCACCCCAAATCTGAAAGTATATTCCCTCTAATGTTGTCATGATACATGCATACCTTAAGCAAGTATGACTCACTCCAATACCACTTACACATACCCTCAATGGAAATGATGACCATCATCTCGGCCATAGTGGAGTAATAGTTCATCTCATGAAACTTTAGGTCTGGAACCCCTCAATGTTTACCTTGCTCTAAATGTTTATGAAAACCTTTGGTGAGCTAACCCTACCCAAGTGTATGGTTTAGAAAAGCAAATGATTTGGACAAAGATGTTTGGAAAAGTGTTATATAGTTGGTTGTTGGCAAACAAAGGAAGTATGGGTGAAATGTTTTCAGAAAAGAGCACTGCGTATAAGTGTTCGCCATCCCAACTTTACTTAGCGCAACCACACTATCCAAAGTGGGCACGGGCTTAGTCTGTAGTTTGTCGAAGTTGGTATGAGACACCTTCACAACTCTCTAGGAGGGTCATGATGACCTCTGACGCCGGGTTGCGCTCTGGAGGAGGCAATGCACTGTAGTTTCCTAGCCGTAAGATTAGTGAGGGTCTTCCGCCGTGGCTCTGGAGATACGCTCAAAGAGAAGGTATGATGTCGGGGTGCCGGGAAGGATTAAGCCCACAGGGAAGGACTCGTGTCAAGGGAGACAGGCGAAAGACTATGACTGATTATCCGAGACTCGCATACTTTTGTATGACGAACCAGGGATGATCCCGGCGGATTTATCAGTTCTTGTGGGGAAAGTGCGCAAACTCTGCAGAGTCAAATATATTTGAATAGCCGTGTTTGCGTTCATGGACAAGTTGAAATGGCCATACTTAACCTGGGCTTGATTTTTGTTTTAGAAATGCTTTTCAAATGAAAATGAGAAAGTGTTGGATGTACCGGGAGGGTACGGGAGGACTTTTGCCGACCATATGGAGATGGTCGAGGAAAATGAAACAAAAATTGGGTGACCCTTCCTAGTGTTTCATGTAGATGAACTCTTCTTTAATAAAGATATAGAGATGTCGTAGTCTATCTTTTGAAGTATCTTCTTCAATAAAGATATAGAGATGTCGTAGTCTATCTTTTGAAGTATCTTCTTCAATAAAGATATAAATATGTTGTAGTCTATCTTTTGAAGTATCTTCTTCAATAAAGATATAGAGATGTCGTATTCTATCTTTTGAAGTATCTTCTTCAATAAATATATAGAGATGTCGTAGTCTATCTTTTGAAGTATCTTTCATCAACAAAGATATAGAGATGTCATAGGACTTCCTTAGTGTCCCCATCAACTAAGATGTCGGGACGCTATATCCACAAGAGAAACTGACTCACTTATGCATGCTATATCCATATGAGAAACTATTCTTCCTCTCTTGTCTCATTATTTAGTTCTTGTTAGTATCTTCGTGATGGTTTGCGAGTACAATTCCAAATGTACTCACAGCTATGTCCCTGGCTATTAACTTGGCCAAACTATGAGGAGGACTATGAAGATGATGGAGGGTACCAAGACGACTATGCGACCTAGGATGTTCTCCAAGTTAGCTGCTTGTAGGTCTAAGGCATGATTTGGGCCCGACGCCTTGATGTGTATCCACTGCTGTGTTTGTGAGAACTTGCCCGAAGTGACATTTATGTAAGACTGGGTCATGTGACCCTATTATTGTAAGACTTATTATTCTGTACTTTGTAATGGATGTTGTTATCTGGATATTCAGTTCGGTTATGTGCTCACAGCACACTGATCATGGGATCGTGAGTTGAAAGCATAACAGGGTATTTCGGACAGCTAGTCCGGGGTCCCCACATAGTGCCTTCTCACCAAGACTGCTAACAAACCTACTAATTGTAGCAATGCAACCAGTTAGTCGTTGCACATCTTTGAGACAAGTTGGCCTTTTGATGCACAAAATTGCCTTGATTTTCTCCTTGTTTATTTCGATGCCTCCGTGAGATACAATGAAGGCAAGGAGTTTTCCAGCTGGCACGCCAAAGACGCACTTTAGCAGATTCAACATCATCTTGTACCGTCGGAGATTTCCGAAGGTTTCCATGAGATCGCTGATCAAGTCGGATCCTTTCTGGGTCATGACCGCGATATCGTCGACGTAAGCTTGTACGTTCTGGACAATCTGGTCCTTCAAGCACCGCTGCATCGTACGTTGGTAGGTGGCACCTGCATTTTTCAAACCAAAGGACATGGTGACGTAGAAGTAAGTGCCAAAGGGTGTGATGAACGAGGTCTCCTTTTGGTCGGACTTCTTCATCCGGATCTGGTGATACCCGGAATATGCGTCAAGAAAACAGAGAAGTTCCGCCCCTACCGTCGAATCAATGACTTGGTCAATGCGCGGCAAGGGGAACGGATCCTTCGGACAATGATTATTCAAGCCGGAGTAATCTATGCACATTCTTAGTAATTCTTTTTGGTACAAGGACGGGGTTTGCGACCCAATCAGTATGGATAACTTCTACTGCAAAACCTGCCTCTTGTAACTTTGCTAATTCCATCCCTATGGTGCGGCGCTTCTTGTCTCCAAAGCGTCGCATAGCTTGTTTCACCGGTTTGTCACCCGGATTTATGTTGAAGTAGTGCTCGGCGAGTTCCCTTGGTACTCCGGACATGTCAGAAGGTTGCCATGCGAAGATATCCATGTTAGCTCAGAGGAACTCTACGAGCGCGTCTTCCTATTTGGGGTCCGAAAGACACCTTCTTGGAGTTGTCTCCTACCTTAAGGTCGACTTTCTTGGTTTCTATCGCGGCCTTGAACAAGTTTCTCTATTCGTAGATCTGCTTCTTGGTGGTATGCATCTCCTTTGGATTCACCGCGACTCTGTAGCCTTGCAGCTCCTCTTCAGATATCACAGATTGTACAAAGGTGGCCTCGCCCACCTCGCACTCTCGAGCTTTCTTGTAATCTCCGGAAGGACCAGAAATCTTGAGCTTGTTGTAGATGTAGCACGCCCTTGCGTGGAACTTGTGATTGGTGGGCCTGCCAAAAATTGCATGGTAGGAGCTCTTGAAGGGCACAAGCTCGAACATGTTCATCTCTTCGCGGAAATTATTAACATCGCCGAAGGCCAAGGGAAGTCTGATGCTGCCAAGAGAATTTGCTTTTTTACCCAGAACAACACCATGAAACTTAGTGGTGCTGTGCTTGAGCTATTCCTTGGTAAGTTGCATCTTCTCTAGAGTCTCCAGGTACATGATGTTCAGGCTGGCTCCGCCGTCCATGAGGCATTTGGAGAAGTCAAACCCATCGATGCGAGGACTCACAACCAAAGCATAGCACTCTTTTGGGATGACAGTGGGGTGATCCGCCCTGTCGAAGGTGCACGGGCTTTCCGACCACTTAATGTGTTGCGGCACAGCGGGAAGCGTGGCATTCAGGATCCGGAGAACTGACTTGTTAGCTTTGACCGTCCGAGTTCCGAGGAAGGTGTGGTAAGCTCCGGCACTCTTTTTGATGAAGGGGTTGGACTTATTAGCTGCGGAGCCCTCTTTGGGATCCGGCGAAGCGTCGTCCTCATCCATTGCCTCAGAACTGTCCTCATCCTTTTCCTTGTTCTTGCCCTTGCCTCATTTGCCGTGTGGGCGGTGTTTCCGCGCGCGTTTGTATCCTGCTTCCGGGTCGCCTTTTAGGTCATTGACCCACTTGCAGTTGCGGTTAGTATGGGAGGACTTGCTAGTAGCCGAATCCATGTGGGATGGGCACGACATGTCCCTATACTCTTCATAAGTTTGGGGAGCGCGGAACCTAGCAGCTGTGACCTCGTCAGCGCGCTGCTGGACCCTGTCGGCTCCGCCTCATGACCGCGGCCTCTTCCGCCTCCTCGACCTCCGCGTTGGAACGCAATGGCAACCATGTCGGTTCCGCTGCTCTTCTAGTCACCGGGGGGATTCTTCCGCTTATTGCTGTTGCTGCCACCACCGTTATCACGGTTCTTCTTTTGTTGGTGCAGGGGTATGGTGTGGCAGTAAGTTCACCACCTGCACCGTCATCAGTTGTGGTGTGAGTACGTGAGTCACACCCCAACTTTTGAAAACATGATTAGTTGTCCTTAGTGCAAAAATTATGGGGAACAAAAACTTTTTCTATAGACTAATTAGATGAATTGACTTGATATGTCTGTTACAATGAATTGCCTTGATCTGCTGGTAGATGAATTGTCTTGATTTTCTTGGTGATTTTTCACTTGAGCTACCCCTAAGAACAACACATCTAGTGGTAAAACAAGCAAATCACCTAACAAAACACATATGTGGCTTAGGAAAAGTTGTTTTCCTTTTTACTACATTGAAACCATCCACTGATGGCAACATGTGTGTGCCTACTTAAAATTCCTCCTTGTGGTACAATCTAGCTCAACCCATCTTTGATTCAAAACTTGGAATCATCTACCCCTTACTACATCCTTCTCTTGTACCCTAGTAAAAAACTTTAAGGCATCCAATTTTGGCTAAGTCCTAAATCTTTTTTTAGGTTCCATTTTGGAGCACCTGGATTAAGCTACCTCTTGCCATCTAAGGCAATGCACCTGGTCCTAGACCTGCCTTGCCATGAGCACTTCCCAACCATGTCCTTGCCTTGAACCAGATCACTCATATGCAAACTTATCCTTGATGGTTTTGAGGCCAAGTCAACGGTCTGTTTTGGCAGGCATAAAAGATTCAAACATTGGCAATTGATCTCTAAGCACCCACAACTGTTATGGGTGACCTCAATGCATGGATCTCCTCTATGCAACACCCTCTTCAAATTCCATGTCTTGCATGTCCCCTTCTACCCTTGCAACTCTTTTATTCACTTGATCTTGCACCCAATCCAAAGTTTAACCTTGAGATAACTTCCTCCACTTTTACCTCATGTTTTTCTTTAATCTAAGTAATCTCCACAAAACCAGGTGTGTGAATGATTTCTACATAATGTAGTAATCATATACCCTTGAGATCATATCCCCCAATTTTATTCTTACTTCTTTTAGTAAATTTTTCCAAAATCCTATTCTTGTTCTTCTCTAGTTTTAACCCTAAAACTACTTCTAGATTTATTAAAGATTTTCAAAATATTTATTTAATTAAAACAAGAAAATGAAATACGTTTTGTTTATCATCCCATTTCTACCAAGTACTGATTTATAAAACATTACTGTCTATTTTCCTTCCCTTTTTTAACAAAAGGCTTGTTTACGGTACTTATACCATTTCTTATTTTTCTCTTGCTTATTTTACATTTGAGAAAACTCTACCTTACTTGAGAAACTAAGTAGAACATTTTATCCTATGTTCTACCTAACCTCTCTCAAGATTTTCAAAATCCATTTCAATTAAATTCTTCCCCATTTGTCCCTAGACAATTGAGGTGTTTCAAATACCTTTCATATGAATTTTATTTCAAATGACAACTCTTGCACATCATATGCACATATCTGATCCACCACAGAGTATCTCCTCATCCCCCATTCATGATCGAGAAGATGATCATTTTACACCTTCAAATGAATAGTGTCCCCTAACCATCTCTTTTTCTTTGAAGATTCTCATAAACCTTTCTCTATTTTAATCTTGTGACTTGTCCTTATCTAGCTCCCCTACATGATCCTTTTTGACAACACATTGGCTCACCATTGGTCTCATATTTGTTAGTTGATGTCACCATATTCATCTTTGGTATTGTATGATTATTTCCATCACTATCCCTCTAAACCTTGGACTCTTTATCACTTGTAGGAACCTATTTTCTTTGCATAACACAAGTGGTGCCGTATGTCTTGCATAGGCACTTAAGAGCCATGTGTCTCATCTTGTTTTGAGTAGTTCAAGTCTCAAATCTTGTGGCGGCCATCTCCAAAATGGCATGCACATGAAACCTTGTACACCACAATCGCCATCATCTCCTTGGCACAAAGCCATCAAACAACAAATGCCATTGTGGTGCATATCATCATCACACTCCTCCTCCATCTCTATCTATTTATATTTTCATATACATCATCTAAGCCACCACCTTGGAAAAGAATCATGTGACTCCACCTTGATCAACATGCATAATGGAAGCTCCCTTTTGATGATTCATTTTTTGCATGACACAAGAAGGAGCCGGCCATGCCATGCATGGCACATATGCATCATGCCTCCCCATTAATATCTCTACTTTACTCCACCTTGGGAAGCCTCTCTTTCTTTGTGCCTTCCCAATGCCACTAATGAATTAAGCTTGGGTCAAAGAGCCTCCCTTCTCCCACAAGCCAGCCACCCACCCTGGCCAATCAAAGAAGGGGTTGCCACCCCACTTTTCCTCTATAAAAGCCCTTGGCCGGCCACCCCCTTCCTCTTTTCTTCTCATTTTTCACTCTCCACTCCTTCCTCCACTCCCTCCCATCTTTCTCCTACACTCCACCCACGAGCTGCTGATCCTCCTAGGCTCCATGACCGAGCCATGGCCATGGAAACCAGCCAAGATGCAGCTCCCCTCCTCCCTCGAGCTCCTCCTCTCCCCGAGTCACCATGAAAGCATCCCTTTCTCTCTTTTCCTCTAACCCTAGATGGATTCTTCTCCCTTTCTATTTTAATCTATTTCTAAGATTGGATCTTGATGTCGGTGCATGTTGAACCAAGCATGGAGAAGCTTGAGCCATCCTTAGATCTGGATCCTTTGACCAAAGTTCGTCCAAAACCATTATGTAATTTTTTCAATCTTGGTGTTTCAGATTCTGTATGAATTTGTAATATCCTCCAGAACTCGTGTGTAGCTCCGAATCGAGTGATTCAAATTTCCACGGGTAGCCAAAGAAAATATCTACAACTTGGCACCGGTCACACCCTAAAATTAGTTATAGATTTTCTTGGGTAAATAAAGTTCTGAAAACATGCAGAATCACTGTTTGTTAGATCTAAAACTTTCTACAAAACATTTTTTGGAAAACTCAACTTTCGGTGAAATCCCTCTTCAATAGCTTCTATTTTCCACAGGTGCCACTTAAAGTAACGTCCTAACATTGACATGGTGCACAGATGAAGTTTTGGTCAGAACTAACTTTATTCAATTACACCAGGAGTTTTGAAATGAATTTTTGAGTGAACCCAGTTGCATTAGAACCAGCTTTTCAATACATTTCAGATGCAGCCGACCTCATATTTTTAGGATTTTTGTAGGATTTTTTGTGAATTAAACTTGTTCTATGTGTACTGCAGACTCTAGCAAATTCCTAAATTTGTAGGATTAACCTTTTTGCGTGAATCCAATTGGGTTAGTATTGTTTTAGTACTGGCCATAGAGGAAAAATATTGTTAGTCTCTGTTCATGCATATTTGTTACTATTAGTAATGTGTGGGTGTTACATGAGTTGCTGAATCAAAACTTTTTGTTTATTTAAAATCCTTGATCACCTCTTTTTATTAGGAGTGGACAACCTTTGTTTTATTCTTGGAAAACAAAGCCCTCTGCAACAAAGTTCTCTTGTTTTTCTTAAGTTTTTCAAATAGTGTGGTATAATGTTTACCTCCTATTTTTGTCTAATGTTTTATTAGCAAAATAAAGTAGGAAAGTGTGTTCTGCTTCTCCAAAAATGTTTGAAAATATAATATTAATGTTTTTGATGCCAAACCAATGCACTTGTCTTCTTTGTGGTGTTATCTACTAGGGGATATTTATTTATGCCATGCTCTGTTGCCTTTTTGTAAGTGAGAAATATGGGTTTTCTTTTAAAATTATTTTGTTGTGACTTTAAGTCCTTAGTATGTTAGCCCTTAGTGGAATGGTTAAATTATGATTGTTGCATGTTTGTTTTGTAGGTGCAAAGTGTTGATTGTGTTTCTTTTATATTTTCCGGCGATAGATGCGAACAATTCAGGAGGGGAAGGAGAAGTAGTTCGGACAAGGATTTCATTTATATTGTTGGAACTCTTATTTGATGGAGTTGAGGAAGTCCAGGGACAAATGAGCCAACCAAGGCAAGCCATCTTTTGATCTCTTGCTATTTATCCTTCTTGTTGTGTTCATTGTTCCATTATATACTTGGTTCCTTGTATCTTGTGTATGTTTGGTCCTCTACACTATGCATACTTACTCCCAAGTATGTTCTATCCCTTGTTAATGCTATGCATACTTACTCCCAAGTATGTTGAACCCCTTGTTGATGTTATGCATGCTTACTCTAAGCATGTATGCCCCCCTTGATCACCTATATTATCATCTTCTTAGTGGTATGATGATTAACATCATGACCCTTGTTCTATCACCCTACTTATATTGTCCCTATGCATGCTTACCTTAAGCATGTATGATTCCCCTCATTTGACATCTCTTGTACACTCACATTAGTGGTATGATAGCTAGTGTCAACACCCGGATTTTTAGTTCCAGATGCCTATTATGCCATACATCGCAATCCTGTGAAGATTGTTTTTGCGAGACATAATAGTCGATGTCACAGAACATTATTCATTACAAACCATAATCGTCTTACAACAAGGAATCTCATGATCCAATTTACAACAACAGTTGATCTAAAGATCAAATACAAAATACATAGCGGAAGAAACGTAGTAGCGGTCCATCTGTTCCATAGGCAACGCTTGACGGTGGGAGGTGGTCCTAGTTATCATAGACATCCTGTTATCCATCTTCCTAGTACTGGTGCTCCTCTTCATAGTCTGACCATTTGAATAGCCAGAGACAAAGCTATGAGTACTTTATAAAGTACTCGCAAACTACCACTAATAGAAGTACTAGTAGCTCTAATAAGGTTTCTAAGCTTCGAGGTTTATTTGCACAAAGCTTGTTTTATTTCATAAAGACTTAATAGTCAAAGACTCTTTATTTGTCAAAAATTACTCAAGTGGGAACATTAGTGTCATTCCCACAACTTGGTGGTAGTCAAGTCAAGTTAACCTTTCAAGTCACAAGTAATTTTGAAAACATCTGACAATGGAACAGTATGGTCATCCAACCGTCCATGACCGCAGACGCGGCTATTCGAATAGTTTTACACTCTCCTGAGGTTGTACACTTGTGCCACAACTTTTGATTACATCCGTCAGGGATAGCCCTAAATCATCATACTCAGTATGCGGATCATCAACCATTAACCTTTTACTTACATACCCTCGTATAGGCACCTCCCCTATGAGCTTGGCCTCCCAGCGATGGCGATCTGGCATCCTGGGAACTGCACAGGGCTTGGGTAGGACATTCATCTCTATTTCACGTCATTTCACTTTTCACGGAGGCAGCCTCGGTATAACCCCTATGATGCTTGTTCAGAGGGAACCCATACTAAAGTACATAAATTTCCAGCTAAGCCCTACCCATTATATGGTATTGTGGGGGTACTCCAAAGTTGGAATGGTATCGCATCCGAACCCAACCATCAGTTTTTGTCACATTCACCTTGTCATTCAAAATTCATATTCACCTTCAAAACTTTCTGTAGAATGACTCATCATTCTAAGGTTTTCAAAGTCATTTGATTCACATGTTCCCATCTAGAGTAGTCAATTTTTGTTTTAGCACTAGCAACTAATCATGAGGGGTGCTAACTAAATTTCAGCTCTCTAGGCTAAATTTGATGCTCTTGTAGTATTCTATCTCTAGACCAGTATCAACTGTAAGAAAAAGCCTTGGTAAACAAAGTAAAATATTGCAAGATAAAAACTTGGGCTTGGGCAAATCCTTAAACAAAAGAATATTGCAAGTGTAGCTTGCACTAGTATTGCTTGCATTAGTAGAGCTTGCTCATGGGAATATCTTGTATTGGTAATATCTTCCCTTGGTTGGTACAATGATCAAAGTATTCCTCCTCTTCTTCGTAGAAGACCTCCTCCTCCTCGTAGCCTTCGGTACTAGCGTCTATAAACGGATACGAGGTATACAATCACCAAACAATACTTAAGTATTCTATTTACCACACAAGATGATCTAGCATCATCACAATCATCACCCAACATAATACTAGGCTTTCCATTCATTTCTTTTGAAGAGTAATTTCCTCTCATTGAAAATTACTAAGATTTAATATCCTCAAATAATAAAATATGAGGCCATGTAACAAAAGTCATAACCTCACATCAAACTACTTGGGAAAGTGATTTAAATGGGATGCTACATCTCATAGATTTTAAATACTATTTTTGAAATAATTTAAATGGGCTAGAAATAGCCACATAGCCATTATTTGAATCTAGCCCATGATCATATGAAACACCCATGTCACATTTTTACATATTCAAATAGAGTATTTGAAATTTGAATTATGAGAGGTGGAATCACCTCAAAATACATTAGGGTCGATTTTATAAAAATGTTTGAATTTGGCAAATGTACTGCCTTGTTATTTTTATTGCAATTGTTATGTAATAAATCAAGGGTTGAGACCAGTGAGGTTGGATAGATATTTTCATCTACTTTCACAAAAAATTTGAATCATTCAAATTGGCTTAGTAGATTTGTTTTTATTCAATTTTGAAAAGGACACCAGTATTTGAATTTAGGTTAAAAGAATTCAATCGAATTCAAACTGATGGGCTTAGGCGGGAAAAAGGAAATGGGCCAGAGACAGAGTTAACATGCCGGCCCAGCAGTGCGTCTCGCACACGCGGGTGGCCTGACAATGGTTCCCACGCGTCAGTGGGTTATAAACGCCGAAGCGGTATGAGCGAGAGGGGGCTGTTGGATTAAAACAGGATCGGACGGCCGAGGCTCGTCTCCATCCTCGAATATAAATGGCGGGGAGCTTCCTACCGGCGACGGGCCTAGGGGGTTGGAGGCTCACCGGAGGGCGGGCGAGGGTCGACGAGGCTGGCAGACGTCGTCGAAGATGACGGCGAGGCTCATGGTACTGGCAGCAGCTCCTGGGGTGGCTCCAATCGTCGGCGAGCTTGTGGTGACCCTGGCGGAGCTCCGGCGAACAATTGGGGCGGTGGTGATGAAATTGGGAGGGGGCAGTGCTCGAGGAGGGTCAGGGAGAGGAGAGGAGGATAGTGGTGTGAAGAAATAGCAAGGGGGAGTGCTCCTTTTATAGGGAGCGAGAGGTGCTGCGGGTGGTCAAGGTGGCGGACGGTGAGGTGGTGCTACAGACGACCAGAGGCGTGGGCAAGGACGGTGCGCTGTTCACGGTGTCATGGTGATCATCATGAGCGTCATTGCAAGGAAAATGGTGGTCAGGAGCGGTGGTGCGGTCGATGTCTCTAGCGGTACCGTGGTGGACGTCGGCGATGATGGCGACGGCGACAGGGCACGGGAGAGAGAATGACGATGTCTGGCGTGTGACCGGTGTCGTGGCGATGCTTAGGGCGAGCTCTGATGGCGAGGCAAGGACGGAGGTGACGGGGCACCATGGCGCTCTGGCGTGTGCGGTGATCGTGGCCATGCGCGCGCTAGCGTCCCTGGGTGATGTGGGCGCGTCCTGGGCTTGGCGTGCAGAGCCTCTCCTTGGCCAGGGGCTTGTACCAGCGTGATCAGGTGAGTGAGGTCAATCTCCAGGACATGGTGAGGTAGACCAGGGAAGAGAGGAGAGAGGGATGGCATGGTGAGTGACATAGGCATGTCTTGGTCATGTTTCTCCATGAACAGTGGTGCCAAGGCTTGAAATTATTCAGAGGATGCAAGGAGGCACTGAGGATGACACAAGCACAAATGGTTTAGGCTAAAATGTGGGGACCCCAGACTAACTGTCCGAAATACCCTGTTATGTATACAGTTGACGATCCCATGATCAGTGCACCGTGAACACATAACTGAACTAATATCAAATTACATCATCCTTTACAAAACGTAATAAGAAAATTACAATGAGGTCACATGACCAATCTTTACATAATAGCCTCGAAGGGCCTAATCTAATCATCAGAGTCGCGGAATCACTTCAGCAGCGTAGAGCCCAAGTCATCTGCCTTAACCCTACAGGCAACTGACTGGGAAGACGTTCCTAGCCCGCATAGACGTCGTCCACTCCTTCTTCTTCTGGTCGAATTCCTCCAAGTCTGGCCAAGTAAATAGCCAGGGACAAAGCCGTGAGTACATTGGAATTGTACTCGCAAACCATCAAGAAAGGTGCTAACATTGCTAACTAAAAGAGACAAGAGAGGAAGAATAGTTTCTCTTGTGGATATAGCATGTGAAAGAGAATCAGTTTCTCTTGTGGATATAGCATGTGAAAGAGAATCAACTTCTCTTGTGGATATAGCATCCCAACATCGCAGTTGAAGGGGACACTAAGAGAGTTCTAAGACATCTATATATCTTTGTTGAAGAAGATACTTCAAAAGAGTTCCTCAACATAAAACACTAGGATGGGAGTAGCCCAATTTTATTTATCCTTCTCGACCATCTCCATATGGTTGACACATCCTTTCCCGTACCCTTCCGGTACTTCAAAACAAGTTCTTTCCTTTCATTTGCCAAACGATTTTGTAAACCAAAACTCATCAGGCTAAGCAACAGCCATTCCAACCGTCCATGACCGCGGACGCGGCTATTCGAATAGATTTTACTCTGCAGAGTTTGCACACTTTCCCCACAAGATCCGCGAGTTCATCATGTGGGCATCATCCCCGCATATCAACTATGCCATGACAAAAACTCGGACATAGCCTTTCGCCTATTCGTCTTAGCACGGGATCCTACCCTATGGAGTATGTACCTCCCCGGCACCGTGGCAGCTCACCTCACTTTGAGCGTGGCTCCACCGCCAAGCCAGGAGACCCATAGTGTCTTCCGGACGGGTCAGCCCCGAAGGCCTCCCGTTATACTATTGTCTCCACCAACGACAATCCGGATTCAGGGGTAACCTTACCCTTATATAGTTGTGCGGTGTCCCATGTTAAGAAGAACAAACTACGAGCTAAGCCCCGTCCCACTCCAGGGTAATGTGGTTGCGCGGGTTAATTGTCACGGGTGAATACTTAGGCGCCAAAGTTTTCGAAAACAAGATTTTCTTTTCAACCATCTTTGCCAAGATCCTTTCCTTTCATAAACATGCACTTGGGTAAGTCCAACTCACCCAAGGTTTTCAAAAATTCTTTTCAACAAGGTATTTTTCCAAGGGGGTTCCCAACCTATAGTTTTATGAAGGAACTAAGGGTCACAATGACATGATGCTAGCCATCATACTACTAAGGGGATGATAATTGAGGTGTTAAGGGGATCATACATACATAGGATAAGCATGTATAGGGACAACATAATTAAGATGATTCAAGCAAGGGTCATGATGTTAATCATCATACCACTAAGAAGATGACAACATGGATATGGTCAAGCGGGCATACATGCTTAGGGTAAGCATGCATAACATCAACAAGGGGGTTCACATACTTGGGAGCACGTATGCAAAGCATCAACAAGGGGTTCAACATACTTTGGGAATAAGTATGCATAGAGTAGAGGACCAAAAATCACACATGATACAAGGAACCAAGTACATAATGGAGCAATGAGCACAACAAGAAGGATAAATAGCAAGAGATCAAAAGATGTCTTGCCTTAGCTTATTTGTCCCTGGACTTCTTCAACTCCATCAATATAAGAATCCCAACAATAAAAATAAAATCCTCGCCCGAACCACTTCTCCTTCTTCTCCGAATTGTTCGCATCTAACGCCGGAAAATATAAAAGAACACAATCAACACATTGCACCCATCATAACAAGCATGCAACAATCAACAATCAAAAGCTAATCACTCTACTAAGTCTAACATATTAAGGTCTTATATATACTACCAAGCAACTAAAAGAGAACCCATTTTATTTACCTAGTAAAGGTATGAGAGTATCACACTTAGCAAATGCCTCTCTCGGCATCACCATGGAACAAACTAAGTACCCCTGGTAGATAACATCATAAAGAGGACAAGTGCATTAATTTGGTATTAAAAACATTCACATTATAATTTCAAACTGTTTTGGAAAATTGGGAACTCATTTTTCCTATTTTATCTTGTTTATGAAACACTACTAATAAAAGGGAGTAAATAATATTCTACACCATTTGAAATCTTAAGTAAAACAATAACACTTGGTTTAAGTTGCAAAAGGTTTAGTTTTGCAGGAATAAAACATAGGTTGACCATTTTTAAATGGAAGAGGTGGTCAAGGATTTTAAATAAGCAAAAGTTTTGGTACAACATTTCATGTGACACACACTTAGCACAAATAGTAACCAAAAATTATGAAAAGGGTCTAACACTAATTATTCTAGATTTTCAGTACTAAAATGAGGCTAAGAAAATTGGATTCATTCAAAAAGGTTAATTTTTCAAATTTAGAAACTAGAAATACTAAACAATAACCAGTGATCATGTTTAATACATTAAAAATCGTACAAAAATCCTAAAAATATGGGGCCAGTGGCATTGGAAAGGTAATAAAATTTGTGAACCAATGCAATTGGTTTCACTTGATTCGGATTAGTAGATCTCGAGATATTCACAAATTGGTGTTACTGGTTCTTCACACATTTTAACAGCAAAATGAATTTGAAAAGGGGCAGGAAAAACTGGGCCACGCGGGGGTGCAGCATTGGGCCGGCCCAGGGAGCTTTTCCAGGTGGAGGGTGAAGAAAAAAGAAAAAGAGAGGAGGAGGGGGCCAAGGCGGGCCAGGCCATGCATGGGCCGACGTGGCCAGCAGGCCATGCAGCCGCACGCTCGGGATCGATCGGCACGAGGCCGTCGTCTCCACGATGCGAGGCAGGGACGCGAGCAGCGGAGGGAAACGCAGAGACGGGTGGGTCTGGGGCTCACCTGGCGGCTGGCGGGCGACGGCGAGGTCGGGGCGGAGCAGCGGCGGGTCGCCGGCGTCCAGGCGCGCATCCAGGGGCTTCCTCCGCTCGAACAGTAGCCCCTCCCGGCGGGTTTCTTCCTCGCAGCAACTCCCGGCAAAACAACTCCGGCGGTGGCTCCGGCGGCCCTGGAGGGAAACGGAGGGGCTCGTTAGGGCAAGGGGAGGACGGTGAGAAGGATGAAGCAAGGAGGAAGGGACGAGGATGCCGGGGTCGAGCTCGACCGTGCCCGTCACCCTTGCGGTGACCACGGCCGTGGCATGCTTGCCGCCGAGCAGCAGCAGGGTAGAGCTCCTCAGTGCTCTGTGAGAGAGCTGGGAGGGTGGAGAGGGGTAGTGTGGAGGAGGAGAGCGAGCTGGGGCGCCTTTTATAGGCGGGCAGGGAAGCAGCAGGCGGGAGCGGGCGGTGACCACGACCAATGGCCAAGCAGGGTGGTGGCGTTGGCCAATGGATGGCGAGTTGCTGACGTCGGGGCGGTGCTGGGTGATGACGTGAGGGCGCTGTAGTCAGCAGGCAGCGCGGGGGAGGGGAGGGTCGAGCGGGAGAGGGGTTCTGCGTGCGTGTGTCTCGTTTTGGGGTCGGTCTAGGGTTCAGGTGGGATTGGGCTGTGGCCTGGTTCGGTTTGGACTCGGTTTGGGAGAAAGGAGAGGGTCCAGGGTGGGCTTCTAGAAGATTTGGGGTCAGGCCTGAGGGTGGTGCATGGGTTGGTGTCAAGGGAAGGTGGCCCGGCCATGTTTGAGGGACACAAAGTTATGGGAAGGGGAGGGTGCATGCATGGTGGTGTTGAGCAAAAGGTGTTGGTCCAAAATTTGGTGTGGAAAGATTTTGAATGAACTCATTTGGAAAGGAGATAGGAGAAAATATATTATTTATTTAAAACTATCAAATGATCATGTTGGTCCAACAAGGTTTGGAAATTTTAAGACAAGGTGAGAGGAAGATAGTGATGATTTTGGTGAGGTGAAGATGAGATAAAGGGAGATGTAGGTGTAGATCAAAAGATAATTGTTGGAATCTCTTCACATGTCTAAGGCAAATTTTGAATGAAAAATATTTGAATTTTTAGAGACATGCAAGGTAGTACTTTGATTTTAAAAGTAAACTAGTAGAAGTTTATGCACAACTATGCATGGTAGATCTTCTTTATTTGATTTTAAAAGGTGCAAGGATGGCACCTATACCATAGCCATGCATTTAAAAGAAAGAGTAAAATAAATACTTCTTTTGAAAACCTTATTGGCTTGAAAACAATGGGGTGGTAAAATATTATCCACAATCCCTCTTGTGATTTGAAGAAAATATTTGAAGAGATTCGAATAAAACTAGAAGTGGTTTATGTGATAAAACTAGAGAAGGAAATAAATAAGGTTGTGGGAATTTTGTAAGGGAAAGGAAAATTTAATTTTGAGAAAAGTGATCCTAAGGGTAGATGGTGGGTACATAATGTACCCATCATTCTCACTCTTGTTTTTGTGAAAATAAAACCTAGAATATCTAAAAGCAAGAGGTAAAAGTTGAAGATGGGATCTAGTGGTGCAACATAGGATAGGGCATAAGATGAAGTTAAATAAATGTGTTGCAAAGGTAAAATGGGACATGCAAGACGTGGAAGTTGTAGAAGGTGCTGCATAGATGAGATCCATGCATTGAGGTCACCAAATAACAGTTGTGGGTGCTTAGATATCCACTGCCAAAGTTTGAACATTTTAAGCCTGCCAAAAATAGATTTTTGACTTGGCCTTAAAACCGACAAGGATAAACGAGTATAAGAGGGGTTTGGTTCAAGGCAAGGACATGGTTGGGAAGTGCTCATGGCAAGGTAGATTTAGGACCAGGTGTATTGGCTTAGATGGCAAGAGGTAGCTTAATCCAGGGGCTCCAGAATGGGACCTGATAACAGTTTTAGGACTTAGCCAGATTTCTTAGGTCCTAGGGTTTTGTGACTAGGATAAGGGAGAAGGATATATTAAGGAGTGGATGATATTCAAACTTGAATTGAAAATAGGGTGAGCTAAAGTGCATTACAGAGATGATCCCAAGTTTTGAAATCAAGGATGATTTTACCACTAGAGGTGTAGTTCTTTGAGGTAGCTCAAGACAAAATTCAACAAGCAATCAAGACAATTCATCTACCAACAGATCAAAGTATTTCATTCTAACCAACAGATCAAGACAATGCATCTAATTGGCTTCTAGAAAAAGTTTTTGTTCCCCCTGATTTTTGCACTAAGGACAATTAAACATGGTTGCAAAAGTTGGGGTGTGACAGTTCTTCCACCCTTAAAATAATCTCGTCCCGAGATTACAAAGCGTAGAACTAGAGGGGTTGTGAAGTTTAACTAAAGTTAGACTCCATTCTTTTGTAGATGTGCCGTTGTTGAGCGGGTTGCCACTCCAGCTTCTGAGAGACATGGTAACTTCTGGCCGAGGGCAAGCTTTGTGAAGAGGTTGACTACTCCATGCAGGTGTTAGATCTGAAGCTTCTAAACGATCCTAGCGAGGGTTCAGGGAGAGTTAGTGCACTCTAACGGTGCATTGGCAGGGTGGAAAACTTTTTAGAGTTAGCTTAAAATTTTAGTGGAAGACTTGTCTTCCACCCTTAAAATTGTTCGTCAGGGGTTCTGAAGAACTCAGAGCTTCTGCCACGGGTCTTGTCGGCGCTTTCGAAGGAGTCATCAATCTCTCGTCATGAGTTGAACATCTGGAGCGATGTGTAGTCCACAACTTTAAGGGAAGTAAAAGCATCCCAACAAGTTCCCAACGGTGTTTTAGAAAGGTTGAAAATGTTAGGGGTAGCTCCAATTTTCAGTGGAATAAGATTTTTCATCGGGATTTTGGAAAAACTCTGAGCTTCTGCCTTGTGGTTCTATCTGGGGCTTCTGAAGAATTTATCGATCTTCTGGATTGAGTTGAAGAATCTTCACAGGAGACGTGTAGACCACGGCTTCAAGAGGCACGTACTCACGGTGTTTACTAAACCATATAACGCGCGGTAGGTTAGTAAGTCGATGAAGCGCCTGGTTGGTATCCATATGAAGCAGCAACAAGGGTCGTCGAAGACAATCTTCAGCTTGGGTGTCAGTGCTGACTTATACTGGTTAAGAAGTGAGCGGTAAACTACACCTAGTCTTGAGTCTTGAGATATCTTCATGATCTTCACTTGATGAGGACCAGATGAACCATGTGATGCAGGTTGGCTTTGACACTATTGCTCTCTCAGCTTGTTAGACGGTGTGTTAGAGGGTAGTTTCAAAAAGTTATCCTCGAGGTTAGCGCGATTATACTCCAAGGTTAGACAAAGTTAGTATGTCTTCTCGCAGAGGTGCAGTTACTCTTGAATGTAGGGGCTTCTGCTTTCTTGGCGTAGTAGAGATGCTCCAGCTGATCTTGAAAGTAGTTAGTGCAGATAGGGGTCTTGGTTAGTTTTTCCGAAGGTTGAAAAACAACTACTAACGGGGTTAGAGTTAGAGCCTTTTGTTAACCTATCCAACTAACTAGATGTTAGCAATCCATCGGCAAGGTAGATGAGGGTGAAAACATCTTTGGGGGGCTTCCTAAGTTGGTTTATCACACTAAGAGTGTTTTTCACACCGAAAGACCAAGACAAACATACATACAACAAACAGACAAAAACACTCAAGGCAACACACTTGTGGAACTACAAGAAATCATCAAACCAGACATGGTAACATAAGTACCCAGAAATTCCTAATGCGCGGGGGTAGCTCAATCAAAGCGATTGAGTTTGTCCTATCCATCCTATAGGTTAGGGGCTGGACACATATGTTGATGTCTTCATCTTGCTGACATTGACTTCAACAAAGGTTCTAGAAGCAGTTGGTGGTGATGCGGCCTGGTGTTGAGTCGTCGATGTTGAGGCAGAGGTTAAAACGGTGTAGTCTTCTTGCTCAGCATCCCGGGGACGTGAGGTCTTCGAAGGGTTAATTGCTGAAGAGCTCCATAGACGACAACTTCTCGTGACAAACCTAAAAATTACTAGTCCAGAAATTGAGGACTTGATCCTTGACGACTGCAAAAGTGCGGGTCCAAAGAGGAACAAGGTCAGCTCCCTGACAGACTTTGGTGACAACCAAAGACATGATCTAATTATCCCTTTATGTGCACACTAAGTCGGCCTCAAATCTTCAATAGCTGATGTTGGAGATACAAGAGTATTCCTGAGAGATTGATCCACCTTCGACTTCGAGTCTCCGGGTCTGAGTCGGGGACATCGTCCAGTATGTAGGTTAATAGAGTAAGAATTTTCGAACATTTTTTTATAAAGCGGAGAGATAAGAATTTGGAAGTTTTGAAGAAATAAAAGGAGTAGAAGCTATGCTTCCGACGAAAGAAAGAATTTGTTTGGTAAATAGTTTTGCCAAAGTACTTGTTCCCTAACTAACGTCCATGCTAACTAAGGTCTCCTACAGTCAGGATAGCTCTGATACCAGCTCTGTGGGGACCCCAGACTAACTGTCCGAAATACCCTGTTATGTATACAGTTCACGATCCCATGATCAGTGCACCGTGAACACATAACTGAACTGATATCAAATTACATCATCCTTTACAAAACGTAATAAGAAAATTACAATGAGGTCACATGACCAATCTTTACATAATAGCCTCGAAGGGCCTAATCTAATCATCAGAGTCGCGAAATCACTTCAGCAGCGTAGAGCCCAAGTCATCTGCCTTAACCCTACATGCAACTGACTGGGAAGACGTTCCTAGCCCGCATAGACGTCGTCCACTCCTTCTTCTTCTGGTCGAATTCCTCCAAGTCTGGCCAAGTAAATAGCCAGGGACAAAGCCGTGAGTACATTGGAATTGTACTCGCAAACCATCAAGAAAGGTGCTAACATTGCTAACTAAAAGAGACAAGAGAGGAAGAATAGTTTCTCTTGTGGATATAGCATGTGAAAGAGAATCAGTTTCTCTTGTGGATATAGCATGTGAAAGAGAATCAACTTCTCTTGTGGATATAGCATCCCAACATCGCAGTTGAAGGGGACACTAAGAGAGTTCTAAGACATCTATATATCTTTGTTGAAGAAGATACTTCAAAAGAGTTCCTCAACATAAAACACTAGGATGGGAGTAGCCCAATTTTATTTATCCTTCTCGACCATCTCCATATGGTTGACACATCCTTTCCCGTACCCTTCCGGTACTTCAAAACAAGTTCTTTCCTTTCATTTGCCAAACGATTTTGTAAACCAAAACTCATCAGGCTAAGCAACAGCCATTCCAACCGTCCATGACCGCGGATGCGGCTATTCGAATAGATTTTACTCTGCAGAGTTTGCACACTTTCCCCACAAGATCCGCGAGTTCATCATGTGGGCATCATCCCCGCATATCAACTATGCCATGACAAAAACTCGGACATAGCCTTTCGCCTATTCGTCTTAGCACGGGATCCTACCCTATGGAGTATGTACCTCCCCGGCACCGTGGCAGCTCACCTCACTTTGAGCATGGCTCCACCGCCAAGCCAGGAGACCCATAGTGTCTTCCGGACGGGTCAGCCCCGAAGGCCTCCCGTTATACTATTGTCTCCACCAACGACAATCCGGATTCAGGGGTAACCTTACCCTTATATAGTTGTGCGGTGTCCCATGTTAAGAAGAACAAACTACGAGCTAAGCCCCGTCCCACTCCAGGGTAATGTGGTTGCGCGGGTTAATTGTCACGGGTGAATACTTAGGCGCCAAAGTTTTCGAAAACAAGATTTTCTTTTCAACCATCTTTGCCAAGATCCTTTCCTTTCATAAACATGCACTTGGGTAAGTCCAACTCACCCAAGGTTTTCAAAAATTCTTTTCAACAAGGTATTTTTCCAAGGGGGTTCCCAACCTATAGTTTTATGAAGGAACTAAGGGTCACAATGACATGATGCTAGCCATCATACTACTAAGGGGATGATAATTGAGGTGTTAAGGGGATCATACATACTTAGGATAAGCATGTATAGGGACAACATAATTAAGATGATTCAAGCAAGGGTCATGATGTTAATCATCATACCACTAAGAAGATGACAACATGGATATGGTCAAGGGGGCATACATGCTTAGGGTAAGCATGCATAACATCAACAAGGGGGTTCACATACTTGGGAGCACGTATGCAAAGCATCAACAAGGGGTTCAACATACTTTGGGAATAAGTATGCATAGAGTAGAGGACCAAAAATCACACATGATACAAGGAACCAAGTACATAATGGAGCAATGAGCACAACAAGAAGGATAAATAGCAAGAGATCAAAAGATGGCTTGCCTTAGCTTATTTGTCCCTGGACTTCTTCAACTCCATCAATATAAGAATCCCAACAATAAAAATAAAATCCTCGCCCGAACCACTTCTCCTTCTTCTCCGAATTGTTCGCATCTAACGCCGGAAAATATAAAAGAACACAATCAACACATTGCACCAATCATAACAAGCATGCAACAATCAACAATCAAAATCTAATCACTCTACTAAGTCTAACATATTAAGGTCTTATATATACTACCAAGCAACTAAAAGAGAACCCATTTTATTTACCTAGTAAAGGTATGAGAGTATCACACTTAGCAAATGCCTCTCTCGGCATCACCATGGAACAAACTAAGTACCCCTGGTAGATAACATCATAAAGAGGACAAGTGCATTAATTTGGTATTAAAAACATTCACATTATAATTTCAAACTGTTTTGGAAAATTGGGAACTCATTTTTCCTATTTTATCTTGTTTATGAAACACTACTAATAAAAGGGAGTAAATAATATTCTACACCATTTGAAATCTTAAGTAAAACAATAACACTTGGTTTAAGTTGCAAAAGGTTTTGTTTTGCAGGAATAAAACATAGGTTGATCATTTTTAAATGGAAGAGGTGGTCAAGGATTTTAAATAAGCAAAAGTTTTGGTACAACATTTCATGTGACACACACTTAGCACAAATAGTAACCAAAACTTATGAAAAGGGTCTAACACTAATTATTCTAGATTTTCAGTACTAAAATGAGGCTAACAAAATTGGATTCATTCAAAAAGGTTAATTTTTCAAATTTAGAAACTAGAAATACTAAACAATAACCAGTGATCATGTTTAATACATTAAAAATCGTACAAAAATCCTAAAAATATGGGGCCAGTGGCATTGGAAAGGTAATAAAATTTGTGAACCAATGCAATTGGTTTCACTTGATTCGGATTAGTAGATCTCGAGATATTCACAAATTGGTGTTACTGGTTCTTCACACATTTTAACAGCAAAATGAATTTGAAAAGGGGCAGGAAAAACTGGGCCACGCGGGGGTGCAGCATTGGGCCGGCCCAGGGAGCTTTTCCAGGTGGAGGGTGAAGAAAAAAGAAAAAGAGAGGAGGGGGGGGGGCCGAGGCGGGCCAGGCCATGCATGGGCCGACGTGGCCAGCAGGCCATGCAGCCGCACGCTCGGGATCGATCGGCACGAGGCCGTCGTCTCCACGATGTGAGGCAGGGACGCGAGCAGCGGAGGGAAACGCAGAGATGGGCGGGTCTGGGGCTCACCTGGTGGCTGGCGGGCGACGGCGAGGTCGGGGCGGAGCAGCGGCGGGTCGCCGGCGTCCAGGCGCGCATCCAGGGGCTTCCTCCGCTCGAACAGTAGCCCCTCCCGGCGGGTTTCTTCCTTGCAGCAACTCCCGGCAAAATAGCTCCGGCGGTGGCTCCGGCGGCCCTGGAGGGAAACGGAGGGGCTCGTTAGGGCAAGGGGAGGACGGTGAGAAGGATGAAGCAAGGAGGAAGGGACGAGGATGCCGGGGTCGAGCTCGACCGTGCCCGTCACCCTTGCGGTGACCACGGCCGTGGCATGCTTGCCGCCGAGCAGCAGCAGGGTAGAGCTCCTCAGTGCTCTGTGAGAGAGCTGGGAGGGTGGAGAGGGGTAGTGTGGAGGAGGAGAGCGAGCTGTGGCGCCTTTTATAGGCGGGCAGGGAAGCAGCAGGCGGGAGCGGGCGGTGACCACGACCAATGGCCAAGCAGGGTGGTGGCGTTGGCCAATGGATGGCGAGTTGCTGACGTCGGGGCGGTGCTGGGTGATGACGTGAGGGCGCTGGCGCCAGCAGGCAGCGCGGGGGAGGGAAGGGTCGAGCGGGAGAGGGGTTCTGCGTGCGTGTGTCTCGTTTTGGGGTCGGTCTAGGGTTCAGGTGGGATTGGGCTGTGGCCTGGTTCGGTTTGGACTCGGTTTGGGAGAAAGGAGAGGGTCCAGGGTGGGCTTCTAGAAGATTTGGGGTCGGGCCTGAGGGTGGTGCATGGGTTGGTGTCAAGGGAAGGTGGCCCGGCCATGTTTGAGGGACACAAAGTTATGGGAAGGGGAGGGTGCATGCATGGTGGTGTTGAGCAAAAGGTGTTGGTCCAAAATTTGGTGTGGAAAGATTTTGAATGAACTCATTTGGAAAGGAGATAGGAGAAAATATATTATTTATTTAAAACTATCAAATGATCATGTTGGTCCAACAAGGTTTGGAAATTTTAAGACAAGGTGAGAGGAAGATAGTGATGATTTTGGTGAGGTGAAGATGAGATAAAGGGAGATGTAGGTGTAGATCAAAAGATAATTGTTGGAATCTCTTCACATGTCTAAGGCAAATTTTGAATGACAAATATTTGAATTTTTAGAGACATGCAAGGTAGTACTTTGATTTTAAAAGTAAACTAGTAGAAGTTTATGCACAACTATGCATGGTAGATCTTCTTTATTTGATTTTAAAAGGTGCAAGGATGGCACCTATACCATAGCCATGCATTTAAAAGAAAGAGTAAAATAAATACTTCTTTTGAAAACCTTATTGGCTTGAAAACAATGGGGTGGTAAAATATTATCCACAATCCCTCTTGTGATTTGAAGAAAATATTTGAAGAGATTCAAATAAAACTAGAAGTGGTTTATGTGATAAAACTAGAGAAGGAAATAAATAAGGTTGTGGGAATTTTGTAAGGGAAAGGAAAATTTAATTTTGAGAAAAGTGATCCTAAGGGTAGATGGTGGGTACATAATGTACCCATCATTCACACTCTTGTTTTTGTGAAAATAAAACCTAGAATATCTAAAAGCAAGAGGTAAAAGTTGAAGATGGGATCTAGTCGTGCAACATAGGATAGGGCATAAGATGAAGTTAAATAAATGTGTTGCAAAGGTAAAATGGGACATGCAAGACGTGGAAGTTGTAGAAGGTGCTGCATAGATGAGATCCATGCATTGAGGTCACCAAATAACAGTTGTGGGTGCTTAGATATCCACTGCCAAAGTTTGAACATTTTAAGCCTGCCAAAAATAGATTTTTGACTTTGCCTTAAAACCGACAAGGATAAACGAGTATAAGAGGGGTTTGGTTCAAGGCAAGGACATGGTTGGGAAGTGCTCATGGCAAGGTAGATTTAGGACCAGGTGTATTGGCTTAGATGGCAAGAGGTAGCTTAATCCAGGGGTTCTAGAATGGGACCTGATAACAGTTTTAGGACTTAGCCAGATTTCTTAGGTCCTAGGGTTTTGTGACTAGGATAAGGGAGAAGGATATATTAAGGAGTGGATGATATTCAAACTTGAATTGAAAATAGGGTGAGCTAAAGTGCATTACAGAGATGATCCCAAGTTTTGAAATCAAGGATGATTTTACCACTAGAGGTGTAGTTCTTTGAGGTAGCTCAAGACAAAATTCAACAAGCAATCAAGACAATTCATCTACCAACAGATCAAAGTATTTCATTCTAACCAACAGATCAAGACAATGCATCTAATTGGCTTCTAGAAAAAGTTTTTGTTCCCCCTGATTTTTGCACTAAGGACAATTAAACATGGTTGCAAAAGTTGGGGTGTGACATAAAACCTGTTGGATATTTAGGTGTATGCATATTTCTGAATTATGCATATAAGGTGTTTGACAAAATGGCCGCAAGAGATTTAAATTTGAATTTTGCCAAAATATTTTATGGGTGTGATTCAAATAATGTTTGGAACCTGTTGGTGACATTGGTTTGCAAAAAGAAGTTGGTTTGGTGAAAATCAAAAATGAGGTGATCTTAAATCTATTTCAATGTTGCAACTTTGGATGCTATTTCAAATTATTTGAAAATGAATCAGCAAGGTTGTCAACACCAAGTTGTTCACTTTTATGTGTACTAGTGATCTGGGCAAAAAGATTAGGAGGTTTGGTTTAGAAAATAATAACCACAGGGGCTCAAAGTAGGTATCCTGATAAAAAATTCAGAAGAGACCATTATCACATGTGTTGCTATTTTGATTTTTTTCTTTTCACTTTTCTTTTGTTGTAGGGAGTATTATATTGAGTTTATTAATGTTTTCAAACCATCTAAACAAGGTAAACATGGCATATGCTAATATTTACAAATGTGGCCATTTGGTCACATATGCATCTATTTTTATTTTATTTAAAATTGCTTTGTTTCTCTTTGATCCAAAAAGCATGGTTTTGGTTTAGAAACATTTTCAAATACTTCAAACAAACATGGCAATTGCAACATCAAAAACATTCATGCATGAACACTACGCACACAATTTAAAATAAATCCAAGTTTTTGTTGACTCTAAAAACTAGATAATTGAAAATATGGTTCTTATTTATTTCAAAATTTTGGGGTGTTACAAACCTTCCCCCCTTAAACAAAATCTCGTCCCGAGATTTAAGAAAAATTAGGAACCTAAGAGTGATTGGGAAAATGGGTTAACAGGAAAACATACCCTGCATGGCATTGGGTGCTTCCTGGGCTTCGGTTGCACTCATGCGGTAGAAACGACCGTTGCGGTTGTTTGGGTTCCTTCCAGTTGAGAGACGGCGCTGCTGTTGGGCAGGTGCAGCGGTATTCGGTGTTGCCTTCACTAATTTCTTGGGGCACTCATTGGAGTAATGACCAGTAATTCCACATTCATAGCAGGTCACTATTGACTTGTTCTTTGGGGCAATGGGGACAACATTGCTTCCAGTCCTTGGGGCAGTTTTGGTGTTGTTGTTGTTGTTGTTGTTGTTGTTGTTACCATTATGGTTGTTGTTGTTGTTGTTGCCTCCGGGCTTTTGGTTTCCTCCATTGTGGTTGATGAAGTTTGTAAGGAACATCGGAACAGGTGGCTTGTTGGGTCTTGGTGCAAATCCTGCAGGTGAACTGGTGCGGTACTTCTGTGCATTGTTGGGTCCATTCTGGTGCATCATACGGCGCTTGCGGTTCTCATTGGCCTGGTGGAGCTTTCCTACCATCTGGATGGCAGAATCAACTAGGGCTTCCAGGTCAGCAAACGGAATATTCACTAGCACTATCTGCATCTCATCATGTAGTCCATTCAGAAATCTTTCCTTCTTCTTTTCATTGGTGTCGGTCTCATCCGGGGCGTACCTAGATAGAGTAAGGAATCTGTCACGATATTCCACCACAGACATCCTTCCTTGCTTGAGATCTCTGAACTCATCTCTCATCTTCTTAATCAGACCCGGTGGCACATGGTATCTGCTGAACTTGAGCTTGAAGTCCGCCCAAGTCATTATTTGTCCTCCATTCATTGCACGGGCACTGTTCCACCAGGCTCTGGCAGGTCCTGACAGATAGTGGGTGGAAAACATCACCTTCTCAGCAGCTTCAACTCCTGCAACTTCCAGGATGTTCTCCATTGATTGGAGCCAGTCATCTGCATCTAAGGGCTCTTCAGTCTTGCTAAACATTGGAGGATTAGTATTCTGGAAATTCTTTAACTTAGATCCAGGATGATCATGAGGTCCATGTCCTTGGTTGTTCTGGGCTATCTGCTGTAGTACAGCAAGGTTAGCTTGTCGCTTAGCTCTTTCGGTTTCTCTATCTGCCACCAACATTTGTAGAATCTGCAGCATTGCATCTTGGTTGTTGCTGCGGGTTGGAGGGGCCATCTGAACATTGAGGTAGATCATAAGATAAGAGGGAATTTTATAAGGCTTGTTTGGGTAAAGTTTAAAAAGTTTCAAACTTGAGTAGTGCTGAGGTGGTAAAAACCAACAACACTTTTTCATTCACTCCAAACAACACACATTACAAACTAACACACCAATAGTATTAAGAACCATTTCCTCGTTCTACGATACAAATGGGGCGGATAAAAACTCACACTAGTGCTCTCTTGCGTAGGTGTAAATTCTACTAAAGTGATCAAGGGATACTACTCTTCATACGGAATGGTGGGTTCTTCGTCTTCATGGGTAATGTGCTTGGCGAAAGGCGCGGGTGTTGTCCAACTCCTTGTGGGTCTTGTACAGCATGGAGTCCAGGTATGCAACATAGTAGTGCATCTCCGGGTGCGGTGGCCTTGTTATTGGTCTTCCCATGGGGTCATGTCTTGGGTAGTAAAAGAAGCGAGTGTTCTTGATCTTGTTCACATTCTGTCCACACAGACAGGCAAGTGCTTCTTGCATGGCTTTGGCTATTCCGTCCATCCAATTGTTCCCCCTTACAGAAAACCATATGGTTTCCCAAATTGGGTCTCCCAGCTTTCCTCTCAGATCTGCAGTAACTTCCCACTGAGGTTGTCTTCCCGACTGATTATTGAGTGGCACTCCAAAGAACTCGGGATACGGGCGTCCTAGATATTCAACTAGTTGCTCCAAATCCTTCACGAACATTAGGTCTCCTCCGTGGCCAAGCTGATAGAACTCATAGTTGTACTTCATCTGTGAACAAATAGGATGAGTAAGTTGGTGAAGTGATCAAGTGTGCAAAATTTTATGTAGAATTACAAAGAAAGGTAGAGCATGGATTTCTCATTTTGAAAAGATCTCAAGGATAAGAGTGAGAATAATTTTTCATAAATATTCACTTCAATTGTTTTGAAACTAAGTTTTTCAGACATACTGCTGTCCATCTTCCTAGTACTGGTGCTCCTCTTCATAGTCTGGACATTTGAATAGCCCGGGACAAAGCCATGAGTACATTATAAAGTACTCGCAAACCACCACTAATAGAAGTACTAGTAGCTTTAATAAGGTTTCTAAGCTTCAAGGTTTATTTGCACAAAGCTAGTTTTATTTCATAAACACTTAATAGTCAAAGACTCTTTATTTGTCAAAAATTACTCAAGTGGGAACATTAGTGTCATTCCCACAACTTGGTGGTAGTCAAGTCAAGTTCACGTTTCAAGTCACAAGTCATTTTCAAAACATCTGACAACGGAACAGTATGGCCATCCAACCGTCCATGACCGCGGACGCGGCTATTCGAATAGTTTAACACTCTACAGAGGTTGTACACTCGTGCCACAACTTTTGATTACATCCGTTAGGGATAGCCCTGAATCATCATACTCAGTATGCGGATCATCAACCATTAACTTTTTACTTACATACCCTAGTATAGGCACATCCCCTCTGAGTTTGGCCTCCCAGCGATGGCGATCTGCCATCCTGGGAACTGCACATGGCTTGGGTAGGACATTTATCTCTATTTCACATCATTTTACTTTTCACAGAGGCAGCCTCAACATAACCCCTATGAAGCTTGTTCAGAGGGAACCCATACTAAAGTACATAAATTTCCAACTAAGCCCTACCAATTATGAGGTATTGTGGTGGTACTCCAAAGTTGGAATGGTATCGCATCCGAACCCAACCATCAGTTTTTGTCACATTCAACTTGTCATTAAAAATTCATATTCACCTTCAAAACTTTCAGTAGAATGACTAATCATTCTAAGGTTTTTCAAAGTCATTTGATTCACATGTTCCCATCTAGAGTAGGTAATTTCAGTTTTAGCACTAGCAACTAATCATGAGGGGTGCTAACTAAATTTCAGCTCTTGTAGTATTCTATATCTTGTATTGGTAATAGCTTGCCTTGGTTGGTACAATGATGAAAGTGTTCCTCCTCTTCTTCATAGAAGACCTCCTCCTCCTCGTAGCCTTAGGTACTAGCGTCTATAAACGGATACGAGGTATACAATCACCAATCAATACTTAAGTATTCTATTTACACACAAGATGATTGTAACACCCCAACTTTTGCAACCTTGTTTATTTGTCCATAATGCAAAAATTAGGGGGAACAAAAAACTTTTTCTATAAACTAATTAGATGAATTGCCTTGATATGTTTTCTTATGATGAATTGCTTTGATCTGTTGGTAGATGAATTGTCTTGATTTGATTATTGAGTTATGTCTTGAGCTACCTCAAAGAACAACACCTCTAGTGTTAAATCAATTTAACCTCTCACTAAATAAAACACATGTGTGGCCCTGGAAAATTCTTTTCCTTTCTTTATCAATGCATAAACCCTATGCTTGGGTTTTCCCCAAAATTACCCCAACTCACATATTCTAGTCTCAAGAAAAATAGATGAGCTATGGTCACTCTTGTATTACCTTAACCTCCTTCCAAAGCTCTTTGTTTTGTCCAATAATTCAAAGGATCTTGTCAAAAACCTTTCCTTTTAAAAATCGGCTATGATCACCTTCGATCATAGAATCACAAAATGGTTTCTAAAGTGACTTTGTTTTAAACCAAAGTATTTACCAAATGACTTACCCTTACTTTTATGTGACTCTAAAATCTTGTGAAACCTTTTATTTGTAGTTTTGGTTCCTTCAAATAAAATGGATTGATCCATATTTCATTTTAATTCCTCTATGGATCATCCTACACCTCTAAAAAGAAACCTTCCTCTTTCCAAGTATTTCAAGAAAACCCTATGTATCCAGTTTTAAATCAAATCAAGGCCATAGACACCAAATAAAATGGTATTTGAATCTGTGATCAATATCCATGGCATTGTCCTTGCCACTAATACACCTCAATGGTCCATCTTTTAAACACCACTACTCCATCTATGCTTGATCTAGGTAACTGATCTTTGGTCCAACTTTCCAAAAACATCCAACTCTACCCTTCCTCTTGTTCAACCAAACATATCTATGTGGTGAACAGTGAACTTTTGCTAGCCATTTTGTTTTGTTCAAATGAAAAATATTCCTAAATAACTCCACTACTCCTTCTTAGCTACACTTTGAATCTTTCTCCAAAAACTCAATTCGGGTACCACCATTACCACCACCATTTTCTCCTCACCTTGACTTGTAATTCTCAACAAAATCTTGCAAAACTTGTTCATGCTCGAGTAACACTGGTTCTACACCACCATACACCTTCTCTTCTCCCTGCTTGTTGTTTTTCACATAACAAGTTGATACCATCAGCATCACCACCGCCCTCCCTCGTTCCTTTCCCTCTCTTTTCTTCTTGAACCTGGCCGGGCCTTGTGCCTTGCACCACCGCCCCTTTTGCACCCTTCTGACCCATGGCCCAGCCCAAGGACCCACCTGGACTCCCTCCCTCTCTTTCCCCAAGCCCAACAACAGGCCAGGCCAGCCCCTACCGAAACCCTAGCAATCCTGGGAGAAAACGAACGCACGCAGAACCACTCCCGCTCGATCTCCTCCCTTGTCCCGCGCGCACCCTCCCTTGCTGACGTCCCCCACCCCTACGTCACTCCTCCCACGGCCCACGACATCACCCCTAGCCCTGGCATTGGCCAACGGCACCACCCCGCTCGGCCATTGGCCATAGTCACCGCCCACCCGCTCTGGACACCCTCCCCCGCCCTATATAAACCCCCACCCCTGCCCACTCTCCTCCACCTCACAGCACTTCCTTTCCCACCCCAGAACTCTCTCAGAGAGTGCCGAAGGGCATCTCTGGCTGCTGCTCGCCGGAGCAAAACGCACCGGCGTGATCACCGTGAAGACGGCGGACCAGTGGAGCTCGCCCCTGACGCCTTTCTCCCTCCCTCTCTGCCCCATTTTGTTCTCCATATTCTGCTCATCCTCACCCGCCTCACCTCGCTGCCCAGGTCGGCCAGAGGTCACCGTCGCCGAGCTCGCTCCAAGTGTGCTGCGAGGACGGAAAACCCAGGAGCAGCCGCTGCCGGGCGTGAGGAAGGCGCCGAGCGCGTTGCTGGACCGCCGCAACCCACCACTGCTCCGCCACCACCTCGCCCGTCGATCTCCGTCGCCTCCAGGTGAGCTCCCGGCCGCTCCCGTCCTCTCTCTGTTTTTCCTGAGCGTGCCTGGGCGAGATAGAACGACGACCCCAGGACGATCGTGGAGAGCTGCATGGCCGAACGGCCAAGTCGGCCCATGCATGCTGGGCCCCGCCCCGGGCCCTCTCCCCTCCTCTTTTTTTTTTTCACCCCTCCACCTGGCAATCCCTCCTGGGCCAGCCCATGTTCTTCCCCGCGCGGCCCAGAACCTTTCCCGCCCGTTTTAATATTTGAAATTTGCTGTTAAAATGGGATAAAAACCAGTAGCACTCAAATGCTAATAACTCAAGTTCTACGAGCCCAAATCGAGTGAAACAAGTTGCATTAGGTCAGAAATTTCAATACCTTTCAAATGCCACTGGTCCCACATTTTTAGGATTTTTCTACGATTATGCTATGTGTATCTTGCTCTATGTGTTATTTAAATTCAAATCTTCTTTAAAAATAGTAGGATTAACCTTTTTCGATAAATACAATTTTGTTAGTCTTGTTTTAATGTTATCTTTCAAATAAAATTGTTGCCTCTCTCTGTTTAGCTAAATTTTGTGTTAGTTATTGGATTTGTGTTGCGCATAGAATAAGAACCCTTAGTTTTAATTAGCACAATCAGATTTGTTTCCACCTAATTTTGTTGAACCTTTTGAAATATTTGGTTTTACAAAATCAAGTCTTCTGATACTTAAAACTAGTTTTGTTGTTTTGCTTAAGTTTTCAAGTGGTATGGTATATTGTTTAATTCCTATTCTTGTGTAGTGTTATGTAAGCAAAATAAAAGAGGAAAATGATTTGTGTCTTTCCAAAGATGTTTGAAATAAAATATGAATGTTTTTGAGGACAAAGTAATGCACTTGTCCTCTTTATGATGTTATCTACCAGGGGATGTTTAGTTTATGCCATGGACATAACCGAGAGAGGCAATTGCTAAGTTGTGATACTCTCATACCTTTACTAGGTAAATAAAATGGGTTCTCTTTTAGTTGCTTGGTAGTATATATAAGTAATTAAAATGTTAGACTTAGTAGAGTGATTAGCTTTTGATTGTTGATTGTTGCATGCTTGTTATGATTGGTGCAATGTGTTGATTGTGTTCTTTTATATTTTCCGGCGTTAGATGCGAACAATTCGGAGAAGAAGAAGAAGTGGTTCGGGCAAGGATTTTATTTATATTGTTGGGAATCTTATATTGATGGAGTTGAAGAAGTCCAGGGACAAATAAGCTAAGGCAAGCCATCTCTTGATCTCTGAATGTTTAATCACATATTGTGGTTACTTTGTTGTTAGTCTTGTCTCTCGATCTATCTTGTGTTGTTTCTACTTATGTTGATGGAGCATGCTCACCATGAGCATGTTTATTCCCTTTGACACCTCACCTACAACCCCCTTTAGTGAAATGGTGGTCTTCATAATCATGTTCTTGGTGTACCCCTCTAAGTGTGATGGGTATGCCCACTTGTCTTGTGTGTGTCGACCTCTTGACACCCTTTTTTGCACCCCATAGTGGTATGGTGGTTAGCATCATGCCCTTGTCGTATCTTAAACCCCTTGTTGATGCCATGCATACTTACTCCGAAGTATGTGAACCCCTTGTTGTTGTTATACATACTTACTCTCGAGTATGTTGAACCCCTTGTTGATCTTATGCATGCTTACTCTAAGCATGTATGCCCCATTGACCACCTATATTATCATCTTCTTAGTGGTATGATGATTAACATCATGACCCTTGTTGAATCATCCTATTTATGATGTACCTATGCATGCTTATCCTAAGTATGTATGATCTCCTTGACACCTCCATTATCATCTCCTTAGTGGTATAATGGCTAGCATCAGGCCATTGTTGTCGCTTAGTTCTTACATGAAACTATAGGTTGGGAACCCCTTGGAAAAATACCTTGTTGAAAAGAACTTTTGAAAACCTTGGGTGAGTTCGACTTACCTAAGTGTGTGTTTATGAAAGAAAAGGATTTTGGCAAAGATGGTTGGAAAAATAATCTTGTTTATGAAAACTTTGGCGTCTAAGTATTCACCCGTGACAATTAACCCGCGCAACCACAGCTACTCCAACGTGGGCATGGAGCTTAGCTTGACGTTTGTTCTTCTTAGCATGAGGCACCGCACAACTATACAAGGGTACGGTTACCCCCGAGTCCGGGTTGTCATTGTTGGGACAATAGTATAACGGGAGGCCTTCGGGGCTGACCCGTCCGGAAGACACTATGGGTCTCCTGGCTTGGCGGTGGAGCCACGCTCAAAGTGAGGTGAGCTGCCACGGTGCCGGGGAGGTACATACTCCATAGGGTAGGACCTCTTGCTAAGTCGAATGGGCGAAAGGCTATGTTCGGGTATCCGTCGTGGCATATGTTGTTATGCGGGGATGATGCCCACACGATAGGTATCCGGATAGAGGTGGGGAAGGTGTGCAAACTCTGCAGAGTAAAATCTACTCGAATAGCCGTGTCCGCTGTCATGGACGGTTGGAATGGCTGTTGCTTAGCCTGATGAGTTTTGGTTTACAAAATGGTTTGGCAAATGAAAGGAAAGAACTTGTTTTGAAGTACCGGAAGGGTACGGGAAAGGTTCTGTCGACCATATGGAGATGGCCGGGAAGGATGAATAAATTGGGTTACCCCATCCTAGTGTTTTATGTTGTGGAACTCTTTTGAAGTATCTTCTTCAACAAAGATATAGAGATGTCATAGAACCCTCTTAGTGTCCCCTTCAACTGTGATGTTGGGATGCTATATCCACAAGAGAAACTATTCTTTTCTTCATGCTATTTCCACAAGAGAAATTAGCTCTTCTCTCTTATCTTCTCTAGTTAGAATTGTTATCACCTTCTTGATGGTTTGCGAGTACAATTCCAATGTACTCACGGCTTTGTACCTGGCTATTTACTTGGCCAGACCTGGAGGACTTCGACAGATGAAGAAGGAGTTGACGACGTCTATGCGACCTAGGAACATCTTCCCAGTCAGTTGCCTGTAGGGTTAAGGCAGATGACTTGGGCTCTACGCTGCTGAAGTGATTCTGCTACTCTGATGATTAGATTAGGCCCTTCGAGGCTATCTTGTAAAGATGGGTCATGTGACCTTATTGTAATTTTCTTATTCGGTTTTGTAAAGGATGATGTAATTTGATATCAGTTCAGTTATGTGTTCACTGCACACTGATCATGGGAACGTGAACTGTATACATAACAGGGTATTTCGGACAGCTAGTCCGGGGTCCCCACAGAGCTGGTATCAGAGCTATCCTGACTGTAGGAGACCTTAGTTAGCATGGACGTTAGTTAGGAAACAATTACTTGGGCAAAACTATTTATCAAACAATATCTTTAGTCGTAAGCGTTGCTTCTAGTCTTCTGGTTTCTTCAAAACTTCTAAATTCTTATCTCTCCGATTTAGAAAAATGTTTGAAAATTCTTACTCTATTATCTCATCCACTTCAAACCTACATATTGGACGATGTCCCCGACTCAGACCCAGAGACTCGAAGTCGAAGATGGATCAACCATTTAGGAAAACTCATGTATCTCCAACAGCAGCTATTAAAGATTGGAGGCCGACTTAGTGTGCACATAAAAGAATGATAAGATCATGTCTTTGGTTGTCACCAAAGTATGTCAAGGAGCTGACCTTGTTCCTCCGTGGACTTGCACTTTTTTGCAGTCGTCTGGGATCAAGTCCTCAGTTCATTGACTAGTAATTTTTAGGCCAGCTACAAGAAGTTGTCGACTTCGAGAGTACATCAGCAGCTACCCCTCTGAAAATCTCACGTCCCAGAAATATTGAGACCAGAAGTTCTACATAGTTTTCACCTCCACTTCGACACCGACGACACAACACCAGGCTGCTTCACCACCAACTGCTTCAAGATTCCTTGTTGAAGTCGATGTCAGCCAGAGGAAGACATCAACATATGTGACCAACCCCAAACCTATAGGATGGATAGGACAAACTCAATCGCTTAGGTTGAGCTACCCCCCACGTATTAGGTATCCCTAGATACTTAGAGTGCCTTGTTTGGTGTGCTGATTGCTTATAGTTCCCTAGTGTGCTGCCTTGAGTGTCTTTTATTTGTTTGTTGTGTATATGTTTTTCTAGTCTTTCGGCCTGAAAAATACTCTTGGTGTGGTAACCTAGCATAGGAAGCCTCCCTAGGATGTTTTCACCCTCATCTACATCGCCGTTAGAATGCTACCTTCTAGTTAATTGGATAGATTAACGGAAGACTCTGACTCTAAACCCGTTAACAGTTGTTTTTCGACCCTCGGAAAAACTAACCCAGACCCCTATCTACGCTGACTACTTTCAAGATCTGCTGAAGCGACTGATGACCCACAAGTATAGGGGATCGCAACAGTCTTCGAGGGAAGTAAAACCCAATTTATTGATTCGACACAAGGGGAAACAAAGAACACTTGGAAGCCTTAACAGCGGAGTTGTCAATTCAGCTGCACCTGGAAACAGACTTGCTCGCAAGGGTTTATCAGTAGTAACAGGTTTATAGCAGTAGCAGTAGTGAAATAACAGCAGTAGAGTAACAAAGACAGCAGTAGTGATTTTAGTAAACAGCAGGATTAAAATACTGTAGGCACGGGGACGGATGACGGGCGTTGCATGGATGAGAGAAACTCATGTAACAATCATAGCAGGGCATTTGCAGATAATAATAAAACGGTGTCCAAGTACAAAGCAATCAATAGGCATGTGTTCCATATATAGTCGTGCGTGCTCGCAATGAGAAACTTGCACAACATCTTTTGTCCTACCAGCCGGTGGCAGCCGGGCCTCAAGGGAAACTACTGGATATTAAGGTACTCCTTTTAATAAAGTACCGGAGCAAAGCATTAACACTCCGTGAACACATGTGATCCTCACATCGCTACCATTCCCTCCGGTTGTCCCGATTTCTGTCACTTCGGGGCCATCGGTTCCGGACAGCGACATGTGTATACAACTTATAGGTAAGACCATAAACAATGAATATCATGATGAAACAATAACATGTTCAGATCTGAGATCATGGCACTCGGGCCCTAGTGACAAGCATTAAGCATAACAAGTTGCAACAATATCATCAAAGTACCAATTACGGACACTAGGCACTATGCCCTAACAATCTTATGCTATTACATGACCAATCTCATCCAATCCCTACCATCCCCTTCGGCCTACAGCGGGGGAATTACTCACACATGGATGGGGGAAACATGGCTGGTTGATGTAGAGGCGTTGGCGGTGATGGCGGCGATGATCCCCTCCAATTCCCCGTCCCGGCGGAGTGCCAGAACGGAGACTTCTGGCTCCCGCGACGGAGTTTCGCGATGTGGCGGCGTTCTGGAGGGTTTCTGGCGACTTCGACTTCTCCCCGTGCGTTTTTAGGTCGAGGCTGATAAATAGTCCGAAGGAGGGCATCGGAGGCCGGCCGAGGGGGCCACACCACAGGGCCGCGCGGGCCCCCCCTGGGCCGCGCCGCCCTATGGTGTGGGGCCCTCGGGCCTCCACCTTAATTGTCCTTCTGGCTCCGTCATTATTCTGTGAAAATAGGGCCTTCTGCATAAATTCCGAGGATTTTCCCAAAAGTTGGATTTCTGCACAAAACGAGACACTGAAACGATTCTGCTGAAAACAGCGTTAGTCCGTGTTAGTTGCATCCAAAATACACAAATTAGAGGCAAAACAATAGCAAAAGTGTTCGGGAAAGTAGATACGTTTTGGACGTATCAACTCCCCCCAAGCTTAGCTTATTGCTTGTCCTCAAGCAATTCAGTTAACAACTGAGCGATAAAAGAACTTTCACGAACACATTTGCTCATATGATGTATATATTCTCATGCTATGGCTAATACTTAAGCAGTTCATAATGAGATACATGCAAATAAGATCATCTAACAGCTATGTCAAACATGGAGAGGTACCAACAATTAATAATAAGCATCATGAATCATGTATATAAGCAGGATTGCAATGTTCATAAGAGAGTATGATAAAGTGGTATCTCGCTTGCCTGTATTTGGTTGGCAAAACATAAATGCCCGGGCACCTCTGGAGTTCATAGAAAGACTAGAAGTAGTGATTGTCAAAAGATAAATGCATCAAAGTTATACCACAATCAATCATATTTTGAGACAAGCATATTATACTAAGAATGACAGTTGTGCTCTCAAGATAGTGCTCAAAGAAATAATGGAGACACAACATAAAAGTAAAAGATTGACCCTTCGCAGAGGGAAGCAGGGATTAACATGCGCTAGAGCTTTTCATTTTTATAAAGACAGGAGCAAAATTATTTTGAGAGGTGTTTGTTGATGTCAACGAATGGTAATGGGTACACTAACTACCTCGCCAACCGGACTTTCAAGAGCGGCTCCCATGAATTATCGCATATTTATTTGGCACTCCTTCCAACCTTTCTTACACAAACCATGGCTAACCGAATCCTCGGGTGCCTGCCAACAATCTCATACCATGAAGGAGTGCCTTTTTATTTTAGTTTTATTATGATGATGACACTCCCCCCAACCTTTGCTTACACAAGCCATGGCTAACCGAATCCTTCAGGTGCCTTCCAACAATCACAAACCATGGAGGAGTGTCTATTTAAGTTAATTAATTCGGGACTGGGAATCCCATTGCCAGCTCTTTTTGCAAAATTATTGGATAAGCGGATGTGCCACTAGTCCATATGAGAGTCCGTCAAAAGTAAATGACAAGGTTGAAAGCTAAACACCACATACTTCCTCATGAGCTATGAAACATAAACACAAATTGAGAAGCATTTTGAAGGTTTTAAAGGTAGCGCATGAGAATTTACTTGGAATGGTTTGAAATGCCATGCATAGGTATTTATAGTGGACACTTTTGGAACAACTTGGTTTTCAGGTGTTTGGAAGCACGAGCAGCGTTCCCGCTCAGTACAAGTGAAGGCTAGCAATAGACTAGGGAGCAACAAATCAAGAGAGCAGTAACTGTCATAATCATGCTTGCGGCAAAATAAATTAACGGAGGCATAAAAGTGATACAAGAACTCTGAAGCAATATAGATCATCGAGGCTTAATTGACTTTTTGTTCAGTCATATGCATGCGTGAGCATGTGCCAAGTCGATATAAATGAATTATTCAGAGGAGGATACCACAATGCCATACTTACTTATGAATAAAACAATGCAAGCAAACATCCATGGCATGCTACTCATATTAATAGATTGGAGCTAAACATGAGAGATCATAAACTACTAGACTTTCTCAAATAACATATACCTCACATGAACCAACTAAGCATGCTCACATGGATGAGTATATGTACAAAAATGAAAACAAATAGAGTTCATACCAGCCTCTCACCACAATCAGATTGTCGTAGATCGTCATTATTGCCTTTTCACTTGTGCAGCTTGGATAATATGAAATGAAAACCACGCTCCAACCACCAAAGACCATTGAACTCATAAAGAACTTTACAAACCAAAGAAGAACAGCAAATATTTTTGGTGTTTTCGAATTAGAAACAGGAACAAGAGGAAACAAACAAACAAAGCAAAATCTTTTTGGGTTTTCTTATAGCAAACTGGCAATAGCAAATAAAGTGAAACAAATGCAAGAAACCAAAGCAAACAAATGGTGAAGAGAAACAACAGAAATATTTTTTGGTCTTTTTGTGTTTTGGGAAGGAAACAAAGCAAGAACAAGAAATAACAAACTAAAAGAAACACAGAAAAGCGAGATGGCAGAAATCTGCCAAAACCTGACAGCAGTACAGAAATCGATTTTTACAAAAATCTTACGTTTCTTAGCTCGAAAAGTGTTCAACTAATGACAGTTAGATAACAACCTGGGGAACCTGCAAAAAAATTGGCAGCTCAAAATGACGCTCTGGCTATTTTTGAGAATTTTTACGGTAACGTTCCAGAATCTGTTTTCAGGCAGTACTTCCCCAAATATCATCTTCCTCTCATTAGAAAACCACTCAAACGAACAAAATAAGTATGTGCAAGTATCCAGCAACCATAATATGCAAAGAATGAGTGATGCCGGTATACCTCCCCCCAAGCTTAGGCTTTTGGCCTAAGTGGAGTTCAATCCCATCGATCCCATGAGGTAGTGTCTCCGTAATATGACGAAGATGGATCGTATTCCGGGTATGTGCTAGAAGAAGCACCCGGATATGTGACGGTGTGGTCGTAGGAGGCCCCGGCGTCCTCGGAGTCATGTTGCTGGTGGAAGTCTTTTATCTTCAAATGCTCATCCACTTCCTCCTTAGTGCACGACCATGATTGCCTGTCAATACTTAACAAACCTGGTTGGGGAAGAGGAATTTCTTTCTCATCCCCGTCAGAAAACAACATTCTATACACCATATTATCTAAAGTAGAATCAGTGGTAACAAAATGATGACTCTTCATAGCAACAATATCAAGTTTCCTAGGGGCCAATGGCACATCATTAGGATCAATAGGAAGATTAAGATATGTTAAAACACGCAGTGCGATAGTTCCTCCAAAAATAGGCCCCCTGGTAGTCAGGCGGCGAGCAATAAGAGCACCAAGGTGATAAATGTCTGACCAGTAAGTGCAATATTCAAGAAAGCAATATGGTAACTAGAAATGTTGCTAGTGTTCTCCCTACCAAGAATGCTAGTAGCAATGTAGTATGCAAAATACTTAATGGCAGGGAGTTGAATGTTCCTTATCTTGCCACGCTGAATGGTGCAACAATCATCATCGGTAATCCCTCGATAGAGCTCCAACAAGTCCCGGGGGTTGTCATCAATCCTACTTGCTGTACCTACAGGGGCAATATCCAAGGCACGACAAAAATCCTTCAATTGCATAGTAACAGGGTTACCATAGATCCTGAATGCAACCGTCGGCTCATATTGTTTGTTGTTGAACTGGAAACTCTCGACGAAGATTTTGGTGAGCATATAGTATTGCTCCCTTTCATCTCCCATATAGGTGGTTAACCCTGCCCTGTTGACAAGGGTTAAGAAATCCTCCAATATCCCTGCATTCCTTAGAAAATCATAGCATGGAAAAGTAGAAGCATTAGGAGGCCCGTTGTCCTCTTCGGGCGCAAAGCTAGGCGCGATGATGTCTTCATTGTATGATCGCCTAATCCGGGTGGCGGCCCTAGAAGGCCTCCCGGTGCTGGTTGTCCCTTTCTTGAACAACTCTCCAAAGTTGAAC
The DNA here is from genome assembly GCF_019359855.2 of Lolium perenne. Lineage (NCBI taxonomy): Eukaryota > Viridiplantae > Streptophyta > Magnoliopsida > Poales > Poaceae > Lolium > Lolium perenne. The sequence continues at coordinate 468,693 of NW_027248971.1, read as the reverse complement.
TTCTTCATAGCTTCTCTGAAATTTTCAACAAATGATATAAAAATTTGATTTGGTGACATATAATTGAGGGAAACTACCATAGGAACTTGCTAGAGTACTAATCATGCATCAAAACTAGTTTCTACCACTTAGAACAAGCATGCAAGCTCACTAAACATGTTACCTACAGCAGCAAAATATTCAAGATATACTCAACCAAACAAAATTCTACTTGGATGGGTGGAGGAGTCACATACCAAGGAGCAAATGTGCCAAATTTCAGCAGGAAATCTGGGCTGAGCAAAGAGATCGAGAAATCTGGAGCAAAAAGGCGAAAGAGAGGAACTTGGTACGAGTTTTTTCGGGAGAGAGAAGGTGCTGGGAGAAAGAGATGACAAAGTGGGGCAAAGGGGGGCCCACACCACATGGTGGCGCGGCCACCTCCTTGGCCGCGCCGGCCTGTGGTTTGGCGCCCTCTGGTGCCCCACAGGTCATCCTCTGGTGCTCCCAGGTGCCTCGTCGAAAAATAGGACCAACGGTATAATTTTTGTGAATTTTTGAAAACTTTGAAAAATGCACATTTCTGGGTATTTAGTTTATTATTACTGGCCAGGAAAAATTTTGAAATCTTCAAATAACTAAGGAACTTTGCAAATTAAAAATGCTACAGCAACTAGAGCAAGTAGAGGAAGAAAGAGATGTTGTTTACCCTCTTTATGCATGTAAAAGGTATTTGTTAACAAGGTTGATCAAGTCTTGTCACCAAATAAATTTTACAAAGCATAAGAAGAAATAAACCTCAAATCAATCATGTTACCTTGAATTGTATTGATATGGATCCAATCACGAGAGTTTGATATTCTTCTTTAGGCTCATATATAGGACAATCAATAGTTCCCACTTTGATAGTTCTCACATTAGAAATAGTATTAACTCCACACGCTTTCTCAATCCTCTTGGGGAAATAAACGGTATGTTCCCTATCATCAACATTGAAAGTAACCTTCCCTTTATTGCAATCAATAACAGCCCCTGCGGTGTTAAGAAAGGGTCTCCCAAGAATAATAGACATATTATCATCTTCAGGCATTTCCAACACAAAAAAATCAGTTAATATCAAGCAGTTAGTAGTAACTTGAACAGGAACATTCTCACATATACCAACAGGAATAGCAGTAGATTTATCAGCCATTTGCAAAGATATATCAGTAGGTATCAACTTATCTAAGTAAAGTCTTTTATAAAGAGAAAAAGGCATAACACTAACACCGGCTCCCAAGTCACATAGAGCAGTTTTAACATAATTATTCTTAATAGAACAAGGAATAGTAGGTATACCTGGATCGCCCAACTTCTTTGGAACTTTGCCATTGAAAGAGTAATTAGCAAGCATAGTGGAAATTTCCTCATTGGGGATTTTCCTTTTGTTAGTAACAATATCTTTCATATACTTTGAATAAGGTGGCAATTTAATAGCATCAGTCAAAGGGATTTGCAAGAATAAAGGTTTCATCCAATCGCAAAATTTATTATAGTGTTCTTCTTCCTTTGATTTTAGTTTCTTAGCAGGAAAAGGCATTTGCTTTTGCACCCAAGGTTCTCTTTCATTACCATGTTTCTCAGCAATAAAATCTTCTTTAGTGTACTTTTTATTTTTAGCATGCTTTTCAGGTTCTTCTTCAACATCTTCTTTATCAGGAGTATCATTCTTACCATTATCTTTATCATTGTCATGTTCATTACCACTTTCAGTTTCAGCATCAGAAATAGAAATACTATTAGGATCATTAACAGGTTCAGAGGATTCTACAACATTTTTATGTTTCTTCTTCTTTTTCTTCCTAGAATGAGCACTAGGTTCAATGCGTTGAGAATCTTGTTCAATTCTTTTGGGATGCCCTTCAGGATATAGAGGATCCTGGGTAGAGACACCACCTCTAGTTGTTACTTCATAAGCATGTTTCTCTTTAGAATTATTTCCTAACAAGTCATTTTGCACTTTAGTGAGTTGATCAATTTGAGTTTGAATCATATGAAAATGTTTAACAAGCATCCTAACATCATTGGAGGTTCTTTCTACAATATCATGCAATTCACTAATAGCTCGAGAATTTTCCATTAAATGATTCTCTACTCTCATATTGAAATTTTCTTGCTTAACAATATAATTATCAAACTCATCTAAGCATTATGCAGGAGGTTTCGAATACAGAATATCTTCCCTAGTAAAGCGTTGAAGGGAGTTTACCTCAATCATGGATGAAGGGGGAATTATCTCACATATATCTTCTATAGGAGGTAGATTCTTCACATCTTCAGATTTAATACCTTTCTCCTTGAGAGACTTCTTGGCTTCCCTGATATCTTCATCATTTAATTTAATCATACCCCTCTTCTTCAATATTGGCGTTGGAGTTGGTTCAGGCGTAGTCCAATCATCATGATTCCGGCTTATTTTAGCCAATAATTCTTCAGCGTCGTCTGGAGTTCTTTTCCTGAAAACACAACCAGCACAACTATCCAGGTATGCCCTAGACTCAATGGTTAGTCCACTATAAAATATATCAAGTAAATCATGCTTTTCCAGATCATGCTCAGGCCGAGCTCTAATAAGAGAGCAAAATCTCGCCCAAGCCTCAGGCAATTTCTCTTCATCTCCCTGGTCAAAATTATAAATTCTCTGCAAAGCAATATGTTGAGCACTAGCAGGAAAGTATTTGCGGAAGAAAACATCAAGCAATTCTTTTGGACTTTTAATAGAACTAGGAAAATTGCCCGTGCGTTGCAACGGGATACATTATTGTCTAAATGTTGTTATGTAAAAATAGCAAAAAAAAAAACACAAATATATATCCCGCATGTAGTGGAACAACATGAATGAGACCACACCTTAACTGCGAAGAGTTCGTACAACGTATCTGGTACTCCAATGCATGTGAATTTAATTGCCGTGTGCCAACTGGTTGTTATGCATCAATCTGTCATGCTGATCCACAGCTTTCACGCTGGACGCGCAACACACCTTGGCCATTATGGTGGAGCAGGTCGCCTGTATGTACTCCGGCTTCTCTACTACAACCTCCTCTGCAACCTCTACCAGGTAATTGTGTGTCAGTGTGTGGCTCACTCCTACAACATGCCATGGTTTAGTTGCTGACCTCGCGAACCGTCTCAATGCTCCCCTATGTACCTGAAACTCGGTTAGGTGCCGTCATCTAGATCATCAAGACACATGACCACAACTTCGCAACCCGGCAGTAGAGCCAAGCCAAAGTTTCGACTGAGTTCGTCATGCCATAGCCTCGCCACCACAGATGGCTGGCTTGGCGTTCCGGTGCGAAGCAGAGCACGCGAGGAAGGCCAAAGGCAACAGGCGTGACCTGTCAGGATTGAGCGCGGTGGCGAGGAAGCGGATCAGCGAGAGTGGAGTTGTCGCGGTTGTACGCGTACGCCTTCTAGGATTATTGCTCACATGCAGCGTACATGTCCCTGATCCACCCTGTCCGACGTAGCCTCCTCGCGGGCGGCCTTGTAGAAATTCATACACAGGACTTGTACAGCTCGTCGACGCGTGCGGTACCGACGGCATGGACTCGCTCACGTCTGCGAAGGCTGCGTCTGGCCTCCTCGCGGGCGGCCTTGCAGAAATTCATATGTGACTTGTACAGCTTGCCGCCGTGGTGCGGGAACAGTCGACCTCCGTTGTAGTGTAGGAACATTAGCCCAAGCTCTCGTCTCCGTGAGACATGTGGTGATTAGTCAGGATCTCCGCACATATGTCCTTGCAATGGATTGCCGAACTCGTAGTCGTAGCTCTTGTAGGTGGCCTTGCTCAAGACGGTTTCCCCATCGGTAGTACGGATCGATCGCCATGCCGACAGGGCCATAATCTTGCGGCCATATCGTGGGCGTCCAGAAAATCCACCTCCCACACGGCTTCCCCTTATCCCTCAGTGCGGACGTTGGCGGCGGCGGCGATGTGCTGCAACATCGTACGTCGCGAACCCACGATCAATTCTAGCTGTCGTCGCGATGGATTAGCTTTAGCCATATATAGGCCATAGTGCCACCTCCTCGTGCGTGATCTCAAATCGTTCGCCGTCGTCTAGTCGCGTGTGTCTCATAGCTTGGACGACGCTCTATTTGATGGTAAGATTGGATTGCCCATATATTTAAGGTCTCATAGGAGGTAGGAAGAAGCCGACAGAGGTAATTGTAGTAAGTTTGAACCGTGTCCGGTAGACGTAGGAAGAGATTATACGATGTAGGTATTATTATGAATCTTTTCTGGACCTGGCTCGTGCAGTGGCGTGTGCTCGAGACTGCTTGTTTTCTTGGTGTCCCTTCCGGTTTTGGGAGTTGGACAACATAGGAAGGAAATACTCCACCGAAGTTGGCTCTCGGTTTTCTTATTTTAGCGAGGGGTGGCAAGGAAGTGCACGAGCCGAGCAAACAAAACCAAAAGTCTAACTACGGACGAAGACATAAGGAGCAACGGACGAAGGCACATTTAGACGGACCAAACCACGGAAACCTTATTTTCTTTATTATTAGGTATAGATTAGGTGGAAAATTATTATACCAAGTTTTAGCGTCATCCTTTAATGAGAATGGAAAGATTTTAGCAACAAAGTAAGTACGCATCTTGACATCATCAGAAAACAAGCTACTAAGAGTAGATAACTCAGTCATGTGTTCAACAGCACTTTCTTTTTCAGTACCACAAAAGGGTGTTTTCTCAACAATAGCTATATGAGATAGATCAAGAGAAAAATCATAATCTTTATCCCTAATGTTTATAGGAGATGTGGCAAACTTAGGATCAGGAGACAGTTTATATCTAACAGCATGTTCTGCAAGCAACTTTTTAATTTTTCTTGCATCAGTAGTAGCATTGCATTTTTCAATAAAATCATCATTAAGCTCCACATAATCTTCATCAGGATCATCACTAAAATAATCAACTTCAGGTGAACTAACAGGTGTAGTAGCATTAGGAGTTTCAGTATTTTCAATTTGTCTAGACCTAGCAATTGTAGCATCTAGAAAGGATCCCAATGAACCACTATCATCAAGCACAGTAGAAATATTATCAATATTATGAGAGTGTTCAGATTCAGCAGATGTACCCGCATGCGAAGCATGTGGCGGTGCAACAAGTTTATCAATCACAGATGGTGAATCAAGTGCAGCAGAGGTATTCAGAATTGTACCTTTTCTTGTAGTGGATGGTAATATGGCGATCTTAGTATCGCGAGGTTTACCCATGATGGAGAATTTGCAGCGAACAATATTAATCCAAGTGAACTTCCAAATAAAGCTATGCTCCCCGGCAACGGCGCCAGAAAATAGTCTTGATGACCCACAAGTATAGGGGATCGCAACAGTCTTCGAGGGAAGCAAAACCCAATTTATTGATTCGACACAAGGGGAGACAAAGAACACTTGGAAGCCTTAACAGCGGAGTTGTCAATTCAGCTGCACCTGGAAACAGACTTGCTCGCAAGGGTTTATCAGTAGTAACAGGTTTATAGCAGTAGCAGTAGTGAAATAACAGCGACGAGTAACAAAGACAGCAGTAGTGATTTTAGTAAACAGTAGGATTAAAATACTGTAGGCACGGGGACGGATGACGGGCGTTGCATGGATGAGAGAAACTCATGTAACAATCATAGCAGGGCATTTGCAGATAATAATAAAACGGTGTCCAAGTACAAAGCAATCAATAGGCATGTGTTCCATATATAGTCGTGCGTGCTCGCAATGAGAAACTTGCACAACATCTTTTGTCCTACCAGCCGGTGGCAGCCGGGCCTCAAGGGAAACTACTGGATATTAAGGTACTCCTTTTAATAAAGTACCAGAGCAAAGCATTAACACTCCGTGAACACATGTGATCCTCACATCGCTACCATTCCCTCCGGTTGTCCCGATTTCTGTCACTTCGGGGCCATCGGTTCCGGACAGCGACATGTGTATACAACTTATAGGTAAGACCATAAACAATGAATATCATGATGAAACAATAACATGTTCAGATCTGAGATCATGGCACTCGGGCCCTAGTGACAAGCATTAAACATAACAAGTTGCAACAATATCATCAAAGTACCAATTACGGACACTAGGCACTATGCCCTAACAATCTTATGTTATTACATGACCAATCTCATCCAATCCCTACCATCCCCTTCGGCCTACAGCGGGGGAATTACTCACACATGGATGGGGGAAACATGGCTGGTTGATGTAGAGGCGTTGGCGGTGATGGCGGCGATGATCCCCTCCAATTCCCCGTCCCGGCGGAGTGCCAGAACGGAGACTTCTGGCTCCCGCGACGGAGTTTCGCGATGTGGCGGCGTTCTGGAGGGTTTCTGGCGACTTCGACTTCTCCCCGTGCGTTTTTAGGTCGAGGCTGATAAATAGTCCGAAGGAGGGCGTCGGAGGCCGGCCGAGGGGGCCACACCACAGGGCCGCGCGGGCCCCCCCTGGGCCGTGCCGCCCTATGGTGTGGGGCCCTCGGGCCTCCACCTTAATTGTCCTTCTGGCTCCGTCATTATTCTGTGAAAATAGGGCCTTCTGCATAAATTCTGAGGATTTTCCCAAAAGTTGGATTTCTGCACAAAACGAGACACCAGAACAGTTCTGCTGAAAATAGCGTTAGTCCGTGTTAGTTGCATCCAAAATACACAAATTAGAGGCAAAACAATAGCAAAAGTGTTCGGGAAAGTAGATACGTTTTGGACGTATCAGCGACTCTACTACGCCAATGAAGAAGAAGCCCTACCTTCAAGAGCAAATGCACCTCTGCGAGAAGGCATACTAACCTGGTCTAACCTTGGACTATAATCGCGCTAACCTCGAGGATATCTTCCTGAAAACCACCCTCTAACACACCGTCTAACCAGCTAAGAGAACAATAGCCTCAAAGCCAAGCTACATCACATGGTTCACCTGGTCCTCATAAAGTGAAGCTCCTGAAGATACCTCAAGACCCAAGATTAGGTGTAGTTTAACCGCTCACTTCTTAACTAGTATAAGTCAGCACCAACCCTCAAGCTCAAGATTGTTTCCGACGACCTTTGTTGCTGCTTCATATGAATACCAACTAGTCGTTCCTTTAACTTACTAACTTACCGCGCGTTTTATAAACACCGTGTTTACCTATTGAAGCCGTGGTCTACATGTCTTCCCTGAAGATTTTTTTCAACTAAATACGGAAGATCGACGGCTCCCTCAGAAGCCCCCGATAGAACCACAAGGCAGAAGCTCTGAGTTTTTCCAAAAGCCCGAGGAAAGATCTTAAGGGTGGAAGACTTCGTCTTCCACTCAAAATTGGAGCTAACCCTAACATTTTCAACCTTTCTAAAACACTGTTGAGAACTTGTTGGGATGCGTTTACTCCCCTTGAAGCTGTGGACTACACATTGCCCCCTGAAGATGTTCGACTCAAGACGAGACATCAATGGCTTCTTCAAAAGTGCCCGACAAGACTCCGTGGCCGAAGCTTAGAGTTTTCAAAAACCCCGTGAACAATTTTAAGGGTTCCACTAAAATATTAAGCTAACACTAAAATTTTTTTCAACTCTGCTAAAGCACCGTTGGAGCGCACTAACTCTCCTAGAATCATGAACCCCGCTAGGATTATTAAGAAGCTTCAGATTTAACACCTCCATGGAGTAGTCAACCTCTTCATGAAGCTCGCCATCGGCAGGAATCCATCATGACTCCCAGAAGATGAAGCAACGACCTTCTCAACAACGGCACATTTACAGAAGGATGGAGTCTAACTTTAGTTAAACTTTACAACCCCTATAGTCCTATGCTTAGTAATCTCGGGACGAGATTATTTTAAGGGTGGAAGATCTGTAACACCCCAACTTTTGCAACCTTGTTTATTTGTCCATAATGCAAAAATTAGGGGGAACAAAAAACTTTTTCTATAAACTAATTAGATGAATTGCCTTGATATGTTTTCTTATGATGAATTGCTTTGATCTGTTGGTAGATGAATTGTCTTGATTTGATTATTGAGTTATGTCTTGAGCTACCTCAAAGAACAACACCTCTAGTGTTAAATCAATTTAACCTCTCACTAAATAAAACACATGTGTGGCCCTGGAAAATTCTTTTCCTTTCTTTATCAATGCATAAACCCTATGCTTGGGTTTTTCCCAAAATTACCCCAACTCACATATTCTAGTCTCAAGAAAAATAGATGAGCTATGGTCACTCTTGTATTACCTTAACCTCCTTCCAAAGCTCTTTGTTTTGTCCCATAATTCAAAGGATCTTGTCAAAAACCTTTCCTTTTAAAAATCGGCTATGATCACCTTCGATCATAGAATCACAAAATGGTTTCTAAAGTGACTTTGTTTTAAACCAAAGTATTTACCAAATGACTTACCCTTACTTTTATGTGACTCTAAAATCTTGTGAAACCTTTTATTTGTAGTTTTGGTTCCTTCAAATAAAATGGATTGATCCATATTTCATTTTAATTCCTCTATGGATCATCCTACACCTCTAAATAGAAACCTTCCTCTTTCCAAGTATTTCAAGAAAACCCTATGTATCCAGTTTTAAATCAAATCAAGGCCATAGACACCAAATAAAATGGTATTTGAATCTGTGATCAATATCCATGGCATTGTCCTTGCCACTAATACACCTCAATGGTCCATCTTTTAAACACCACTACTCCATCTATGCTTGATCTAGGTAACTGATCTTTGGTCCAACTTTCCAAAAACATCCAACTCTACCCTTCCTCTTGTTCAACCAAACATATCTATGTGGTGAACCATGAACTTTTGCTAGCCATTTTGTTTTGTTCAAATGAAAAATCTTCCTAAATAACTCCACTACTCCTTCTTAGCTACACTTTGAATCTTTCTGCAAAAACTCAATTCGGGTACCACCATTACCACCACCATTTTCTCCTCACCTTGACTTGTAATTCTCAACAAAATCTTGCAAAACTTGTTCATGCTCGAGTAACACTGGTTCTACACCACCATACACCTTCTCTTCTCCCTGCTTGTTGTTTTTCACATAACAAGTTGATACCATCAGCATCACCACCACCCTCCCTCATTCCTTTCCCTCTCTTTTCTTCTTGAACCTGGCCGGGCCTTGTGCCTTGCACCACCGCCCCTTTTGCACCCTTCTGACCCATGGCCCAGCCCAGGGACCCACCTGGACTCCCTCCCTCTCTTTCCCCAAGCCCAACAACAGGCCAGGCCAGCCCCTACCGAAACCCTAGCAATCCTGGGAGAAAACGAACGCACGCAGAACCACTCCCGCTCGATCTCCTCCCTTGTCCCGCGCGCACCCTCCCTTGCTGACGTCCCCCACCCCTACGTCACTCCTCCCACCGCCCACGACGTCACCCCTAGCCCTGGCATTGGCCAACGCCACCACCCCGCTCGGCCATTGGCCATAGTCACCGCCCACCCGCTCTGGACACCCTCCCCCGCCCTATATAAACCCCCACCCCTCCCACTCCCCTCCACCTCACAGCACTTCCTTTCCCACCCCAGAACTCTCTCAGAGAGTGCCGAAGGGCGTCTCTGGCTGCTGCTCGCCGGAGCAGAACGCACCGGCGTGATCACCGTGAAGACGGTGGACCAGTGGAGCTCGCCCCTGACGCCTTTCTCCCTCCCTCTCTGCCCCCATTTTGTTCTCCATATTCTTCTCATCCTCACCCGCCTCACCTCGCTGCCCAGGTCGGCCAGAGGTCGCCGCCGCCGAGCTCGCTCCAAGTGTGCTGCGAGGACGGAAAACCCAGGAGCAGCCGCTGTCGGGCGTGAGGAAGGCGCCGAGCGCGTTGCTGGACCGCCGCAACCCACCACTGCTCCACCACCACCTCGCCCGTCGATCTCCGTCGCCTCCAGGTGAGCTCCCCGCCGCTCCCGTCCTCTCTCTGTTTTTCCCGAGCGTGCCTGGGCGAGATAGAACGACGACCCCAGGACGATCGTGGAGAGCTGCATGGCCGAACGGCCAAGTTGGCCCATGCATGCTGGGCCCCGCCCCGGGCCCGCTCCCCTCCTCTTTTTTTTTTCACCCCTCCACCTGGCAATCCCTCCTGGGCCGGCCCATGTTCTTCCCCGCGTGGCCCAGAACCTTTCCCGCCCGTTTTAATATTTGAAATTTGCTGTTAAAATGGGATAAAAACCAGTAGCACTCAAATGCTAATAACTCAAGTTCTACGAACCCAAATCGAGTGAAACAAGTTGCATTAGGTCAGAAATTTCAATACCTTTCAAATGCCACTGGTCCCACATTTTTAGGATTTTTCTACGATTTATGCTATGTGTATCTTGCTCTATGTGTTATTTAAATTCAAATCTTCTTTAAAAATAGTAGGATTAACCTTTTTCGATAAATACAATTTTGTTAGTCTTGTTATAATGTTATCTTTCAAATAAAATTGTTGCCTCTCTCTGTTTAGCTAAATTTTGTGTTAGTTATTGGATTTGTGTTGCGCATAGAATAAGAACCCTTAGTTTTAATTAGCACAATCAGATTTGTTTCCACCTAATTTTGTTGAACCTTTTGAAATATTTGGTTTTACAAAATCAAGTCTTCTGATACTTAAAACTAGTTTTGTTGTTTTGCTTAAGTTTTCAAGTGGTATGGTATATTGTTTAATTCCTATTCTTGTGTAGTGTTATGTAAGCAAAATAAAAGAGGAAAATGATTTGTGTCTTTCCAAAGATGTTTGAAATAAAATATGAATGTTTTTGAGGACAAAGTAATGCACTTGTCCTCTTTATGATGTTATCTACCAGGGGATGTTTAGTTTATGCCATGGAGATAACCGAGAGAGGCAATTGCTAAGTTGTGATACTCTCATACCTTTACTAGGTAAATAAAATGGGTTCTCTTTTAGTTGCTTGGTAGTATATATAAGTAATTAATATGTTAGACTTAGTAGAGTGATTAGCTTTTGATTGTTGATTGTTGCATGCTTGTTATGATTGGTGCAATGTGTTGATTGTGTTCTTTTATATTTTTCGGCGTTAGATGCGAACAATTCGGAGAAGAAGAAGAAGTAGTTCGGGAAAGGATTTTATTTATATTGTTGGGATTCTTATATTGATGGAGTTGAAGAAGTCCAGGGACAAATAAGCTAAGGCAAGCCATCTCTTGATCTCTGAATGTTTAATCACATATTGTGTTTACTTTGTTGTTATTCTTGTCTCTCGATCTATCTTGTGTTGTTTCTACTTATGTTGATGGAGCATGCTCACCATGAGCATGTTTATTCCCTTTGACACCTCACCTACAACCCCCTTTAGTGAAATGGTGGTCTTCATAATCATGTTCTTGGTGTACCCCTCTAAGTGTGATGGGTACGCCCACTTGTCTTGTGTGTGTCGACCTCTTGACACCCTTTTTTGCACCCCATAGTGGTATGGTGGTTAGCATCATGCCCTTGTCGTATCTTAAACCCCTTGTTGATGCCATGCATACTTACTCCCAAGTATGTGAACCCCTTGTTGTTGTTATACATACTTACTCTCGAGTATGTTGAACCCCTTGTTGATCTTATGCATGCTTACTCTAAGCATGTATGCCCCATTGACCACCTATATTATCATCTTCTTAGTGGTATGATGATTAACATCATGACCCTTGTTGAATCATCCTATTTATGATGTCCCTATGCATGCTTATCCTAAGTATGTATGATCTCCTTGACACCTCAATTATCATCTCCTTAGTGGTATAATGGCTAGCATCAGGCCATTGTTGTCGCTTAGTTCTTACATGAAACTATAGGTTGGGAACCCCTTGGAAAAATACCTTGTTGAAAAGAACTTTTGAAAACCTTGGGTGAGTTCGACTTACCTAAGTGTGTGTTTATGAAAGAAAAGGGTCTTGTCAAAGATGGTTGGAAAAATAATCTTGTTTATGAAAACTTTGGCGTCTAAGTATTCAACCGTGACAATTAACCCGCGCAACCACAGCTACTCCAACGTGGGCACGGAGCTTAGCTTGACGTTTGTTCTTCTTAGCATGAGGCACCGCACAACTATACAAGGGTACGGTTACCCCCGAGTCCGGGTTGTCATTGTTGGGACAATAGTATAACGGGAGGCCTTCGGGGCTGACCCGTCCGGAAGACACTATGGGTCTCCTGGCTTGGCGGTGGAGCCACGCTCAAAGTGAGGTGAGCTGCCACGGTGCCGGGGAGGTACATACTCCATAGGGTAAGACCTCTTGCTAAGTCGAATGGGCGAAAGGCTATGTTCGGGTATCCGTCGTGGCATATGTTGTTATGCGGGGATGATGCCCACACGATAGGTATCCGGATAGAGGTGGGGAAGGTGTGCAAACTCTGCAGAGTAAAATCTATTCGAATAGCCGTGTCCGCTGTCATGGACGGTTGGAATGGCTGTTGGTTAGCCTGATGAGTTTTGGTTTACAAAATGGTTTGGCAAATGAAAGGAAAGAACTTGTTTTGAAGTACCGGAAGGGTACGGGAAAGGTTGTGTCGACCATATGGAGATGGCCGGGAAGGATGAATAAATTGGGTTACCCCATCCTAGTGTTTTATGTTGTGGAACTCTTTTGAAGTATCTTCTTCAACAAAGATATAGAGATGTCATAGAACCCTCTTAGTGTCCCCTTCAACTGTGACGTTGGGATGCTATATCCACAAGAGAAACTATTCTTTTCTTCATGCTATTTCCACAAGAGATATTAGCTCTTCTCTCTTGTCTTCTCTAGTTAGAATTGTTATCACCTTCTTGATGGTTTGCGAGTACAATTCCAATGTACTCACGGATTTGTCCCTGGCTATTTACTTGGCCAGACCTGGAGGACTTCGACAGATGAAGAAGGAGTTGACGACGTCTATGCGAGCTAGGAACATCTTCCCAGTCAGTTGCCTGTAGGGTTAAGGCAGATGACTTGGGCTCTACGCTGCTGAAGTGATTCTTCTACTCTGATGATTAGATTAGGCCCTTCGAGGCTATCTTGTAAAGATGGGTCATGTGACCTTATTGTAATTTTCTTATTCCGTTTTGTAAAGGATGATGTAATTTGATATCAGTTCGGTTATGTGTTCACGGCACACTGATCATGGGAACGTGAACTGTATACATAACAGGGTATTTCGGACAGCTAGTCCGGGGTCCCCACAATGATCTAGCGTCATCACAATCATCACCCAACATAATACTAGGGTTTCCCTCATTTCTTTTTGAAGAGTAATTTCCTCTCATTGAAAATTACTAAGATTTAATATCCTCAAATAATAAAATATGGGGCCATGTAACAAAAGTCATAACCTCACATCAAATTACTTGGGAAAGTGATTTAAATGAAATGCTACATCTCATAGATTTTAAATACTATTTTTGAAATAATTTAAATGGGCTAGAAATAGCCACATAGCCATTATTTGAATCTAGACCATGATCATATGAAACAACCATGTCACATTTTTACATATTCAAATAGAGTATTTGAAATGTGAATTATGAGATGTGGAATCACCTCAAAATACATTAGGGTTGATTTTATAAAAAAAATTGAATTATTCAAATTGGCTTAGTAGATTTGTTTTTATTCAATTTTGAATAGGACACCAGTATTTGAATTTAGGTTAAAAGAATTAAATCGAATTCAAAATGATGGGCTTAGGCATGGAAAAGGAAATGGGCCAGAGATAGAGTTAGCAGGCCAGCCCAGCAGCGCGTCTCGCACACGCGGGCGGCCTGACAATGGGTCCCACGCGTCAGTGGGTTATAAACGCCGAAGCGGTATGAGCGAGAGGGGGCCGTTGGATTAAAACATGATCGGACGGCCGAGGCTCGTCTCCATCTTCGAATAGAAACGGCGGGGAGCTAACCCTACCGGTGATGGACCTAGGGGTCGGAGGCTCACCAGAGGGAGAGCGAGGGTCGACGAGGCTGGCAGACGTCATGGAAGATAACGGCGAGGCTCCTGGTATCGGCAGCAGCTCCTGGGGTGGCTCCAATCGTTGGCGAGCTTGCAGTGGTGCGGCGAGCTCCAGCAAACAATTGGGGCGGTGGTGATGAAATTGGAAGGGGCAGTGCTCGAGGAGGGTAAGGGAGAGGAGAGGAGGAGAGTGGTGTGAAGAAATAGCAAGGGGGAGTGCTCCTTTTATAGGGAGCGAGAGGAGATGTGGGTGGTCACGGTGGTAGACGGTGAGGTGGTGCTACAAGCGACCAGAGGCGTGGGCGAGGACGGTGCGCTGTTAACGGTGTCATGGCGATCATCACGAGCGTCATTGCAAGGAAAATGGTGGTCAGGAGCAATGGTGCGGTCGATATCTCTGGCGGTACTGTGGTGGACGTCGGCGATGATGGCGACGGTGATAGGCACGGGAGAGAGAGTGACGGTGTCTAGCGTGTTCCATGTGTCGTGGCGATGCTCAGGGCGGGCGCTGATGGCAAGGCGAGGACGGCGGCGACGGGGCACCGTGGCGCTCTGGCGTGCGCAGTGATCGTGTCCGTGCGTGCTCTGGCGTCCCTGGGTGACGTGGGCGCGTCCTGGGCTGGGCGTGCAGAGCCTCTCCTTGGCCAGGGGCATGTACCAGCGTGATCAGGTGAGTGAGGTCAATCTCCAGGACATGGTGAGGTAGGACAGGGAAGAGAGGAGAGAGGGATGGCATGGTGAGGGGCATGGTGAGTGACATAGGCATGTCTTGGTCATGTTTCTCCCATGAACAGTGGTGCCAAGGCTTGGCATTGTTCATAGGATGCAAGGAGGCACTGAGGATGACACAAGCACTGATGGTTTAGGCTAAAACTTGTTGGGTATTGAGGTGTATGCACATTTCTGAATTATGCATATAAGGTGTTTGACAAAATGGCCGCAAGAGATTTAAATTTGAATTTTGCCAAAATATTTTATGGGTGTGGTTCAAATAATGTTTGGCACCTCTTGGTGACTTTGGTTTGCAAAAAGAAGTTGGTTTGGTGAAAATCAAAAATGAGGTGACCTTAAATCTATTTCAATGTTGCCACTTTGGATGCTATTTAAAATTATTTGAATCAGCAAGGTTGGCCAACACCAAGTTGTTCACTTTTATGTGTACTAGTAATCTGGGCAAAAAGATTAGGAGGTTTGGTTTAGAAAATAATAACCACAGGGGCTCAAAGTAGGTATCCTGATAAAAATTTCAAAAGTGACCATTATCACATGTGTTGCTATTTTAATTTTTTCTTTTCATTTGTTTTGCTTTTCCCTTTTGTTTTGTTGTAGGGAGTATTATATTGAGTTTATTAATGTTTTCAAACCATCTAAACAAGGTAAACACGGCATATGCTAATATTTGCAAATGTGGCCATTTGCTCACATATGCATCTATTTTTATTTTATTTTAAATTGCTTTGTTTCTCTTTGATCCAAAAAGCATGGTTTTGATTTAGAAACATTTTCAAATACTTCAAACAAACATGGCAATTTCAACATCAAAAACATTCATGCATGAACACTATGCACACAATTTAAAATAAATCCAAGTTTTTGTTGACTCTAAAAATTGGATAATTGAAAATATGGTTCTTATTTATTTCAAAATTTTGGGGTGTTACAGCTAGCATCCTGCCCCTGGCTGATTAAGTTCCCTACAATAAAACCTTAGGTTGGGAACCCCACTAAAGTTTATGTTTTGGAAAGGCTTTGAAAACCTTGGGAAGATGTGATCTTGCCCAAGTGTAGCTTTCAAGTGAAAGGTTTAAAAAGGATGTGACAATGTGGTTGCAATGGAAAAGCAAGTATGGTTGTGACTTGGGTTTTTGGAAAAACAACACATGGTTCTATGTATTCTCCCGGAACAACCAACCCGCGCAACCACAATACCCCAACATGGGCACAGGGCTTAGCTCGTAGCTTGTTCTTCTTAACATGGGACACCTCACAACTATATAAGGGTAAGGTTACCCCTGAATCCAGGTTATCGTTGGTGGACACAATAGTATAATGGGATGCCTTCGGGGCTACCCGTCCGGAAGACACTATGGGTCTCCTGACGTGGCGGTGGAGTCACGCTAAGTGAGGTGAGCTGCCACAGTGCCGGGGAGGTACATACTCCATAGGGTAGGATCCCCTGCTAAAACGAATAGGCCAAAGGCTATGTCCGAGTTTTTGTCATGGCATAGTTGATATGCAGGGATGACGCCCACATGATAGACTCGCGGATCTTTTGGGGAAAGTGCGCAAACTTTGCAGAGTAAAATCTATTCGAATAGCCGCGTCCGCGGTTATGGACAGTTGGGATGGCCGTTGCTTAGCTATGTGTTGACGCGTAAAGCACACGCCCATTGGGAACCCCAAGTGGAAGGTGTGATGCGTACAGCAGCAAGTTTCCCTCAGTAAGAAACCAAGGTTTATCGAACCAGTAGGAGTGAAGAAGCACGTTGAAGGTTGATGGTGGCAGAGTGTAGTGTGGCGCAACACCAGTGATTCCGGCGCGAACGTGGAACCTGCACAACACAACCAAAATACTTTGCCCCAACTTAATAGTGAGGTTGTCAATCTCACCGGCTTGCTGTAACAAAGGATTAGATGTATAGTGTGGATGATGATGTTTGCAAAGAACAGTAACAACAAGTATTGCAGTAGATTGTATTCGATGTAAAAGAATGGACCGGGGTCCACAGTTCACTAGTGGTGTCTCTCCAATAAGAAATAGCATGTTGGGTGAACAAATTACAGTTGGGCAATTGACAAATAAAGATGGCATGACAATGCACATACATATTATGATGAGTAGTGTGAAATTCAATTGGGCATTACGACAAAGTACATAGACCGCTATCCAGCATGCATCTATGCCTAAAAAGTACACCTTCGGGTTAGCATCCGCACCCCTTCCAGTATTAAGTTGAAAACAGCAGACAATTGCATTAAGTATGGTGCGTAATGTACTCAACACAAATATCCTTAGACATAGCATTGATGTTTTATCCCTAGTGGCAACAGCACATCCACAACCTTAGAACTTTTTGTCATTGTCCCAGATTTAATGGAGGCATGAACCCACTATCGAGCATAAATACTCCCTCTTGGAGTTAAAAGTAACGACTTGGCCAGAGCCTCTACTAGCAACGGAGAGCATGCAAGATCATAAACAACACATAGATGATAGATTGATAATCAACATAACATAGTATTCCATATTCATCGGATCCCAACAAACGCAACATGTAGCATTACAAATAGATGATCTTGATCATGTTAGGCAGCTCACAAGATCGAACAATGATAGCACATGAGGAGAAGACGACCATCTAGCTACTGCTATGGACCCATAGTCGAGGGGTGAAGTACTCACACATCACTCCGGAGGCGATCATGGCGATGAAGAGTCCTCCGGGAGATGATTCCCGTCTCCGGCAGGGTGCAGGAGGCGATCTCCTGAATCCCCCGAGATGGGATTGGCGGCGGCGTCTCTGGAAGGTTTTCCGTATCGTGGCTCTCGGTACTGGGGTTTTCTCGACGAAGACTTTTTATAGGCGGAAGTGCAGGTTTAGGGGCGTCACGAGGGGCCCAAACAATAGGGCGGCGCGGGCCCCTCCTTGGCCGCGCCGCCTTAGTGTGGCGCCACCTCGTGGCCCCACTTCGTATCTCCTTCAGTCTTCTGGAAGCTTCGTGGAAAAATAAGACCCTGGGCGTTGATTTCGTCCAATTCCGAGCATATTTCCTTTGTAGGATTTCTGAAACCAATAACAGCAGAAAACAACAACTGGCTCTTCGGCATCTTGTCAATAGGTTAGTGCCGGAAAATGCATAAATATGACATAAAGTGTGTATAAAACATGTGAGTATCATCAATAAAGTAGCATGGAACATAAGAAATTATAGATACGTTTGAGACGTATCAAGCATCCCCAAGCTTAGTTCCTACTCGTCCTCGAGTAGGTAAACGATAACAAAGATTATTTCTTGAAGTGACATGCTATCATAATCTTGATCAATACTATTGTAAGCATATGTAATGAATGCAGCGATTCGAAGCAATGGTAAAGACAATGAGTAAACAACTGAACCATATAGCAAAGACTTTTCATGAATAGTATATTCAAGACAAGCATCAATAAGTCTTGCACAAGAGTTAACTCATAAAGAAATAGATTCAAAGTAAAGGCATTGAAGCAACACAAAGAAAGATATAAGTTTCAGCGGTTGCTTTCAACTTGTAACATGTATATCTCATGGATAGTTGTCAATGCAAAGTAATATGATGAATGCAAATAAGCAAGTATGTAAGAATCAATGCACAGTTAACACAAGTGTTTGCTTCTAAGATAGAAAGAAGTGGGTAAACTGACTCAACATAAAAGTAGAAGAATGGCCCTTCGAAGAGGGAAGCATTGATTGCTATATTTGTGCTAGAGCTTTTATTTTGAAAACATAAAGAGAGCATAAAAGTAAAGTTTTGAGAGGTGTTTGTTGTTGTCAACGAATGGTAGTGGGCACTCTAACCCCCTTGCCAGACAGACTTTCAAAGAGCGACTCCCATGAAATTTTTAATTTTTTTGGGTGACACTCCTTCCAACCTTTGCTTTCACAAACCATGGCTAACCGAATCCTCTGGTGCCTTCCAACAATCTCATACCATGAAGGAGTGTCTTTCATTTTAGTTTTATTTAGATGACACTCCTCCCCACCTTGCTTTCTCAAGCCATGGCTAACCGAATCCTCGGGTGCCGTCCAACAATCACATACCATGGAGGAGTGTCTATTTGTAAAATTATGAAAGTTAATTAATTGGGGCTGGGAACCCCATTGCCAGCTCTTTTTGCAAAATTATCGGATAAGCGGATGAAGCCACTAGTCCATTGGTGAAAGTTGCCCAACAATATTGAAAGATAAACACCACATACTTCCTCATGAGCTATAAAACATTGACACAAATAAGAGGTAATAACTTTTGAATTGTTTAAAGGTAGCACTCAAGCAATTTACTTTGGAGTTGCAGAAAATACCATGTAGTAGGTAGGTATGGTGGACACAAATTGCATAGTTTTTGGCTCAAGGATTTTGGATGCATGAGAAGTATTCCCTCTCAATACAAGGCTTAGGCTAGCAAGGTTGTTCGAAGCAAACACAAGTATGAACCACATGCTAGCAAGGTCTTATAATGCTTGCAATATGTTCTTATGTAAGTTTTGCTGTACCGGTTCATAATTGTGTTTGCTTCGAACAACCTTGCTAGCCTAAGCCTTGTATTGAGAGGGAATACTTCTCATGCATCCAAAATCCTTGAGCAAAAAACTATGCCATTTGTGTCCACCATACCTACCTACTACATGGTATTTTCTGCAACTCCAAATTAAATTGCTTGAGTGCTACCTTTAAACAACTCAAAAGTTATTACCACTTATTTGTGTCAATGTTTTATAGCTCATGAGGAAGTATGTGGTGTTTATCTTTCAATCTTGTTGGGCAACTTTCACCAATGGACTAGTGGCTTCATCCGCTTATCCGATAATTTTGCAAAAAGAGCTGGCAATGGGGTTCCCAGCCCCAATTAATTAAATTTCATAATTTTACAAATAGACACTCCTCCATGGTATGTGATTGTTGGACGGCACCCGAGGATTCGGTTAGACATGGCTTGAGAAAGCAAAGGTGGGGAGGAGTGTCATCAAAACAAAACTAAAATAAAAAGGCACTCCTTCATGGTATGAGATTGTTGTGGCACCCGAGGATTCGGTTAGCCATGGTTTCTGAAAGCAAGGTTGGAAGGAGTGCCACCCAAAAATAAAAATGTTTCATGGGAGCCGCTCTTTGAAGGTTTGTGCGGCAAGGGGTTAGAGTGCCCACTACCGTTCGTTGACAACAACAAACACCTCTCAAAACTTTACTTTTATGCTCTCTCTATGTTTTCAAAATAAAAGCTCTAGCACAAATATAGCAATCAATGCTTCCCTCCGCGAAGGGCCTTTCTTCTACTTTTATGTTGAGTCAGTTCACCTACTTCTCTCCATCTTAAGAAACAAACACTTGTGTTAACTGTGCATTGATTCTTACATACTTGCATATTGCACTTGTTATATTACTTTATGTTGACAATATCCATGAGATATACATGTTATAAGTTGAAAGCAACCGCTGAAACTTAATCTTCCTTTGTGTTGCTTCAATGCCTTTACTATGAATTTATTGCTTTATGAGTTAACTCTTATGCAAGACTTATTGATGCTTGTCTTGAAAGTACTATTCATGAAAAGTATTCGCTATATGATTCAATTGTTTACTCATTATATTTACCATTGCTTTGAATCGCTGCATTCATTACATGTGCTTTCAATAGTATTGATCAAGATTATGATGGCATGTCACTTCAGAAATTATCTTTGTTATCGTTTACCTACTCGGGACGAGTAGGAACTAAGCTTGGGGATGCTGATACGTCTCCAACATATCTATAATTTCTTATGTTCCATGCTTGTTTTATGACAATACCTACATGTTTTATACATACTTTATGTCATATTTAGGCATTTTCCGGAACTAACCTATTGACAAGATGCCGAAGTGCCAGTTGTTGTTTTCTGCTGTTTTTGGTTTCAGAAATCCTAGTAAGGAAATATTCTCGGAATTGGACGAAATCAACGCCCAGCATCTTATAATTCCACGAAGCTTCCAAAACACCCGAGAGGGACCAGAGGAGAGCCACAGGGGGCCCACACGTGTGCCCGGCGCGGCCAAGAGGGGGGCACGCCCCCCTATTGTGTGGCAGCTCCGTAACCCCTCCGACTCCGCCTCTTCTCCTATTTAAAGCTCCCTGACCTAAAACATCGACACGATTGACGAAACCCGAGAAAACCTTCCAGAGCCACCGCCATCGCGAAACTCCAATTCAGGGGACAGAAGTCTCTGTTCCGGCACCCTGCCGGGACGGGGAATTGCCCCCGGAGTCATCTCCACCGCCATCTCCACCGCCATCTTCACCGCCATCGCTGCCTCCATGATGAGGAGGGAGTAATTCACCCCCGGGGCTGAGGGCTCCGCTGTAGCTATGTGGTTCATCTCTCTCTCTTTGTGATCTAGTTGAATATCATCTATGTGCGACTCTAGTGATGTTATTAAAGTAGTCTATTCCTCCTCCATGATGTAATGTTGACAGTGTGTGCATCATGTAGTACTTGGTATAAGCTATGATTGTGATCTCATGTAGATTATGAAGTTAACTATTACTATGATGGTATTGATGTGATCTATTCCCCCTTTCATATCCTGTCGGTGACGGTGTGCATGCTATGTTAGTACTCGGTATAATTGCGTTGGTCTATCATGCACTCTAAGGTTATTTAAATATGAATATCGAATGTTGTGGAGCTTGTTAACTCCGGCATTGAGGTGCTCTTGTAGCCCTACACAATTAATGGTGTTCATCATCCAACAAGAGAGTGTAGAGTGGTTTTATTATGTGATCATTGTTGAGAGTGTCCACTAGTGAAAGTAGGATCCCTAGGCCTTGTTTCCAAACATCGAATCTCCGTTTTTTTACTGTTTTGTTACATGTTTACTCGCTGCCATATTTTATTCAGATGCTATTACCACTCATATACCTCCATACTACTTGTATTTCACTATCTCTTCGCCAAACTAGTGCACCTATACATCTGACAAGTGTATTAGGTGTGTTGGGGACACAAGAGACTTCTTGTATCGTGATTGCAGGGTTGCTTGAGAGGGATATCTTTGACCTCTTCCTCCCTGAGTTCGATAAACCTTGGGTGATCCACTTAAGGGAAAACTTGCTGCTGTTCTACAAACCTCTGCTCTTGGAGGCCCAACACTGTCTGCAGGAAAAGAAGCGTGAGTAGACATCAAGCTATTTTCTGGCGCCGTTGCCGGGGAGGAAAGGTAAAAGGCACTCACACGCTGGTCCCAGGTAACTAAGTTATTTTCTGGTGCCGTTGTAAGTGCTCGAAGCTATTTCCTTTAAATCCTGCAATTGCATCTTTTTGTTTCTTGTTTTTATTTCACTAGTTAGGCATAATGGAAAGAAACTATGAGCTTTTTAATCTATTTCCTGAGTTAAGACATGGATGGTTTGATGCGAAAATTAAAAAACCTATGGAACATATTAGTATGAACGCTTTGAACACCATTGTTGCTAATGATATGGAAAATTCTAAGCTTGGGGAAGCTGGTTTTGATGAGCATGATATGTTTAGTCCCCCAAGAATTGAGGAGAAAATTTTCTTTGATGATACTTTGCCTCCTATTTATGATGATTACAATGATAGTAGTCTTTTGGTGCCACCTACTATGGAGAGTAAATTTTATTATGATTATACTATGCCTCCTACACTTGATGATAATAATAATGATAGCTACTTTGTTGAATTTGCTCCTACTATTACTAATAAAATTGACTATGCTTATGTGGAGAGCAATAATTTTATGCATGCAGCTCACGATAAGAATGTTTCATGTGATAGTTATATTGTTGAGTTTGCTCATGATGCTACTGAAAATCTTTATGAGAGAGGAAAATATGGTTGTAGAAATTTTCATGTTACTAAAACACCTCTCTATATGCTGAAATTTTTGAAGCTACACTTGTTTTATCTTCCTATGCTTGTCACTTTGCTCTTCATGAACTTGTTTATTTACAAGATTCCTTTTCATAGGAAGTGGTTTAGGCTTAAATTTGTTTTGAATTTGCTTCTTGATGCTCTCTTTTGCTTCAACTCTTATTTCTTGCAAGTGCATCACTAAAATTGCTGAGCCCATCTTAATGACTATAAAGAAAGCACTTCTTGGGAGATAACCCATGTTTTTATTTTACTACAGCAATTTTGTTTTATATTTGAGTCTTGGAAGTTGTTATTACTGTAGCAACCTCTCCTTATCTTTGTTTTATTGCATTGTTGTGCCAAGTAAAGTCTTTGATAGCAAGGTTGATTCTAGATTTGGATTACTGCGCAGAAACAGATTTCTATCTGTCACGAATTTGGGCAGGGTTCTCTGTAGGTAACTCAGAAAAATCTGACAATTTACGTGCGTGATCCTCAGATATGTACGCAACTTTCATTAAATTTGAGCATTTTCATCTGAGCAAGTCCAGTGCCTCTAAAAAATTCGTCTTTACGGACTGTTCTGTTTTGACAGATTCTGCCTTTTATTTCGCATTGCCGGTTTTGCTGTGTTGAATGGATTTCTTTGTTCCATTGACTTCCAATAGCTTTGGGCAATGTCCAGAAGTGTTAATAATGATTGTGTCACCTCTGAACATGTGAATTTTTGATTATGCACTAACCCTCTAATGAGTTTGTTTTGAGTTTGGTGTGGAGGAATTTTCAAGGGTCAAGAGAGGAGGATGATATATGATTAAGGAGAGTGAAAAGTCTAAGCTTGGGGATGCCCCCGTGGTTCATCCCTGCATATTTCAAGAAGACTCAAGCGTCTAAGCTCGGGGATGCCCAAGGCATCCCCTTCTTCATCAACAATTTATCAGGTTTCTTCTATTGAAACTATATTTTTATTCCATCACATCTTATGTACTTTACTTGGAGCGTCTGTGTGCTTTTATTTTCGTTTTTTTTATTTTCATTCTCTGAATAAATGCTTGTGTGGGAGAGAGACACGCTCCGCTGGTTCATATGAACACATGTGTTCTTAGCTTTTAATTTTCATGGCGAAGGTTGAAACTGCTTCGTTAATTGTTATATGGTTGGAAACAGAAAATGCTACATGTGGTAATTGGTATGATGTCTTGAATAACTTGATACTTGGCAATTGTTGTGCTCATGATTAAGCTCTTGCATCATATGCTTTGCACCTATTAGTGAAGAAATACATAGAGCTTGCTTAAATTTGGTTTGCATGATTGGTCTCTCTAAGGTCTAAATATTTTCTAGTAAGGGTTTGAACAACAAGGAAGACAGTGTAGAGTCTTATAATGTTTGCAATATGTTTTTATGTGAGTTTTGCTGTACCGGTTCATACTTGTGTTTGCTTCAAATAACCTTGCTAGCCTAAGCCTTGTATTGAGAGGGATTACTTCTCATGCATCCAAATCCTTGAGCCAATAACTATGCCACTTGTGTCCACTATACCTACCTACTACATGGTATTTCTCTGCCATTCCAAAGTAAATTGCTTGAGTGCTACCTTTAAATTTCTATCCTTTGTCTTTGCAATATATAGTTCATGGGACAAATAGCCTAAAAACTATTGTGGTATTGAATATGTACTTATGTATCTTTCGGGAGTGGTGTTTTGGAACATGGGAGCATATGCTCTCTCTATTTTGAAATTCCTCTTACACATATTTTGAATTTCAAAAAAATTAAAACGAAAAATTCGCACGTACATCTTCATGTGCTACGCGCTCACAAAGTTGTTTCATAAAAAATGAACTTGCCATGTGACGTGTGTAAAAAAGACAAAAATCAATGCTAAAAATAATGTTTTTTACAAGATAAATTTTCTCTTTTTTACATAGACCACAAAAAATATTGATTTTTCGTGAAACTTGACGAATGCACATATATTATGGAGATGTACATGTAGAATTTTTTGTCAAAATTTTTCGATAACTTGAATATAATTTTTCGGTATAGGGAGCATACGCACCCGGGAGCCGAATTGAATTTCCGGATTTCTTATTAAGTTGCTTGTTGAGCGATAACCATGTTCCTGGGGACACCATCAACTATCCTTTGTTGAATATCATGTGAGTTGCTATGCATGTTCATCTTGTCTGAAGTAAGGGTGATTTATCATGAGTTGAATGGTTTGAGCATGCATATTGTTAGAGAAGAACATTGGGCCGCTAACTAAAGCCATGATCCATGGTGGAAGTTTCAGTTTTGGACAACAATCCTCAAATCTCTTATGAGAATATTATTTGTTGTTAAATGCTTATGCATTAAAGAGGAGTCCATTATCTGTTGTCTATGTTGTCCCGGTATGGATGTCTAAGTTGAGAATAATCAAAAGCGAGAAATCCAATGCGAGCTTTCTCCTTAGACCTTTGTACAGGCGGCATAGAGGTACCCCTTTGTGATACTTGGTTAAAACATATGTATTGCGATGATAATCCATGTAAATACAAGCTAATTAGGACAAGGTGCGGGCACTATTGGTAATCTATGCATGAGGCTTGCAACTTGTAGGATATAATTTACATAATGCATATGCTTTATTACTACCGTTGACAAAATTGTTTCTTGTTTTCAAAAATAAAAGCTCTAGCACAAATATAGAAATCCATGCTTCCCTCGTCGAAGGGCCTTTCTTCTACTTTTATGTTGAGTCAGTTCACCTACTTCTTTCTGTCTTAGAAGCAAACACTTGTGTTAACTGTGCATTGATTCTTACATGCTTGCATATTTGCATTCATCATATTACTTTATGTTGACAATATCCATGAGATATACATGTTGAAGTTGAAAGGAACAGCTGAAACTTAATCTTCCTTTGTGTTGCTTCAATGCCTTTATTTAGAATCTATTGCTTTATGAGTTAACTCTTATGCAAGACTTATTGATGCTTGTCTTGAAAGTACTATTTATGAAAAGTCTTTGCTATATGATTCAGTTGTTTAATCATTGTCTTTACCATTGCTTTTAATCGTTGCATTCATCTCATATGCTTTACGGTAGTATGATCAAGATTATGTTGGTAGCATGTCACTTCAGAAATTATTCTTTTATCGTTTACCTACTCGAGGACGAGTAGGAACTAAGCTTGGGGATGCTGATACGTCTCCAACGTATCTATAAATTCTTATGTTCCATGCTTGTTTTATGACAATACCTACATGTTTTATACATACTTTATGTCATATTTATGCGTTTTCCGGAACTAACCTATTGACGAGATGCCGAAGTGCCAGTTCCTGTTTTCTGCTGTTTTTGGTTTCAGAAATCCTAGTAAGGAAATATTCTCGGAATTGGACAAAATCAACGCCCAGCATCTTATAATTCCACGAAGCTTCCACAACACCCGAGAGGGACCGGAGGAGAGCCACAGGGGGGCCACACGTGTGCCCGGCGCGGCCAAGAGTGGGGCCGCGCCCCCTATTGTGTGGCGGCTCCGTAACCCCTCCGACTCCGCCTCTTCTCCTATTTAAAGCTCCCTGACCAAAAACATCGACACGGATTGACGAAACCCGAGAAAACCTTCCAGAGCCGCCTCCATCGCGAAACTCCAATTCGGGGGACAGAAGTCTCTGTTTCGGCACCCTGCCGGGACGGGGAATTGCCCCCGGAGTCATCTCCACCGCCATCTCCACCGCCATCTTCACCGCCATCGCTGCCTCCATGATGAGGAGGGAGTAATTCACCCCCGGGGCGGAGGGCTCCGCTGTAGCTATGTGGTTCATCTCTCTCTCTTTGTGATCTAGTTGAATATCATCTATGTGCTACTCTAGTGATGTTATTAAAGTAGTCTATTCCTCCTCCATGATGTAATGTTGACAGTGTGTGCATCATGTAGTACTTGGTATAAGCTATGATTGTGATCTCATGTAGATTATGAAGTTAACTATTACTATGATGGTATTTGATACGTCTCCGACGTATCGATAATTTCTTATGTTCCATGCCACATTATTGATGATATCTACATGTTTTATGCATACTTTATGTCATATTTATGCATTTTCCGACACTAACCTATTAACGAGATGCCGAAGAGCCGATTCTTTGTTTCTGCTGTTTTTGGTTTCAGAAATCCTAGTAAGGAAATATTCTCGGAATTGGACGAAATCAACGCCCGGGGGCCTATTTTGCCACGAAGCTTCCAAGACCGAAGAGAAGACGAAGTGGGGCCACGTGCGGGCGCCACACTCGGGCGGGGCGGCCAGTCTTGGCCGCGCGGCCCTAGCGTGTGGCCCCTCGTGACTCTCCCGACTCTGCCCTTCCGCCTAAAAATAGTCTTCGTCGCGAAACCCCCGATGCAAAGAGCCACGATACGAAAACCTTCCCGGAGACGCCGCCGCCGCCAATCCCATCTCGGGGGATTCAGGAGATCGCCTCCGGCACCCTGCCGGAGAGGGGAATCATCTCCCAGAGGACTCTTCACCGCCATGGTCGCCTCCGGAGTGATGAGTGAGTAGTTCACCCCTGGACTATGGGTCCATAGCAGTAGCTAGATGGTCGTCTTCTCCTAATTGTGCTTCATTGTCGGGTCTTGTGAGCTGCCTAACATGATCAAGATCATCTATTTGTAATGTTATATGTTGTGTTTGTTGGGATCCGATGGATAGAGAATACTATGTTATGTTGATTATCAATCTATTACCTATGTGTTGTTTATGATCTTGCATGCTCTCCGTTATTAGTAGAGGCTCTGGCCAAGTTTTTACTCTTAACTCCAAGTGGGAGTATTTATGCTCGATAGTGGGTTCATGCCTCCATTAAATGCAGGACGGTGATGATAGTTCTAAGGTTGTGGATGTGCTGTTGCCACTAGGGATAAAACATTGATGCTATGTCCGAGGATGTAGTTATTGATTACATTACGCACCATACTTAATGCAATTGTCTGTTGTTTGCAACTTAATGCGGAAGGGGTTCGGATGATAACACGAAGGTGGACTTTTTAGGCATAGATGCATGCTGGATAGCGGTCTATGTACTTTGTCGTAATGCCCAATTAAATCTCACAATACTCATCATATCATGTATGTGCATTGTCATGCCCTCTCTATTTGTCAATTGCCCAACTGTAATTTGTTCACCCAACATGCTATTTATCTTATGGGAGAGACACCTCTAGTGAACTGTGGACCCCGGTCCATTCTTTTAATCGAATACAATCTACTGCAATACTTGTTCTACTGTTTTCTGCAAACAATCATCATCCACACTATACATCTAATCCTTTGTTACAGCAAGCCGGTGAGATTGACAACCTCACTGTTTCGTTGGGGCAAAGTACTTTGGTTGTGTTGTGCAGGTTCCACGTTGGCGCCGGAATCCCTGGTGTTGCGCCGCACTACATCTCGCCGCCATCAACCTTCAACGTGCTTCTTGGCTCCTGTTATCACCAGAATTTGACCGAGTCAGAGGTGGGCCGCGATCAAGATGGACTTGAAGATTATATACGGAAGAAATACGCGAATCGGCCTTATATGCAAAGTTTGAGCTAGTTTGCCCTTGTATCTGTAACATAGTAGATTACGTGTCGGTTAGTTAGAGTTTGCCTCGTGCGCGGTTGGGATTATTCCCACGTTAGAAAGTCCCCTGGACTATAAATATGTATCTAGGGTTTATGAAATAAACAACAACCAACGTTCACCACAAATCAATCTCGGCGCATCGCCAACTCCTTCGTCTCGAGGGTTTCTACCGGTAAGCATCATGCTGCCTAGATCGCATCTTGCGATCTAGGCAGCACAAGCTTCTTTGTTGTTCATGCGTTGCTCGTACTGAACCCTTTTTGATGGCGAGCAACGTAGTTATCTTAGATGTGTTAGGGTTAGCATTGTTCTTCGTATCATATGCTGTCGTAGTGCAACCCTTATACATCTAGCCGCCCTTACACCTATCTTAGGTGTAGGGGCGGCACCCCGCTTGATCATTATTTAGTAGATCCGATCCGTTACGGTTGCTCCTTGTTCTTCAAGGATTAGTTTAATATCTGCAATAGTTAGGCCTTACAAAGGGTTGGAGGATCCAGCGACGCGTAGGGTGTCGTTTGCTAGCCCTAGACAGGATGTTCCGAGGATCAACCTCGTGTTGGTTTTTAGGCCTTGTCTAGGACCGGCTTACGGTCACCGTACGTGACCGCGAGGCCCAATCGTGAGTAGGATGATCCGATTATGCGGTGAAAACCCTAAATCGTCGTAGATTGCTTTAGCTTTATCTTGATCAAGCAGGACCACCATATATTCGTGCACCTCGTACGAATCATGGGTGGATCGGCTCCTTGAGCCGATTCACAGGATAACCTGAGAGCCGATCGAGGCTCGTATTTAATGTTTACGTGTATGCCATGCAGGAAACTAAGCGAGGCATCTCTATCATCTTCCTGACCAGGTATAGGTCAGGTGGCACGCCCTTGCACCAGCATCGGACGTGCGTTCCAGAGGCTTTGCGGGCCGTCGCTCGGAGGGACCAGGGCCAGCCGCAGCCCTAAGTTGTTCCCGGCTCTACTGTGTTGCCCGTCGTTGCTCGCCGGTGGGTTTCTGACCGCAACACATTCTGACACGCCCGGTGGGACAAGCTTCGTCATCAACCGCATCGCCGTCGCTCGGAGGGACCAGGGCCAGCCGCAGCCCTAAGTTGTTCCCGGCTCTACTGTGTTGCCCGTCGTTGCTCGCCGGTGGGTTTCTGACGGCACTCCAGTCACGTACGAGGATCTGACCGACGAGCTCAAGAAGAAGTATGACGAGGTCAAAGCAATCCTCGAAGCCGACCTCATCGGCTCTTTTCACAGAACCCGTTCACATGGCATCAGGTGGAAGGGGTTCTCGCCTGATGGTGCACTCGATGGGATAGACCTCTCTGCCCCGTCAGAAGAACGCACCAGGTCCCTACGTCAGGAGATCAACTACATGGTGGCTCACTTGCTGCACCGCCACTCTGAGAACCTGGTGAACACTTTGGAGCGTGTCTCTCTCCGGGTGATCCAGGAGATCATGAGGCACCAGTACTCTCCGTCAGGACCAGCTCTCAGGACACACCAAGGAGAGATGCCACTCCAGTCCCGTCCACCGCTGCCATTTGCGTTGGCAGCGCCAGAAGTGCCGAATTCACCGGCATTCATCGTCTACAAGATCGGTGGTGACCCTAGTGACTGCCAGTTCTTGCATGAGGCGCCTAAGGAGATCCCTCACGGGTACATGTGCACATACGTGCCAGACTGCGGTAACTGGGCACTCACAAACCAGGCCGCAACATCAGGGACTTCTGGGAAAGCAGGAGGAACGTCAGCGACAGATCTTGAGAAGCAGACGTGGCTAGCTAAATATGCCACCCCGACGAACCTCCAGAGCTCAGCTCCTGCAGTTGGCTCAGAGCTGGAAAAGCAAGCATGGCTGGCTAAGTACGCCACCCCGGCGAATCTGCAGAGTTCGACTCCTACAGCCAGCACCGTGGATCAGATCAGTACGATCCTGAGGGACCAGTTCGGCATGGTGCCGAAAAGGAGGACAATCGGCTATTCCAAGCCGTACCCCGATGAATACGAGTTGGTCCCGCTACCACCCAAGTATCGGCTCCCTGACTTCTCCAAGTTCAGTGGGTCAGATGGTTCCAGCTCCATCGAGCATGTGAGCCGATATTTGGCACAGCTAGGAACGGCCTCAGCGTGTGATCCACTACGCGTGAGGTTCTTCGCACAGTCCCTCACGGGATCGGCTTTCGGGTGGTACGCTTCGTTGCCACCGGACTCGATCCGGACTTGGAAGCAGTTGGAAGAACAGTTCCACATGCAGTTTCACTCAGAAGCTTCCGAGTCTGGCCTTGCCGATCTAGCACAGATACGTCAGAAGCGTGGAGAAACTGTGGCAGAATACATCCAGCGCTTCAGAAATTTGAGGAACTGATGTTATTCGGCTCGTGTGACTGAAAAAGAAGCAGTCGAGTTGGCAGTGGTGGGCCTTGCCTCACAAATCAAGGATATGGCTTCCCAAGCAGACTACCCTTCACTGGCGCACATGGTTCAGAAATTGACAGCATATGAACAGCGCCACCCGGACTTGTACCAGGAAAAATTCAAGCGTGTGGTAGTCCTGGTTGAGGCGGATGAAGACGAAGGCCCTGCGGGAGATCAAGAGGTAGCAGTGGCTGAATGGACTCGGGGGGCAACCCCCGTGTCCTGCAAATGGGTTAAGCCACCAGGTCCGCCTAGAGGGTTTGATTTTGACGTGACCAAAACTGAGCAAATCTTCGACCTCTTACTCAAGGAAAAGCAGTTGAAGATACCCGAAGGCCTCAAATTCCCCACGGTACAGGAGCTGAACGGAAAGCCATACTGCAAATGGCATAACTCGCTCTCCCATGCCACCAACGACTGCAGGGTGTGGCGTCAGCAGATCCAAATGGTGATAGAACAAGGACGACTGATTTTCAACCAGTACGCCATGAAGGTCAACACCCACCCCTTTCCCACCGTTAATATGGTGGAGTGCACTTACCCTGAAGGTTGCCAGCCAGGATCCTCGTTCAGCATCAACATGGTAGGACCTGGGCACCACTCTGGCAAGGATGGA
Organism: Lolium perenne; assembly: GCF_019359855.2. Lineage (NCBI taxonomy): Eukaryota > Viridiplantae > Streptophyta > Magnoliopsida > Poales > Poaceae > Lolium > Lolium perenne. Next base: position 437,543 of record NW_027248971.1, on the reverse strand, counting down.
GACGAGGGCAGCTGCTCTCGTAGCAAGGACACAGAGGAGGCCGCTCCACGTGATCGGCTCCATCACGATGGCAAGCGCTACGTCACAGAGGGAGAAGTGAAGAACATAAGATATCAGCGACCCCTCTCTGATCACCTCCTCAATAAGTATGTGAGTCAGTATGACCAACGCCGACGATCCAGCGATGATGATGAAAGAGATTGTCTGGCTAGAGAAGCCAGAAGACATCATCGGCATGATCGCGATGAGGAGGAGTGCGAGCGCCGTGCCAAAGAAAAATCAAGGGAGCAAGACGACGAAGATAGGCACTGGGACTGCCCCTTCTTCAGACATTGCTGGGATTCAGGAATGAGCTGAATGCCTACAATCGGCAATTGCCCAGAATGCAACCAGAAGAAGGAGGCAGCCAACATGTCCGTGTTCCAACGCTTAGGGCCTCTCCCACCTCGAAGCAAACACGCTGAGTCCCCTCGGATGGAAGATCTCGAGGATTTGGAAGACGAGGGAGAAGAAGAAGAAGACAGGTACCACCGGCCAAGGTGGTGCCCTGATGGACTCAGCCGTTCCCAAAAGCGTAGGGTTCAGCGATTGCGCGGCTTGGAGGAAGCCGAAAGGTTATACCTGCACACGCTAAGAAAGGCGCGACCTGATCTGGCCGCGAAAATTCAGCGAACCCTGGATGAAGAGGGTCGACCACGGAAAATGGAGTGGCGCCCCAAGCAAAGGAAAGCCGATGATGAAACATCGGCTGGCACAAACATGGTGTTCATCCTTCCTTCGGAGTTCAGTGCTCCAGGATTAGACGAGGCACCTGTGGCACAACTTGACTGCGGCCCACGGCCGGTTATCTTTGAGAAGCCACGAGAAAGAAGCTACAGACATCTGAAGGCCCTGTACTTGCGAGGTTATATCGATGGGAGGCCTGTCAATAAGATGCTGGTGGACACCGGAGCGGCAGTCAACATTATGCCATACTCTATGCTACGTCGGTTGGGACGCTCTAGCTCGGATCTAATCAAGACCAACGTGACATTGAGCAATTTCAACGGCCAAGCGTCTGACGCACAAGGTGTTCTGAATGTGGATCTGACCGTAGGAAGGAAAACTATCCCTACGACATTCTTCATCGTCGATAGCAAGAGCACCTATGCTGTTCTGCTAGGAAGAGATTGGATCCACGCCAACTGTTGCATTCCCTCCACGATGCACCAATGCGTAATACAGTGGGATGGAGATGAGGTAGAGGTCATCCAGGCCGATGACTCAGCCGAAATTTCAACGGCTGGCATGAACGCTTGGGAAGTAGCAGGCCAAGAGCCACTCTCAGGTATCAATTTGGACGACTGCGAGCGCATCGACGTGACGAAGGGCAGGGTTAGGCTGGTCTTATCCACTGGCCTGACCGTGTAGCAAGAGCAAACCGATGAGCAAATGTGGCGAGGCCGATCCTTGGGATCGGCCCCCAAAGGTATATGAAGGAAAAGCACAACGCCTTCATTGAACACTTCGATCAATATGGAGGCCGATTCCAGCAATCGGCCAAAATTATCCTCACCACATGTTCTGCTTGTGTTCAACATCGATCTACTGGGCAGCGGTTTACGTCGGCTGATGAGTCAGGGAAAATCAACATTGGTCCTACCGAAGCCGACGTGCAAATACGGTGCCTTGGCTAAACTACAGAGCCGATATCTGCAGTTACCTGACAAATTCGGCTCGGGGGGCACCTAATCAGATGAACATGTGCAGATGAACATGTGTGCAGTGAAACATTGGGGGCCGATTAGAAAAAATTGGCCAGTAAAAAAAAACTAGTACAATTACACAAGACCTACCGGCTATGTGCTCAAGGCTCAGATTTTCGCCAGGATGGCTTTCAGTTCGGCTTCAAGAGCTTCTGTTTCCTTGAAGGGAATGTACAATGAGAGCTTCCTCAGCTGCCTTGAGCCGATTCTGGTGCCTGAACCTTCTTGTCGAGGACTTCCAGCCCTTGGTGCTAGTTCAGCAGTGCTGTCAGAAGAGATATATCGGCTTTCGAGGGAAAAAAGGTGATCAGCTTTGGTGCATCCTCACCGATATTCTCGCCTTGAGTAAGGCTCGGGGGGCAGCAGGCCTGGTAGATGCTCTGTTTAGGAGCCGATTGGGGTACCATCGGCTGATCCTTCGTCGCAACCTCCTTCAAAAATGGTGAGTTCATGCAGAAGAAGATCGTTGGGCCTGGTTGGAAGAGTTTAAAAGCCTCTCCTGAAGACTTCACATTATCCACCAGATCTCAAGGTCATCAGTTGAAGAATTGAAGGATGGATTTTAAAGGACCGATGCGTTGCTATCGGCTCATTACGCATTGGCTAAGGGGACAAATCGGCAAAATCAGTATGAGGGGAAATCGGCTAAATTAGCTCAAAGGGAATCGGCAAAATCAAATTGGGAGAAGTTCTTCATTGATAAGCAAGATTTCTTACATAAAGAGCTGATTGCTCTCAAAAGGAAGTACTAGGGGATACATTGCCCCATCTACTACTACTGATCCTATGCTAAAGGTCCTATCTACGGGCCGTCGCTGCCCTCGTCATCGCCGTCGTCGCCGCTGTCGGTGCTACTCCCGGCGGGCTCGTCGTCGCTGCTCCAGTGGCCGCCGGCCGGGCCCTCATTGTCCTCATCCTCCTCGTCAGTGTCGTCGTCGTCGCTGTTGAAGTCACTGAGGTTCCCCGGCCAGGGACAGAAGCGTTTGGCCGGCGGCTCATCGGAGGAGGTGTCGTCCTCCTCCTCCTCCTCCTCCTTCTCCTCCTCCTCCTCCTCGGGAGAGGTGAAGTCGTCGCAGGAGAAGCGATCGTCATCGCTCTCCTCCTCCGTTTCCCCGTCGGCGAGGAAGCGGAGGTCGCTTTCCCCGTCGGTTAAGGACTTGTCGTCCTCAGACCAGACGGAGAAGTCATGGCTGGGCTCCTCCTCGGCCTCGATGGCGCGGTGGGTGTTGGCCGCGTGAACCTCCTCTGGGTTCGGCTCCGGCGTCGGCTCGCGGGAAGAGGAAGACTGGGTGGAAAGATCCGATGAGACAGAGGAGGAAGAAGACATGGTGGCGCAGGAGGGCTTTTGGAGTGCTAATGCGAAGGGGATGTGGAAGCAAACTGTTTGGAGAGGTTAAATAAAAGGGGATATAGTGGAAATTCAATGCCACAGCAGTTTCCAAGGAAGTGGTGCTAAAGCTATCAAATTTTGCAGAGAAGTTGAAAAGACAAGGCATCATGATACTGCGACGTTTCTGCTCTGCCACGACATGACCCGACGAGAAAAAACAGAGTGATTTTGGAATTATCAATTCCAAAACCAGGGGGGCATGTGTTATCACCAGAATTTGACCGAGTCAGAGGTGGGCCGCGATCAAGATGGACTTGAAGATTATATACGGAAGAAATACGTGAATCGGCCTTATATGCAAAGTTTGGGCTAGTTTGCCCTTGTATCTGTAACATAGTAGTTTACGTGTCGGTTAGTTAGAGTTTGCCTCGTGCACGGTTGGGATTATTCCCACGTTAGAAAGTCCCCTGGACTATAAATATGTATCTAGGGTTTATGAAATAAACAACAACCAACGTTCACCACAAATCAATCTCGGCGCATCGCCAACTCCTTCGTCTCGAGGGTTTCTACCGGTAAGCATCATGCTGCCTAGATCGCATCTTGCGATCTAGGCAGCACAAGCTTCTTTGTTGTTCATGCGTTGCTCGTACTGAAGCCTTTTTTATGGCGAGCAACGTAGTTATCTTAGATGTGTTAGGGTTAGCATTGTTCTTCGTATCATATGCTGTCGTAGTGCAACCCTTATACATCTAGCCGCCCTTACACCTATCTTAGGTGTAGGGGCGGCACCCCGCTTGATCATTATTTAGTAGATCCGATCCGTTACGGTTGCTCCTTGTTCTTCAAGGATTAGTTTAATATCTGCAATAGTTAGGCCTTACAAAGGGTTGGAGGATCCAGCGACGCGTAGGGTGTCGTTTGCTAGCCCTAGACAGGATGTTCCGAGGATCAACCTCGTGTTGGTTTTTAGGCCTTGTCTAGGACCGGCTTACGGTCACCGTACGTGACCGCGAGGCCCAATCGTGAGTAGGATGATCCGATTATGCGGTGAAAACCCTAAATCGTCGTAGATTGCTTTAGCTTTATCTTGATCAAGCAGGACCACCATATATTCGTGCACCTCGTACGAATCATGGGTGGATCGGCTCCTTGAGCCGATTCACAGGATAACCTGAGAGCCAATCGAGGCTCGTATTTAATGTTTACGTGTATGCCATGCAGGAAACTAAGCGAGGCATCTCCATCACCTTCCTGACCAGGTATAGGTCAGGTGGCATGCCCTTGCACCAGCATCGGACGTGTGTTCCAGAGGCTTTGCGGGCCGTCGCTCGGAGGGACCAGGGCCAGCCGTAGCCCTAAGTTGTTCCCGGCTCTACTGTGTTGCCTGTCGTTGCTCGCCGGTGGGTTTCTGACCGCAACAGCTCCTAGTGGTTCGATAAACCTTGGTTTCTTACTGTCAACACCCGGATTTTTAAGTCCAGATGCCTATTATGCCATTCATCGCAATCCCAGGAATATTGTTTTTGCGAGACATAATAGATTAATATCACAACACATCATTCATTACAACGCATAATTGTCTTACAACAAGGGATCACATGATCCAGTCTCATTACAATACTAGTTGATCTATTGATCAATTACAAAACACATAGCGGAAGCGAAGTAGCGTAGTAGTAGTCCATCTATTCCACAGGCAACTGTTGACGTCAGGAGTGATCCTAGTTGTCGTAGACGTCCTGCTGTCCTTCTTCCGGGTTCCAGTACTCTTCTTCATAGTCTGGCCATTTGAATAGCCAGGGACACAGCCGTGAGTACTTTAAAGTACTTGCAAACTAATACTAATGTAAGTAGTATCAACTATAATAAGGGGGTTCTAAGCTCTAGTTTCATTTGCATAAAGCCAGTTTTATTTCATAAGCACTTTAGTAAACAAAACCTCTTCATTTGCCTAACTTACTCAAGTGGGAACATTAGTGTCATTCCCACAACTCAGTTGTGATTCAAGTCAAGTCACCCTTCACCATTCAACCTTTTCAAGAAATTATGATACCAAAAACTGTATGGCCTTTCCAACCGTCCGTAACTGTGGACACGGCTATTCGAATAGGTTTACACTCTGCAGAGGTTGCACACTTGTGCCACAACATTTGATTACATCCGTCGGGAATAATCCCGAATCATCGTAACTCAGTACGCGGATCATCAACCTTAACCTTTCACTTATATATCCTAGTATAGGCACCTCTCCCCATGAGCTTGGCCTCCCAGTGAAGACAGACAGTCAGCTTGGGAACTGCACAGGGCTTGGGTCGGACATTCACCTCATATCACATCATATCACATCATTTCTTTTGTTGTAGAGGCAGCTTTCGGCATAACCCCGATGACGCTTGTTTAGAGGGAACCAATACTAAGACACACAAACTTCCAGCTAAGCCCTACCCATAATCAGGTATTGTGGGGGTACATGTAAATTGGAAAGGTATCGCATCCAAACCAATATCAGTTTTAAATCAAAAATCACCATCTTCTCTTAGTCATATCACCTTTCAAAAATCATTCAAAAACAACTTCACTTCACCAAGTTCCCATCTAGAGTAGTCAAGTTTTATTTGTTAGCAATAGCACTAATCATGAGGGGTGCTAACTTAGCATTGCCTGTTCTAGATTTAAGCTTGGTGCTCATATGCTACTCTAAACCAAGTGAATCATGAATCAAAAAGTACTTTGAAAATAAAAGCAGTAAAACTTGTATAGTAAAACTTGGGATAGGACCACGAAGCATAAGGTAAAAGAGGGTGATGCATTGCTCTTGAGAGCTTTGCACTTTGCAAGTGTCTTAGCTTGCCTTGGTGGTGGTATTGATCAAATTGGTCTTCTTCTCCTTGGAAGTAGGCCTCCTCCTCCTCTTGATACTCTTCCGTACTAGCGTCTAAAATACGAATACGAAGTACAATCACCACACCAATCTTATATACTAAACTAAGCACACATAAGTCACTCAAGCTAAACTATCATTACACACTACTAAGTTGGTGAGGTGGTTTTCTTATTTAAGAAAAATAATTTCCTCTCATATTAAATAAGGTGCTTCTTTGCCTTCTTTAGAGAAATAAATTCCTCTAATTATCTTATTAAGATTTAATTTCTTTCTTGAGTAATATATGACCTAGGTTGACCAAAGTCAACCTCTTCATACTTATCATTTAAGAAAATGATTTAAATGAGGTGGAGCACCTCATACCTTTTAATCCTAACATGGTGATGATTTAATATCATCAAACAAAGCATATGAGAACTAAATGACCAAAGTCTCTATCTCATAATGGAATGTTTGTGACAAGATTTAAATGAGATAAACACTCTCATAAAATATCTAAATAGTTTTGGACAATATCTTTGACTTGACATAGCCAAATAGTCCTCTAATTCATCTAGGCCATGATCATCCAAAGTAGGCATGGCATATTTTTGCAGAAACAATTAGTGCAAGTGAAATGTGGATTATTGGAGTTGGAATCAACTCAAAAGCATTTTTGGTTGAATTTTAACAATTGTTTGAAGACATAAAAGTCCCTGCCTTGTTTATTTTGCTACTTTAATTCTAAAACAAAACTCAGGGTGAGACCAGTGGGGTTGGATAGAACTTTTGACAAGCTTTCCAACAATACCAAATTCATCAAATTTGGCCCAGTGGTTTTGAAACTATGCAAATTTTAATTCAGTACCAGTATTGAATTTTTATTGAAACCAAAAGATTTGAATTCAAACTGTGGGCCGAGGCGGGAAAGTAAACGGGCCAGGGGGAGAACGAGGGAGATGGGCCGGCCCAGCTATGCCCGCAGCGCACACGAGCCAGCTGACAGCATGGGACCCACGCGTCGGTGAGTTAAAACACCGAAACGGTATGCATGGATACAGGCCGTGGGATCAAAGGGGATCGGACGGCTGCAGTTCGTCTTCGTCAGAGATGAGCTCTGGCGAGCGCAAACCCTACCGGTGGCCAGGAGGGTCCAGGGAGGAGGGTTACCGGCGTCCGGCGGGGTCGGCGAGACGGGCAATCGACGTTGTCGAGGACGACGAGTCGAAGGAGGGTCGCAGCAGCTTCGGGGGTGCTCGGGATTGTCGGCTTCGTCGAGCTACTGCAGCGGCGGGCTCCGGTCAAATTCTGGCGAGGTGGTGTGTAATTGGAGACGGGAAGAGGTCGAGGAGGTTCAGGAGGGAGAGGAGAACTCGTTGGTGTGCAGAAATCGTCCAGGGAGCGCCGGCTTTTATAGGGGCGAGGGTTGGCCGAGGGTGCGGAGCAGGTCATCGATGACGACGGCGTTACGGGCGGCGAGAGGGCAGGGCGACGTCATAGGACTGTTGGCGACGTCGAGGCAGTCCTTGGGAGCGTCCTGGCGCAGCGAGGGGTGGTCCAATTCAACGGCGTCGTGAGCGTGTCCTGCGGTACAGTGGCGGTGGACGTCGACCATGGCGTCGTCTACAGGGCGCCGGCGAGCCAATGATGATGTCGAGGAGGTAGGTGGTGCCCTGGTGCGTGCGTAGGAGAGAGGAGAGGGCAGGAGATGGCCGGGGTCAACGAGGCGGGTGCGTGCTCTGGCGTGTCGAGTGACACGTCCTGGCGTGCTCTGGGCGTCGTGGGCACGTCAGGGCGCGCGTCGTGCTGGCGTGTGTGGCGCGTGTTTTCATCGATGGCCTGTACTGGCTGGTCCAGGAGAATGAGGGGAGGATGTGTGACAAGGTGGTGCACGGTAGAATTGCTCAGAGAGGGGAATGGCAACATGGTGACCATGAGGGCCGGCATGGCATGTTCTTGATGGTTTGGGTCCGATTTCAATGTCTCTGAGAGCATGGCAAGCAGTAGTGAGGTGTTAGGGGTTGGTTTGGCAAGGTGCACAGGGTTGGTGATGGCTAGAGGTGGCAAAACTAAATTAAGTCCAAAATGTATGTGACACATGAAGGTACTTTGCATAGTGGTGAGAGGATGATCATGGCAAGTATGTGTGAGGTCATGGTGGGGGTTTAGAGGTACCAAGCACTATAGATGAGCTCAAGCTAGAAAAAGGGAGGAGGTACAAGGTGGTTGGAATAGTGGTAGTACCCTAATTTTACTCTATGTAACTAAAATGTCACATGCAATGGTCTCACTTGGGTTTGAATTTTGACCAACTTGCTGCATGGGAGTGGTCTACATAATGTTTGGCACTCATTGGTGGTCTTGGTTTGAATTTTGGAAAAGATTTGTGAAGATTCGAAAATTGGCGGGAATCTAGATTTGGTTTCAATGTTGCCACTTGGCACCCTTGTACTAAGCAATGGTCAACTCTCTGGTCAAAGTGGTCAACATCAAAAGTGTTCATCTTGATGAGGTCTTGGATGAGGTGCAAAGAATTGGCAGGGTTTGGTTTGAAAATTTCTTAATAGAAGGGCTCAAAGTGGGTAAGATGTTAAGATTGTCACATGTGACCATTATCACATGCAACTAGGTTTTTGATTTTTATTTGATTTGATTTTGGTTTCTTTGATTCAAAAAGGATGCTATTGAGTTTAAAAGGGTTTCCCAACCATTGGCACAATTTTATATAGCCTAGGTTAAAGATTTTCAAAAATGGCCATAAGCCATATGTGAGGGTTTTGCAATTTCTCTAATCTTTTTCTTTATTTAACTTTGATCCAAAGGATCATAGTTTTGGGTTTCAAAGAGGTTGGTTAGGGTTACTCATGGTTTCCAACCATTTGGGTAAGGCAAATAGGGCATAGGTCAAGATTTGGTAAAAATGGCTAAGTGCCACATATGCCTCTATGCATATGTTTATTTGAATTTTGTTTCTCACTTGATTTGGTTGGTAGGTACTAGGTTAGGTTTGTTGAGGTTTTCAAAACATCTAAACAAGGTAGAAAGGCCTAGGTATAAGTTTTATCAAAAATAGTATAGGCACATAGGCCCTTTTCTTATTTAATTTAATTTCTTCTTATTTGGTTTTATTTTGAAGGGTAAAGTGCAAGAGTCACTAGTGGAAAACAGGCCTTTTGATCCGGGTGGTTAGGGCCTTTTGTCGCGGGCGGCCAGCCGCGACAAGCAAGGCGCGATAAAAGGGTGGCCTTTTATCCCGGGTCACTTACGACCCGCGACATAAGGTCCACCACGTGGCAGCCGCGGGGCGCGCAGGGCACAGGCCCTTTTGTCGCGGGCGGTATTACCACCCGCGACAAAAGGCCCTCTACGTGGCGCGCGCACAATGCTTCTGCTTTAGGGTTTGAGGGGTGCAGCACCCCTCCCCCCCCGCCACCGACCGCCTGTTATTTCATTTTTTTCGTCCGAAAATAAAAGTTGCATATATTTGTACGCTACTAGAAGTTGTACACATTCATTCATTATATATATATAGATCGATCAAACAAATATTGGAAGCAGAAGTCGATTCCCCTTACACATATTCGTAGGTTCCCTACATATATACATGGAGCTCACGATCGACAAACGGTACTAACGACCGTCTATTTGGAGGTAGAACAACTATCTGGACTAAACAAGCCTTTGTTGTTTATTACTTCTCTAACCAAAAGTCCCGCCAGTTCCTCCGCGATTCCTAGTGCGTGTTCCTTTGGTTGGAGTCTGTCCCGCATGAAGTCGACCTATATACGAAAATGAGATGAGTATGACTATATCAGTCTTGATAACGAAATATTGATGATAATAAATAAAGTTGTGAATGTTATTGCTTACGTCGAATTTATTTCTGTTCTGCTTCTCAGTGGTTAACATGCGAATGGACTCGCAAACGTAGTATCCACATAGATTCGTCCCTTGTGGCTGCTGGGGGCACGGTACAGGATTAAATGTTAGCTTCTTTGCAAAGGTAATCTCCTTATGAACATTCTTCAAAGCTTGCCAAGCCCTGCCATGCAAAAGAATGATTGAATGAGTGGATAATTAATTGATATCTCACGAAAGATAAAGCGGCGATGAAGGAAATTACACTTGGAGCAACTTCGCAAGTCCTGGAACCCGTCCGGGCCTCTACTCGATGGGTCTTTTACTTCAACTATTCCCTTATCAGGTTGAATGTCTAGTAGAATCCAGTGGAAGCTGCACATGTTATGCATATACGTCAGGAATTACACTTAACATCGAGTAAGAAAAATTGAATGTGCATATATAAAAGATCATTAAGACTCTCACTCGTAGTTGTAAGGAAACAATATTGAATCACGAAATATTGCTGCCCCAAAAACCTTAGTAGGTTTCCCCCGTTTCTTCGCGTTTATGCTTCACCGTTTCAACATGTATTTTATCTGGGTCAACAAACCCAACATTGATAATATTATTACTTTTGCACTCACTGATCTTGATCTGCAAAAGAGAACCCATAAGATATAATGAGTATATATATGCAATGAAAACGAACATGAACTGAATGAAAATGAACTTATATGTAGTTAACAACTTACAAGCAATAGCAACTCATGAGAGATTTGTCGAGGGCTTCTAGATTGAATAACTGCCAGAGTTCATTCATCTCAATATGGATCTCCTCCTTTCGGTAGTAATATTCCCATGGTATACTCGCCACGATGTACATTTGATTCTGAATGAATGAATCAAGGTACCACTGATGCAAATTCCGCATATGTGTTGGTAGTTTATGCAGCTGCTCTCTGCTGACCAAGTCGGCCCCGTAGACAAATTTAGGAGCTATATCAGCAGTGGGTAGTGCAGCATCTGCGGCACCAAACAATTCCTCCACGGTAACTCCACATTGAGCCGCTAGAGTTGCAGCTTCTTCCATATTGACACCACCACCATGTTCCTCGTACACCTTGGGAACATTAAACACTTTGAGTGCTGGGATCGATTGTTTGGGCTGAGCACCGAGGAGGGGAACTTCCTTTCTCTTTTTGCCTTTTGTCGTTTGCTTGGCCTTGAGGGGTGCACTTGTTGAACTTGACCTTTTCTCATCTGCACTTCTAGCTGATGATTTGCTCGTGCCAGCAATGTCCTTCTCCTTAGCCTTTTCATCCTTCTTTTGGTCAATTACCTTCGCAAGAGTGCGTGTATAGTCATCCTTCTTCTCGTGTAACTCATACTGCGATGGTGTGTTCAGAAAACTAGTAGCATATTCTATTTGCTTCTCTGTGTATGGCTCTGGCACTGGAGGTTTTGGCTTATGGAAATGATCATAGTTGTGTTTCGCAACAGCGGCCGCATTTTCCTCGACAGTAAGATCCCAAGGACGGGGGGGAGGAACCTTTGGTACTTTTGGGAGGGGCGACCTCTTGGGGACAGGACTCTTGAAACGCTTCCGGCTGGGTGCATTCCGAGTCTTAGTGGGCGGAGGCGGCGGCGCTGGAGATGGAGATGGACTACCGATGTCGTGGTCGACGTCGTACCCACGGGGTGATGGTGGCGACATGTGATCAGTAGGAGGAGGTGATGGTGGCCTGCGATCACCTGGAGGAGGTGATGGTGACCTCTTTGGGACGACCGGTACTAGGTGCTACCCAGCACGGCAGCTGATGTTCTTCTTTTCCCAGAGAATGATTTCTCCCAGCACCTCTCTGAGTGTAAGCCCCCCATCACCTCCAGGGATATCGAGCTCCAATGTCTCCCACGACGGGACAACTGAATCCACCCCGACACGAGCATAGCCAGCTGGAATCGGATTGCCATGCCATGTTGCCGGCTCACCTTCAGGTCCAAATGCTGGTAAGACATAGCCGACCGCCACCTTAACAGAAACCTTCCTGAACACCTCATGGAGATCACAAGGTGTTGTCTCCTTGATTCCATCCAAGGGGTCGCCAGGACCGGCATCTATCATCAGCCGTGTAGGAGGGGCCTCCGAGTCGGCCACACTGCTGTCTCGTCGCTGAGATATTTCAGCGGTATTATCTGGCGGGCGCTGTCCTTTTAGTTCATTTATCTCCCGCTGCTGCTGCTGAAGCTCCCGCTGCTGCTGGTCAAGTCGGCGTTGGAACTCGGCCATCCGGTCATTCTGCACCTCCAGCTGGCGTTGTTTAGCTCTCGCTCGGCTTCTATAAGTCTCCGCGTCGGCCGGAAACCCAAGCGACCACGGAACACTAGGGCCGAAGCCTCTTGTTCGTCCTCCCTTCTCAGGATTACCGAGGAACATATTGTGTAGAAATACAGGACCGAGAATTCTAATCTCTTCAACTAGGTGAACGAGGAGGTGCGTCATAATATTGAAGAAGGATGGTGGGAACAACAACTCGAAGCTGACAAGACATTGGACCACATCTTCCTGTAATCCTGACAAAGTTTCTGGATCCATTACCTTCTGAGAAATTGCGTTCAGGAATGCACATATCTTCACAATGGCTAGTCGAACATTTTCTGGTAGAAGTCCCCTCAATGCAATCGGAAGCAATTGTGTCATAAGCACGTGACAGTCATGGGACTTCAGGTTCTGGAATTTTTTCTCCTTCATATTTACTATCCCCTTTATATTCGACGAGAAACCAGACGGAACCTTGATACTGAATAGGGCTTCAAAAAAGATCTCCTTCTCTTGTTTGGTAAGAGCATAGCTGGCAGGCCCTACAAACTGCCCTGGATGATTGCCGTTTCGTCCTTTATGAAGTTCTTGGTCCTCCCGTGCTTCTGTTGTATCTTTTGTCTTTCCATACACGCCCAGAAAACCTAGAATATTCACACAAAGATTCTTGGTCAGGTGCATCACGTCGATTGCAGAGCGGACTTCCAGGACTTTCCAATATTCTAGCTCCCAGAAAATAGATTTCTTCTTCCACATGGGCGCGTGTCCGTCATCGTCTTTCGGAACAGGTCGACTGCCTGGACCCTTTCCAAAGATAACATTTAAATCCTTGACCATGTCAAATATATCAGCACCACTACGGGGGACAGGCTTCGGACGGCGGTCTGCCTCGCCATCGAAATGCTTGCCTTTTTTCCTTAAGGGATGCTTGCGCGGAAGGAAACGACGATTGAACGGGTACACAACTTTTCTGCTTTTTCCCAAATATTTACTTTCAGTCTCATCTAAACAGTGTGTGCATGCATTGTATCCTTTGTTCGTCTGTCCTGAAATGTTACTGAGAGCAGGCCAATCATTGATGGTTACGAATAGCAACGCTCGTAGGTCAAATTCTTGCTCCGTGTGCTCATCCCACACACGTACACCTGGTTTGACTCCAAAAGTTCATCGACTAATGGCCTTAGGTACACATCAATGTCGTTGCCCGGTTGCTTTGGGCCTTGGATAAGCACTGGCATCATAATGAACTTCCGCTTCATGCACAACCAAGGAGGAAGGTTGTAGATACATAGAGTCACGGGCCAGGTGCTGTGACTGCAGCTCTGCTCCCCAAAAGGATTCATGCCATCTGTACTTAGACCAAAGTATAAGTTCCTTGCCTCACCTGCAAAATCCGGGAACTCTCTCCCGATGTTTCTCCACTGCCGACCATCAGCGGGGTGCCTCAACATCGCGTCTTTCTTACGTTCTTCCATGTGCCATCGCAACAACTTGGCATGCTCTTTGTTTCTGAACAAACGTTTCAACCGTGGTATTATTGGAGCATACCACATCACCTTCGCAGGAACCCTCTTCCTGGGTGGCTCGCCCTCAACATCACCAGGGTCATCTTTTCTGATCTTATACCGCAATGCACCACATATCGGGCATTTATTCAAATTCTCGTACTTCTCACCGCGGTAGAGGATACAGTCATTAATGCATGCATGTATCTTCTGCACATCTAATCCTAGAGGGCAGACAAGCTTCTTTGCTTCATATGTACTGACGGGCAATTCATTATTTCTTGGAAACAGCTTCTTTAATATTATCATCAATTTCTCAAATCCCGAGTCAGTCACACCGACCTCTGCCTTCCATTTCAGCAATTCCAATATGCTACCCAGCTTTCTATGCCCATCTTCACAACCTGGGTACAACAATTTGTGGTGGTCCTCTAACATCTTGTCGAACTGCAACCTCTCCTTATCCGTGTCACAGTCTCTTCTTGCATCAGAAATGGCCCGACGAAGATCATCATCAACAGGATCATCTGATGCCTGTTCTTCACCTCCTTCTTCTTCATTGTCGTCCATTGCGGTATCAAAGCATTCAGAGAACATAGATCGGTACTTCTCATCATTATCTTCTTCCTCATCGCCGTCTTCCATCATAACCCCTTCTTCTCCGTGCTTGGTCCAAACATTATAACTGGACATGAACCCAAACCGAAGCAGGTGGCTCTTAATATCTCTTGAGCAAGAGTAATCCTTCTCGTTCTTACATTTTAGACATGGACAGCACATAAAACCTTGCTTCGACTTGTTGGCCTCGGCCACAAGCAGGAAAGAATTCACGCCCTCTCTGAAAGCGGGAGCACATCGGTTACCGTACATCCATGGATGACTCATCTGCATCATAAGTACAATTATATATGTATCAGATGCAATCACCTTGCTAAAATTAGTATTGTACGGACTATGCATATATATATAGTCGAGAAAATAGTTGCTAACCTTTTTGGATCAAAAAGAGGAGAAATCTTATCAAATAAACCAAGTGGCATCCCTCTCACAAGCATTCCATCAAACACCTCTTGTGCACATGTAGAAAAAATGAGCTAGCATACACCTCCACCTTCACCACCAAGGAAAAAATGAGGTGGGGGGTGGCTGGCTGCTTCTATATATATAGGGCGGGGACATTTTGTCGCGGGCCGTATTACGACCCGCGACAAAAGGGGTGGCCACGTCGCTCCTACCCCTTTTGTCGCGGGTCGTAATACGGCCCGCGACAAAAGGCCGCGACAAAAGCCTCCGCGCGCTCCACATGGTTTCGGGGCGACGTGGCCAGGCCATTTGTCGCGGGTGCAGGCGCGCCCGCGACAAAAGGCTCCCACGGAAGCCCTGTTTTCCACTAGTGAGTAGGGTTTAGGGTTTTCGATCATTTAAAACTACTAGCACAAATGCCCGTGCGTTGCAACGAAAAGAAAAAATCTTTTGAATCGAAAACATCTACCTGACCTAATTTTTGTCAAAACGTGGATTGACATGTAACCTTTGCCCTTGTTCACCCTGTGCGCCTTCTTTAATTATTTTAGACTTTACTATTATTTTGTTTTTAGTATGATAGACAGAATTTGTTCACTACTGGCTGGTCATTGCTTCTCGTAATCACAAAATCACCAAGTTTTCTTTGAAGTCCAACTGACTTGAACATACTGAATCTATTTCAATAAGAATAAAGCATTCATGTGTGATAAGTATCTCGTGGAATATGGCAACATAAAGGATATGCAACCATGGATGAATGATCGACTGAGCAACCTCACAACACAAAGGATTCTCCCAGCTTGATTTCTATCCATCGGTAGGCCCTTCCAGAAACGACACGTTTCTCTCGGTGAGAGATCTGAATTCTGAAACCTGGGTCAGAAAAAAACAGCTGTCTCGTTCGTTTGCAGGTCAACTTCAAAGTGTGGAGTATTAGTTTCACTGCTACCCGGCCGCGCACGGTCATCTTGCCGGCCGGCGGCCGCCATTGCACTCGGGAGCAACACCTATAGCAAGATACAGCACAGCTGGGCCCTCGCTGTAAACCTCTGCTTGTTGCACAATTGGTACTCTCTCTGGTCCTCAGCTTGTTGCAGAGCGCTCTCCTCTCCTCTAAGCTGCGACCTCCGTGGTCACTCGCTCTGGCTCTCTGCGGCGCTGCAGAGCGATTCGCTCCCGAGAAGCCAGACCCGATGCTGCACGTAGCTCGTAGTTGCATGGGCAACTCTGCAAGCCCAGTTTCTTACCACGGTGCATGCCCTCTCGGCGATGGAGAGCGGCTTCGGCCGCACATGCGCAGAAGAATGGCACCATGATGTGCCAACCAGTGGCCGTCGTGTAGGCGGGTCGCTGCTGACGACCTCGCCAGGACCAAGGGCGCGCCGCTCGCCAAGTGCCATCTCCAAAGGGAGTAGAGGCATCGGTGCCGGGCCGTGGCGCGTGCTGGGCAGTAGGCTCTCTCTCTCATGGGTTTCATATGAAAGAGAAATTTCACCATCGCTGATGAAGCCCCCAACGCTGCCGCGTTGCCCATGGCTGAACGAGGAACCAGAGGCGCGGGGCCATGTCGGCCAGCGACGGTGACCGGTAGCAGGAGCCGGAAGCGATGTGCCTTGCTGAAATCACGGAGAGGGGCATCCTAGCCGAAGCCCTGGTCGCCGCCCGTTCGTGCAGGATGCAGGCAACGGAGGTGAGGAATTCCTCCGATTCGAGGATTCACTTGGACGCCGCCTAGGCGAGGATTCGCTTGGATCCGCGGCGGCGCCGCCCCTCCCTCAGATCGATTTGTTAGGAATTTTTTATAGGGTTTCTTTTTCTATGGGAAATCAAGCGCGGAGGAGGGGGGCTATATATGAATGGATTTCGTGGGTAAGGGGCCAAGAAATCTAACGAAAATCGATTGATTTTACAGGATTTAGATGCGAACTCGTTCTGGTTCGATTGGGGATGAATTGGGGTCACGTGGTCAGTGGGAAAAGAGAAGGAGATGGGCCGATGTTTGGCCCGTTCGACTGGCCAACTCGGTACACGCACGCGAAGAAATTTCGGACTCAGGGCGAGCGAACCGTTATTTCACTTACCGGTGGCACAGGTGGGTAATATCTCAAAACAAGCAGGGGTAAAATCGTCTGGAAAAAAGTTGTACGAAAATTTTGGCAGAAACCTTAGCTCCTTTATTATTAGGTATAGATTTCAACTATCAATCATGGCAATTACACAACCAATAAGCATGATCACTATGCATCAAACTAGATTTAAATAAAAGTTTTTGTTGGTTCCAAATTTTGGAAATAGGGAAATTCATTTTCTTTGTTTTGAAATTTTTGGGATGTTACAAACCCTTCCCCCTTAAACAAATCTCGTCCCGAGATTTTAACAAAAGTTAGGTTCCTAAGAGAGATTGAGCAACTTGATTAAACAAGAAAACATACTTGGCATGGTCTGAGGGGCTGCTTGGGCTTCTGTTGCAGTCATGTTGTAGAGGCGGCCGTTGTTGTTGTTCTGGTTCCTTCTTGCGGCAAAGCGGCGCTGGTTCTGAGCAGGTGCAGCAGTATTGGCGGCAATCTTTGCAAGCTTCTTGGGGCACTCATTGGAGTAGTGACCCACAACTCCACATTCATAGCAGTTCACAGTTGACTTGTCCTTCGGGGTGACGGGGGTGGCATTGCTTCCAGTTCTTGGGGCAGTATTGGGGTTGTTGTTGTTACCATTGGGCTGGTTGTTGTGATTGTTGGGGTTGCTGTTGTGGTGGCTGTTTTTGTTGTTGCCTCCGGTCTTTGGGGGTCCTCCGTTGTTGTTGGGGTAGTTGGGGCGATAATTCTGAGTGGTTGGCTTGTTGTATCTTGGGGTGAATCCTCCAGAGGAGTTGTTGCGGTACTTCTGGGCATTGTTGGGCCCATTCTGGTTCATCATTCTTCTCTTGCGGTTCTCGTTGGATTGATGCAGCTTCCCTTCCATTTGGATGGCTGAGTCTACTAGGGCTTCGAGGTCAGCGAACGGAATGTTCAGTAACACAGTTTGCATCTCGTCGTGCAATCCGTTCAGAAATCTTTCCTTCCTTTTCTCGTTGGTGTCGGTCTCATCCGGGGCGTACCTCGACAGAGTAAGAAACCTGTCGCGGTATTCCACCACGGACATCCTTCCTTGTTTGAGTTCCCGGAACTCATCTCTCATTTTCTTAATCAGTCCTTGGGGCACATGGTATTTGCTAAACTTCGTCTTGAAGTCTTCCCAGGTCATCATCTGTCCCGCATTCATTG
This sequence comes from Lolium perenne, assembly GCF_019359855.2. Classification (NCBI taxonomy): domain Eukaryota; kingdom Viridiplantae; phylum Streptophyta; class Magnoliopsida; order Poales; family Poaceae; genus Lolium; species Lolium perenne. The sequence continues at coordinate 419,651 of NW_027248971.1, read as the reverse complement.
CGCGGGCGCTTGTCCACCAGGCTCGTGCAGGTCCTGACAGGTAGTGGGTGGCGAATAGTACTTTTTCTGCGGCTTCTACTCCCGCAACTTCTAGGTTGTTCTCCATTGTCTGGAGCCAGTCATCAGCATCTAGGGGCTCTTCAGTCTTGTTGAACATGGGTGGGTTGGTGTTCTGAAAGTTCTTCAACTTTGACCCCGGGTGGTCGTGGTTTCCATGGCCGTTGTTGTTCTGAGCAAGCTGCTGCAGTGCAGCAATGTTGGCTTGGCGTTCAACTCTCTCGGCTTCCCGGTCAGCCATCATCATTTGTAGCATCTGCATCATGGCGTCTTGGGTGGCGTTGCGGGTTGGTGGGGCCATCTGAATCATTGAGGTAGATGATAAAATAAGAGGGAAATTTCTAGGGTTTTTTTGGTTTAAAGTTTTAAAAAGTTCATAACTTGAAAATTTGAGTAGTGTTGTGGGGGTAAATACCAACAACACTTTTTCATTCATACCAAGCATCATACATTACAAAGCTAACACACCGTTGGTTTGAAGAACCATTCATTCGTTCTACGATACAAGGGGATCCTGATACAACTCACACCTACTTAAGTGCTGGGGTGATACTACTCTTCAGGGTGGATTCTTCGTCTTCACGGGTGATGTGCTTGGCGAGAGGCTAGGGCATTGTCCAAATTCCTGTGGGTTTTGTACAGCCTGAAGTCCTGATGTGCTACATAGTGGTTCATCTACGGGTGTGGTGGCATGGTCATCGATCTTCCCATGGAGTCATGTCTTGGGTAGTAGATGAAGCGAGTGTTCTTGATCTTGTTCTCATTTTGTCCACACAGACGGGAAATTGCTTCTTGCATAGCTCTGACTAGTCCTTCTTTCCAAGTGTTTCCCGTTACAGAAAACCAGATGGTTTCCCATACCGGGGCTCCAAGCTTTCTTCGTAGATCAGTAGAAACTTCCCACCGAGGGGGTTCTCCGGAGTGGTTGTTGCGGGGTATTCCGAAGAACTCGGGATACGGGTGTCCTAGATATTCCACTAGTTGCTTCAAATCCTTTCCGAACCTCAGTTCTCCTCCGTGACCAAGCTGATAGCACTCCCATTTGTACTCCATCTGTGAGCAAATAGGATGAGCAAGTTAAAGAAGTAGTCAAGTGCGTAAAGTTTTAGATAGTTCTACAAAGAAAAAGTAGAGCATGAAATTCTTCTTTTGAAAAAGATCTGAAGGATAAGAGTGAGAATAAGTTTTTCACAAATATTCACCTCTTTGTTTTGAAACTAAGTTTTACAGACGTCCATTCTAACTAGGGTCTCCTAAGGTCAACAATGGCTCTGATACCAACTTGTCAACACCCGGATTTTTAAGTCCAGATGCCTATTATGCCATTCATCGCAATCCCAGGAATATTGTATTTGCGAGACATAATAGATTAATATCACAACACATCATTCATTACAACGCATAATTGTCTTACAACAAGGGATCAAATGATCCAGTCTCATTACAATACTAGTTGATCTATTGATCAATTACAAAACACATAGCGGAAGCGAAGTAGCGTAGTAGTAGTCCATCTATTCCACAGGCAACTGTTGACGTCAGGAGTGATCCTAGTTGTCGTAGACGTCCTGCTGTCCTTCTTCCGGGTTCCGGTACTCTTCTTCATAGTCTGGCCATTTGAATAGCCAGGGACACAGCCGTGAGTACTTTAAAGTACTCGCAAACTAATACTAATGTAAGTAGTATCAACTATAATAAGGGGGTTCTAAGCTCTAGTTTCATTTGCATAAAGCCAGTTTTATTTCATAAGCACTTTAGTAAACAAAACCTCTTCATTTGCCTAACTTACTCAAGTGGGAACATTAGTGTCCTTCCCACAACTCAGTTGTGATTCAAGTCAAGTCACCCTTCACCATTCAACCTTTTCAAGAATTTCTGACACCGGAAACTGTATGGCCTTTCCAACCGTCCATAACCGTGGACACGGCTATTCGAATAGGTTTACACTCTGCAGAAGTTGCACACTTGTGCCACAACATTTGATTACATCCATCGGGAATAATCCCGAATCATCGTAACTCAGTACGCGGATCATCAACCTTAACCTTTCACTTATATATCCTAGTATAGGCACCTCTCCCCATGAGCTTGGCCTCCCAGTGAAGACAGACAGTCAGCATGGGAACTGCACAGGGCTTGGGTCGGACATTTACCTCATATCACATCATATCACATCATTTCTTTTGTTGTAGAGGCAGCTTTCGGCATAACCCCGATGACGCTTGTTTAGAGGGAACCCATACTAAGACACACAAACTTCCAGCTAAGCCCTACCCATAATCAGGTATTGTGGGGGTACTTGTAAATTGGAAAGGTATCGCATCCAAACCAATATCAGTTTTAAATCAAAAATCAACATCTTCTCTTAGTCATATCACCTTTCAAAAATCATTCAAAAACAACTTCACTTCACCAAGTTCCCATCTAGAGTAGTCAAGTTTTATTTGTTAGCAATAGCACTAATCATGAGGGGTGCTAACTTAGCATTGCTTGTTCTAGATTTAAGCTTGGTGCTCATATGCTACTCTAAACCAAGTGAATCATGAATCAAAAAGTACTTTGAAAATAAAAGCAGTAAAACTTGTATAGTAAAACTTGGGATAGGACCACTAAGCATAAGGTAAAAGAGGGTGATGCATTGCTCTTGAGAGCTTTGCACTTTCCAAGTGTATTAGCTTGACTTGGTGGTGGTATTGATCAAATTGGTCTTCTTCTCCTTGGAAGTAGGCCTCCTCCTCCTCTTGATACTCTTCCGTACTAGCGTCTAAAATACGAATACGAAGTACAATCACCACACCAATCTTATATACTAAACTAAGCACACATAAGTCACTCAAGCTAAACTATCATTACACACTACTAAGTTGGTGAGGTGGTTTTCTTATTTAAGAAAAATAATTTCCTCTCATATTAAATAAGGTGCTTCTTTGCCTTCTTTAGAGAAATAAATTCCTCTAATTATCTTATTAAGATTTAATTTCTTTCTTGAGTAATATATGACCTAGGTTGACCAAAGTCAACCTCTTCATACTTATCATTTAAGAAAATGATTTAAATGAGGTGGAGCACCTCATACCTTTTAATCCTAACATGGTGATGATTTAATATCATCAAACAAAGCATATGAGAACTAAATGACCAAAGTCTCTATCTCATAATGGAATGTTTGTGACAAGATTTAAATGAGATAAACACTCTCATAAAATTTCTAAATAGTTTTGGACAATATCTTTGACTTGACATAGCCAAATAGTCCTCTAATTCATCTAGGCCATGATCATCCAAAGTAGGCATGGCATATTTTTGCAGAAACAATTAGTGCAAGTGAAATGTGGATTATTGGAGTTGGAATCAACTCAAAAGCATTTTTGGTTGAATTTTAACAATTGTTTGAAGACATAAAAGTCCCTGCCTTGTTTATTTTGCTACTTTAATTCTAAAACAAAACTCAGGGTGAGACCAGTGGGGTTGGATAGAACTTTTGACAAGCTTTCCAACAATACCAAATTCATCAAATTTGGCCCAGTGGTTTTGAAACTATGCAAATTGTAATTCAGTACCAGTATTGAATTTTTATTGAAACCAAAAGATTTGAATTCAAACTGTGGGCCGAGGCGGGAAAGTAAACGGGCCAGGGGGAGAACGAGGGAGATGGGCCGGCCCAGCTATGCCCGCGGTGCACACGGGCCAGCTGACTGCGTGGGACCCACGCGTCGGTGAGTTAAAACACCGAAACGGTATGCATGGATACAGGCCGTGGGATCAAAGGGGATCGGACGGCTGCAGTTCGTCTTCGTCAGAGACGAGCTCCGGCGAGCGCAAACCCTACCGGCAGCCAGGAGGGTCCAGGGAGGAGGGTTACCGGCGTCCGGCGGGGTCGGCGAGGCGGGCAATCGACGTTGTCGAGGACGACGAGTCGAAGGAGGGTCGCAATAGCTTCGGGGGTGCTCGGGATCGTCGGCTTCGTCGAGCTACTGCAGCGGCGGGCTCCGGCCAAATTCCGGCGAGGTGGTGTGTAATTGGAGAGGGGAAGAGGTCGAGGAGGTTCAGGAGGGAGAGGGGAACTCGTTGGTGTGCAGAAATCATCCAGGGAGCGCCGGCTTTTATAGGGGCGAGGGTTGGCCGAGGGTGCGGAGCATGTCATCGATGACGACGGCGTTACGGGCGGCGAGAGGGTAGGGCGACGTCATAGGACTATTGGCGACGTCGAGGCAGTCCTTGGGAGCATCCTAGCGCAGCGAGGGGTGGTCCAATTCAACGGCGTCGTGAGCGTGTCCTGTGGTACAGTGGCGGCGGACGTCGACCATGGCGTCGTCTACAGGGCGCCGGCGAGCCAATGACGATGTCCAGGAGGTAGGTGGTGCCCTTGTGCGTGCGTAGGAGAGAGGAGAGGGCAGGAGATGGCCTGGGTCAACGGGGCGGGTGCGTGCTCTGGCGTGTCCAGTGACACGTCCTGGCGTGCTCTGGGCGTCGTGGGCACGTCAGGGCGCGCGTCGTGCTGGCGTGTGTGGCGCGTGTTTTCGTCGATGGCCTGTACTGGCTGGTCCAGGAGAGTGAGGGGAGGATGTGTGACAAGGTGGTGCACGGTAGAATTGCTCAGAGAGGGGAATGGCAACATGGTGACCATGAGGGCCGGCATGGCATTATCTTGATGGTTTGGGTCCGATTTCAATGTCTCTGAGAGCATGGCAAGCAGTAGTGAGGTGTTAGGGGTTGATTTGGCAAGGTGCACAGGGTTGGTGATGGCTAGAGGTGGCAAAACTAAATTAAGTCCAAAATGTATGTGACACATGAAGGTACTTCGCATAGTGGTGAGAGGATGATCATGGCAAGTATGTGTGAGGTCATGGTGGGGGTTTAGAGGTACCAAGCACTATAGATGAGCTCAAGCTAGAAAAAGGGGAGGAGGTACAAGGTGGTTGGAATAGTGGTAGTACCCTAATTTTACTCTATGTAACTAAAATGTCACATGCAATGGTCTCACTTGGGTTTGAATTTTGACCAACTTGCTGCATGGGAGTGGTCTACATAATGTTTGGCACTCATTGGTGGTCTTGGTTTGAATTTTGGAAAAGATTTGTGAAGATTCGAAAATTGGAGGGAATCTAGATTTGGTTTCAATGTTGCCACTTGGCACCCTTGTACTAAGCAATGGTCAACTCTCTGGTCAAAGTGGTCAACATCAAAAGTGTTCATCTTGATGAGGTCTTGGATGAGGTGCAAAGAGTTGGCAGGGTTTGGTTTGAAAATTTCTTAATAGAAGGGCTCAAAGTGGGTAAGATGTTAAAATTGTCACATGTGACCATTATCACATGCAACTAGGTTTTTGATTTTTATTTGATTTGATTTTGGTTTCTTTGATTCAAAAAGGATGCTATTGAGTTCAAAAGGGTTTCCCAACCATTGGCACAATTTTATATAGCCTAGGTTAAAGATTTTCAAAAATGGCCATAAGCCATATGTGAGGGTTTTGCAATTTCTCTAATCTTTTTCTTTATTTAACTCTGATCCAAAGGATCATAGTTTTGGGTTTCAAAGAGGTTGGTTAGGGTTACTCATGGTTTCCAACCATTTGGGTAAGGCAAATAGGGCATAGGTCAAGATTTGGTAAAAATGGCTAAGTGCCACATATGCCTCTATGCATATGTTTATTTGAATTTTGTTTCTCACTTGATTTGGTTGGTAGGTACTAGGTTAGGTTTGTTGATGTTTTCAAAACATCTAAACAAGGTAGAAAGGCCTAGGTATAAGTTTTATCAAAAATAGTATAGGCACATAGGCCCTTTTCTTATTTAATTTAATTTCTTCTTATTTGGTTTTATTTTGAAGGGTAAAGTGCAAGAGTAGGGTTTAGGGTTTTAGATCATTTAAAACTATTTCAACTATCAATCATGGCAATTACACAACCAATAAGCATGATCACTATTTATCAAACTAGATTTAAATAAAAGTTTTTGTTGGTTCCAAATTTTGGAAACATGGAAATTCATTTTCTTTGTTTTGAAATTTTTGGGATGTTACACTTACTGAGGGAAACTTACTGCTGTACGCATCACACCTTCCTCTTGGGGTTCCCAACGGTCGCGTGTTGTACGCGTGTCAAGCTAAATTTCTGGCGCCGTTGCCGGGGAGATCAAGACAAGCTGCAAGGGGAGTCTCCACATTCCAATCTCTTTACTTTGTTTTTGTCTTGCTTTATTTTATTTAGTACTTTGTTTGCTGCATTATATCAAAATACAAAAAAAATTAGTTGCTAGCTTTACTTTATTTACTGTCTTTTTTGCATACTCCATATTAAAAACACAAAAAAATTAGTTACTTGCATTTACTTTATCTAGTTTGCTTTATTTACTATTGCTAAAATGGGTACTCCTGAAAATACTAAGTTGTGTGACTTCACAACCACAAATAATAATGATTTCTTATGCACACCTATTGCTCCACCTGCTACTACAGCGGAATTCTTTGAAATTAAACCTGCTTTACTAAATCTTGTTATGCAAGAGCAATTTTCTGGTGTTAGTTCTGATGATGCTGCTGCCCATCTCAATAATTTTGTTGAATTATGTGAAATGCAAAAGTATAAGGATGTAGCTGGTAACATTATAAAATTAAAATTGTTTCCTTTCTCATTAAGAGGAAGAGCTAAAGATTGGTTGCTATCTCTGCCTAAGAATAGTATTGATTCATGGACTAAATGCAAGGATTCTTTTATTGGTAGATATTATCCCCCTGCTAAAATTATATCTTTGAGGAGTAGCATAATGAATTTTAAACAATTGGATACTGAGCATGTTGCACAAGCATGGGAAAGAATGAAATCTTTGGTTAAAAATTGCCCAACCCATGGACTGACTACTTGGATGATCATCCAAACCTTTATGCAGGACTGAATTTTTCTTCGCGGAACTGTTGACTGCCAAAACCCACCGGCGGGCAGCGGCCTGTCAACACCGTAGAGCCGGGAAGAGCCTAGAGCTGCGGCTGGCTGAGACCCCTCCGAGCGACGGCCCGCAATGCTCTTCTGGTCACACGCGGCGATGCGAAGTGCAAGGGCGTGCCACCTGACCTATACCTGGTCAGGAAGGTGATGGGGATGCCTCGCTTAGTTTCCTGCATGGCATACACGTAAACATTAAATACGAGCCTCGATCGGCTCTCAGGTTATCCTGTGAATCGGCTCAAAGAGCCGATCCACCCATGATTCGTACGGGGTGCACGAATACTTGGTGATCCTGCTTGATCAAGATATAGCTAATGAGATCTACGACGATTTAGGGTTTTCACCGCATAATCGGATCATCCTACTCCAGGTTGGGCCTCGCGGCCACGCACGGTGCTCGTAAGCCGATCCTAAACAAGGCCTGAAAACCAACAATGAAGTTGATTCTTGGAACATCCTGTTTAGGACTTGCGAACGCCACCCTACGTGCCGCTGGATCCTCCCCCCCTTTGTAAGGCCTAACTATTGCAGATATTAAACTAATCCTTGCATAACAAGGAGCAATCGTAACGGATCAGATCTACTAGATGATGAACAAGCAGGGTGCCGCCCCCACGCCTGAGATAGGCGTGAGGGCGGCTAGACATGCAGGGGTTGCACTATGTAAGCATGTTTATACGAAGAGCTATGCTAACCCTAACACATCTATGATAACTACGTTGCGCGCCATCAAAGACGCTTCAGTACGCGCAACGCATGAACAACGTGGAGCTTGTGCTGCCTAGATCGCAAGATGCGATCTAGGCAGCATGTCGCTTACCTGATAGAAACCCTCGAGACGAAGGAGTTGGCGATGCGCCGAGATTGGTTTGTTTTGGGGTGAACGTTGTGTTGTTGTTTATTCCATAAACCCTAGATACATATTTATAGTCCAGGGGACTTTCTAACGTGGGGAATATCCCACCGTGTGCGATACAAACTCTAAATCTTGATCTAAGACATAATCTACTATATTTAAAGATACACGGGCAAACTAGCCCAAACTCTCCGTGCAAGGCCGCTTCAAAGATCTTCCACGTGTAATCTTCCAAGCCCATCTCTCTTACGGCCCACCTCTGGATTTGTCCAAAATCTGGTGATAACACATGCCCCCCTGGTTTTGGAAATAATTTTTCCAAAATCATCATGCTTTCCTTCGTCGGGTCATGTCGTGGCAGAGCAGAGCTGTTGCAGTATCCGTTATCATTATGCCCCGTCTTCTCAGCTTCTCTGCAAAATTCGATAGCTCTGGCGTCACCTCCTTGGAAACTGTTATGACAATAAATTTCCACCAGGCTCCTCATTATTTAACTGTGCCGATCGAATAGCTTTCTTCATCCCCTTCCTCTGTTCCAGCCATCGGCAGCCAAAAAACCCTCTTCTCCCCCAACTATGTCTTCCTCTTCCTCCTCCTTCTCAAACCTCTTCCCCCCATTCTCGCCGAAGAAAAACGAGGACAAGCCTCATTCCGAGGTGAACCCCCTCCCCTCCGATAACGAGAAGAAAGAAGGAGAAGTAGCGAAGGCCAAGACCTTCCCCTCCGCCAAGCTCCCGCCGAAGAAGCGCTCCCGCATGTGGGCGGACAGCGAGGATGAGGATGACGACGAAGAAGAAGAAGAGGAGGAGGAAGATGAATCTTCCTCTTCCGCCGGGTACCCGCCAACCAAGCGCTTCCGCTCCTGGGCGGACAGCGAGGACGATGATGATGACGAGGAGGAAGAGGCTCCGGCCACGGGCTGGGGTAGCAGCGACGAGGAGCTCCCTGGGAGCAGCGCCGACGACATCGACGGCGGTGACGACGAGGACAGCGACGACTAGTAGAATAGGACTAGTAGTAGCAGTGCGCTAGGCACTAGATCCCTCTTTTGAGAGCCATCGGCTCTTTCTTGTAAAGCCGCTCCTCGCTCCTCTGAATTAATGAAATTGTTCTTTTGATTCATCCTTCAATTGCCCCAATTTCATTTCTTCCGCCTGTCATGTCAAGACCGATAGCAATGTATCGATTTTTTCCTTTTGGACGCCCATGAAGCCGGACTCTCATGTCGATTAGCCCGTAGGCCAAGAACTTCTCAATTTCGGGCTGCGATTTGGTATCTGACCATAATTTTCCGCAATCCCTTAGCCGATGACTACCCATTGGCCATTTTGAGAATCTAGTCCCTTTCCTTCTCTTGCAGCGACAGGACGATCCAAACAAAAAACCGACGGCCTCCTATCCTGATTCAGAGGAGATCACAATGCAGGGCCAGTCGATGCGCCTCCAATCGGCTTTCCAAAAAACAGAGCAGCCACCAGGCCAGCTGCCCCCCGAGTCTGAGTCGAAGCGAGAACAGTAATGGATTAGCCGAATGTGCCGCCTATGCAGAGTTAGCCGATTTCAACAAAATCGGCTTCCCAAAGCAGAGAACCTTCAAGGTGAGCTGCCCCCCGAGTTTCTTCAGTCTACTTCGCGCCTTGCAGGTCAAATCGGATACTCCCCTGCACTGACCGTCGATATCGATGTGAACTTTTGAGCATATAAACAACCGGTCTAGCTTCACTTCTTAGTTCTGAAGTCGATGCCCCTGCATCGGCTGAAATTTTTTTTTTATTTGGCCGATTTTTCTTAATCGGCCCCCAATGTTCCACTGCACGCATGTCTGCACATGTTTATCTGACTATATGCCCCCCGAGCCGAATCTGCCAAATGACTGCAGATATCGGCTTTTATGGTTAGTCAGGGCACTGCACTTGCACGTCGGCTTCGTGAAGATTCATGCTGACTTGCATCTGCCGACGTGGCCGCTGCCCAGTAGATCGTTGCTGACCACAAACAGAATATGTGCAGAAGATAATTTTGGCCGATTGCTGGAATCGGCCTCCACATTGCTTGTTCGATGAAGGTTTTGTAATGTCCCTCCATAAATTTTTTTTTTTTTTTTTTTTTGGGGCTGATCACAAGGATCAGCCTCGCCGGGTTTGCTCATTGGTTTAATCTTGCTACTCGGTTAGGCTGGATAAAACCAACCCAACCTCTGACTTGATGCGCCTGCTGTCATCCACCTTGAGTGCATCGTATAATCGTGGAGCACCAAGCTCTGTCGGCAAGACAAGCACCATGTTTGTGCCAGCCGATGTTTCATCATCGGCTTTCTTTTGCTTGGGACGCCACTCCATTTTCCGTGGACGACCCTCTTCATCCAGGGCTCGCTGAACTTTCGCAGCCAGATCAGGCCGTGCCTTCCTTAGCGTATGCAGGTATAACCTTTCGGCTTCCTCCAGGCCGCGCAACCGCTGAACCCTGCGTTTTTGTGAACGGCTGAGTCCGTCAGGGCACCACCTTGGACGGTGGTACCTGTCTTCTTCTTCTTCTAGTCCCTCGTCTTCGGAATCTTCAATATCTGCCCAACGAGGTGACTCAGCACGTTTGCTTGGTGGTGGGAGAGGCCCTAAGCGCTCAAACACAGACACGTTGGCTGCCTCCTTCTTCTTCTTGTTGCATTCTGGGCAATTGCCGATTGTGGGCAATCGGCTCATTCCTGAATCCCAGCAGTGTCTGAAGAACGGGCAGTCCCAGTGTCTGGCGTTGTCATCTTGCTCCCTTGATTTGTCTGTGGCACGGCGCTCGTGCTCCTCCTCATCGCGATCCTGCCGACGATGTCTTCTGGCTTCTCTAGCCAGACGATCTCCTTCATCATCATAGTTGGACCGTCGGCGTTGGTCGTACTGACTCACATATTTGTTGAGGAGGTGATCAGAGAGAGGTCGCTGATATCTTATGTTCTTCACTTCTCCCTCTGTGACGTAGCGCTTGCCATCATGATGGAGCCGATCGCGTGGAGCGGCCTCCTCTGTGTCCTTGCTATGAGAGCAGCTGCCCTCATCTCCATCTTTGCCAGAGTGGTTCCCAGGTCCTACCATGTTGATGCTGAACGTGGGACCTGGCTGGCAACCCTCAGGGTAGATGACTTCTACCATGTTAACGGCGGGGAAGGGCTGGGTGTCTACCTTCATGGCGTACTGGTTGAAAATTAAACGCCCCTTCTCTATCGCCGCTTGGATGTGCTGACGCCACACCCTGCAGTCGTTGGTGGCATGGGAAAGCGAGTTGTGGAATTTGCAGTACGGCTTTCCGTTTAGCTCTTGCGCCGTGGGGAATTTGAGACCTTCAGGAATCGTCAACTGTTTCTCCTTGAGCAGGAGGTCGAAGATTTGTTCAGTCTTGGTCACGTCAGAATCAAATCCCCTGGGCGGCCCTGGTGGCTTTACCCATTTGCAGGACACAGGGGTTCCTCCCCGAGTCCATTCAGCCACTGCTACTTCTTGGTCTCCCGCAGGCATTTCACCTTCCTCTGTATTGACCATGACTACTGCACGCTTGAACTTGTCTTGGTACAGGTCTGGGTGGCGCTGTTCATATGCTGATAGTTTCTGAACCATGTGCGCCAGCGAGGGATAATCTGCTTGGGAGGCCATGTCCTTGAGCTGTGTTGCAAGGCCAGCCACTGCCAATTCGACTGCTTCCTTTTCAGTTATACGAACCGAATAACATCGGTTCCTAAGATTCCTGAAGCGCTGGATGTACTCTGTCACCGTTTCTCCGCGCTTCTGACGTAGTTGTGCTAGATCGGCAATGCTAGACTCGGAAGCTTCTGAATGATATTGCATATGGAACTGTTCTTCCAATTGCTTCCAAGACTGGATGGAGTTTGCTGGCAAAGAGGTGTACCATCCAAAAGCCGATCCCGTGAGGGACTGTGAAAAGAGCCTCACGCGTAGCTGATCCGACACTGAAGCCGGTCCTAGTTGCGCCAAATATCGGCCGACGTGCTCGATGGAGCTGGAGCCATCTGATCCACTGAATTTGGAGAAGTCAGGGAGCCGATATTTAGGTGGCAGCGGGATCATCTCGTACTCATCGGGGTACGGCTTGGAATAGCCGATTGCCCTTCTTTTTGGCACCATGCCAAACTGGTCTCTCAGTATGGTACTGATCTGATCCGCTGTGCTGGCTGCAGGAGATGTACTCTAAAGATTCGCCGGGGTGGCGTACTTAGCCAGCCATGTTTGCTTTTCCAGCTCTGAGCCAACTGCAGGAGCTGGGCTCGGGAGTTTCGTCGGGGTGGCGTACTTAGTTAGCCACGTCTGCTTCTCAAGCTCTGTTGCTGACGTTCCTCCTGTTTGCGCCGGAGTCCCTGACGTTGTGGCCTGGTTTGAGAGTGGCCAGTTGCCACAATCTGGCACATACGTGCACGCGTATCCTTGAGGGACCTCCTTAGGCGCCTCAGTCAAGAACTGGTAGTCACTAGGGTCACCACCAATCTTGTAGACGACGAATGCCGGTGTAGCCGGCACTTCAGGTGGTGCTGCCAACGCATATGGCAGCGGTAGACGGGACTGGAGTGGCAACTCTCCTTGATGCGTCCCGAGAGCTGGTCCTGACGGCGAGTACTGGTGGCTCATGATCTCCTGGATCACGCGCAGAGCGAGACGCTCCAACACGTTGACCAAGTTTTCAGAGTGGCGGTGTAGCGAGTGAGCCACCAAGTAGTTGATTTCCTGCCGTAGGCCCCTGGTGCGTTCCTCCGACGGGGCAGAGAGATCTATCCCATCGAGTGCACCTTGTGGTGAGAATCCCTTCCATCTGATGCCATGGGTACGGGTTCTCTGAAAGGAGCCGATGAGGTCGGCTTCGAGGATGACCTTGATCTCGTCATATTTCTTCTTGAGCTCAGCAGGTAACTCCTCGTAGGTGACTGGCGTGCCGTCCGTCGCCATCTCAGATGTAGATGGCGATGTGGTTGATGTAGACGATTGTCCCACCGGGCGTGCCAGAATGTGTTGACTGCCAAAACCCACCGGCGGGCAGCGGCCTGTCAACACCGTAGAGCCGGGAAGAGCCTAGAGCTGCGGCTGGCTGAGACCCCTCCGAGCGACGGCCCGCAATGCTCTTCTGGTCACACGCGGCGATGCGAAGTGCAAGGGCGTGCCACCTGACCTATACCTGGTCAGGAAGGTGATGGGGATGCCTCGCTTAGTTTCCTGCATGGCATACATGTAAACATTAAATACGAGCCTCGATCGGCTCTCAGGTTATCCTGTGAATCGGCTCAAAGAGCCGATCCACCCATGATTCGTACGGGGTGCACGAATACTTGGTGATCCTGCTTGATCAAGATATAGCTAATGAGATCTACGACGATTTAGGGTTTTCACCGCATAATCGGATCATCCTACTCCAGGTTGGGCCTCGCGGCCACGCACGGTGCTCGTAAGCCGATCCTAAACAAGGCCTGAAAACCAACAATGAAGTTGATTCTTGGAACATCCTGTTTAGGACTTGCGAACGCCACCCTACGTGCCGCTGGATCCTCCCCCCCTTTGTAAGGCCTAACTATTCCAGATATTAAACTAATCCTTGCATAACAAGGAGCAATCGTAACGGATCAGATCTACTAGATGATGAACAAGCAGGGTGCCGCCCCCACGCCTGAGATAGGCGTGAGGGCGGCTAGACATGCAGGGGTTGCACTATGTAAGCATGTTTATACGAAGAGCTATGCTAACCCTAACACATCTATGATAACTACGTTGCGCGCCATCAAAGACGCTTCAGTACGCGCAACGCATGAACAACGTGGAGCTTGTGCTGCCTAGATCACAAGATGCGATCTAGGCAGCATGTCGCTTACCTGATAGAAACCCTCGAGACGAAGGAGTTGGCGATGCGCCGAGATTGGTTTGTTTTGGGGTGAACGTTGTGTTGTTGTTTATTCCATAAACCCTAGATACATATTTATAGTCCAGGGGACTTTCTAACGTGGGGAATATCCCACCGTGTGCGATACAAACTCTAAATCTTGATCTAAGACATAATCTACTATATTTAAAGATACACGGGCAAACTAGCCCAAACTCTCCGTGCAAGGCCGCTTCAAAGATCTTCCACGTGTAATCTTCCAAGCCCATCTCTCTTACGGCCCACCTCTGGATTTGTCCAAAATCTGGTGATAACAGGAACCTATTGGTTTTAGCTGCTGGAGGTACCTTTATGTCCATCACTCTTGGTGAAGCAACAAAGCTTCTTGATAATATGATGATTAATTATTCTGAATGGCACACGGAAAGAACTCCACAAGGTAAGAAGGTAAATTATGTTCAAGAAACCTCTTCCTTGAATGATAAGATTGATGCTATTATGTCTATGCTTGTGAATGGTAGGACTAATGTTGATCCTAATAATGTTCCGTTAGCTTCATTGGTTGCTCAAGAAGAACATGTTGATGTAAACTTCATTAAAAATAATAATTTCAACAACAATGCTTACCGGAACAATTCTAGTAACAACTATAGGCCATATCCTTATAATAATGGCAACGGCTATGGTAATTATTATGGGAATTCTTACAAGAATAATAGGAACACACCCCCTGGACTTGAAGCTATGCTTAAAGAATTTATTAGTACACAAACTGCTTTTAACAAATCTGTTGAAGAAAAGCTTGGGAAAATTGATATACTTGCTTCTAAAGTCGATAGTCTTGCTGCTGATGTTGATCTTTTGAAATCGAAAGTTATGCCTAATGAAAATCATAATAATAAAATTGTTACTACAGCAAATGCCATCCAAGTTAGAATTAATGAGAATATAAGATTGATGGCCGAATTGCGTGCTAGGTGGGAAAAAGAAGAAAATGAAAAAGAAGATAATATTGCTAAAGTTTGGACTATTACCACCACTAGCAATGCTAATGCTACACATGTTGCTGCACCTCCTACTAATAATGGTAAAAGAATTGGTGTTGGCAATGTTTCCACTTCTAATGCAAAGCGCGAAAAACTGCCTGAAACTGCTAAAACTGCTGAAACTGCATGTGATAAAACTGCTGAAATTTTTTCCAACATTGGGGATGATGATCCCATTGCTTTAGATTATAATGGTTTAGATTTTGATTATTGCCACATCTCTGAAGTTATAAAGTTCTTACAAAAACTTGCTAAGAGTCCTAATGCTAGTGCTATAAATTTGGCTTTCACGAAACATATTACAAATGCTCTCATAAAAGCTAGAGAAGAGAAACTAAATCGTGAAACTTCTATTCCTAGGAAGCTAGAGGATGGTTGGGAGACCATCATTAAGATGAAGGTCAATGACTTTGATTGTAATGCTTTATGTGATCTTGGTGCAAGTATTTCCGTTATGCCTAAGAAAATCTATAATATGCTTGACTTGCCACCATTGAAAAATTGTTATTTGGATGTTAATCTTGCTGATAACTCTACTGTAACACCCAAACTTTTGCAACAGTGATTAGTTGTCCTTAGTGCAAAAATTAGGGGGAACAAAAACTTTTTCTAAAGACTAATTAGATGAATTGCCTAGATCTGTTTGTTTAATATAAATTACCTTGATCTGCTGGTAGATGAATTGTCTTGTTTTGCTTATTGAGTTTTGTCTTGAGCTACCTCAAAGAACAACACCCCTAGTAGTAAAACCAGCAACTCACCTAATAAAACACTTGTGTGGTTTAGGAAAAAATGTTTTCCTTTTTATACCCTAGTCAAAACCCTAAGGCCTCACTAAATTTGGCTAAGTCCTAAATCTGTTTTCAGGTTCCATTTTGGAGCCTTTGGATTAAGAAATCCTTTTCCATCCAATGAACCTCACTTGATCCTAGACCTACCTTATCATGAACACTTCCCAACCATGTCCTTGCCTTGAACCAAATCTCTCTTATACTCAATTATCCTTGGTAATTTTGAAGCCAAGTCAATAAGACGTTTTGGCAGGCTTAAAATGTTCAAACTTTGGCAGTTGATCTCTTAGTACCCACAACTGTTATTGGTGATCTCAATGCATGGATCTCATCTATGCAATACCCTCTACAACTTCCACGTCTTGCATGTCCGCATCTACCCCCACAATTCTTATTGTCACTTGATCTTGCACCCTATCCACTAATTCAGCACTAGATCATTTCATCCTATTTTACCTCTTGTTTTTCTTTGCCCTTCACAAAACCAAGAGTGAAGATGGTAGCTACATTATGTAGCCCTTGAGATCACTTCTCCCAAAACATTTTATTTACCAAAAATCCTATTTAAGATTCTTCTCTATTTTGACCATATAACCATTTCTAGTTTTCGCAAAGCTTTTCAAATTGTTTTCCCAAATAACTTTTGAAAAGTGGGTGGTACCTCATACCCTCCATTTACAACCCAAAAATACATCTATAAAATCATTTCACTTTATTTTCACTTTCTTTTAACAAAACACATATTTATGGTACCTATGCAAATTCTTGCGTGAGGGTTGCTCTTTTAGAATTATGAGAAAAACCTACCTATCTTCATAAGATGAGTAGAGTATTTTGAAAACTCTAGGTTCTACCTAGCTACTCTCAACATTTTCAAAATACCCTTTTCAATAAAATCTCATTTCAAAAATTGCCATAACCATAGAAGTGATCCCAATTTTATTCCTTGAGCCATATTTAAATAGTAACCTTTGAGCACCAACTACACCTCTTTATTGACATCTAATAATGCTTATGCCTTATTACATGTGATCATGCTCACACCTCATCTTCTCTTTCTTTATCCATATTTGAGTATCACATAATTCAACTCTCCATTTTTCTTCTAACTTGATCACACTTATCACTACCCTTGCTATCATTAGTAACATCACCTAGAATATCTCCATAGTTCATTTGGGAAAATATGCATGAACATCTTGGCTTGACACAAAATGTGGCCGGCCATGTTGATCATGGTCTTGTACCATGCACCCTCCCTTCTCTCTCTCTTTAAAAATTATGATCCCTCCACCCTCCTCTCCACCCTCGGGTCAACCATGCATCCTAGCTCCTTGATCTTCTGATTCGGCTTGGAGAGGAAGGAGAGAAGCTAGATGCCCATATGCATACTTATGGCAAGATCTTGGGCAGATTTTTACTTGCAGCCTACCCCTCCTCCCTCCACTCATTAACCACGACCAGCTAGTCCTCATACCACCCCAAGACACCTACCTAGCTAGTCCTAGCTTCCCCATTCCCCTTCTCCTTCCCAATGCCATGAATGGCATAGGTATTGACCAAAAACCCCTAGACCTGCACCCCTGCACCTCTCTTCATGTCTCAGGCCTCTCCCTGGATTCCTGGAGCTCCTCAGTGCTATTCCCCCCGAGCCCCAACGCTCCCCATCGCTCCCACCACACATGCCAACCGATGGTCACCTCGATTTTGGCTAGCACGCCACCCACCGCCCCAGCGCTCGAGGCTGCGCCATGATGGAGTCCTGGCGTCCCTCTCTCCGATGCGCACGCTCCCGAGGCCAGCCCTAGCCTGCAGCAACCTCGCCACGCCCGCCCTTGGACATGGTCACCATGCCGGGTGCACCAAGTCCACCGTGAACCCATCCCGGGCTATAAAACGCCCCTGCCTCGCTCCCTTCCCTCTATTCGCCTCACTTCCACTCCACCCCACCTCTCCCACCTCCCAGAAGACGTCGAGGCGCCTCCTTTTGCTGCTGCACGCCGGCAGGGTCACCACCGCCCGTGGACACCATGCGGGTGTCGAGCCAAACTGAGCTCGCCCCGGCCACCTTTTTCCCTCCCTCTCTATTCTTCTATGCTTGCCATGTTCTGCCGGACCTAACGAGTACCCCCGCT
This sequence comes from Lolium perenne, assembly GCF_019359855.2. Lineage (NCBI taxonomy): Eukaryota > Viridiplantae > Streptophyta > Magnoliopsida > Poales > Poaceae > Lolium > Lolium perenne. Next base: position 401,961 of record NW_027248971.1, on the reverse strand, counting down.
TCGTCCAGGACCGCCGGCAACCACCGCCACCGCTGCTAGCCCGGGGAGATCTGCGGGGAAGAACGCCCCCGGGCAGAGCTGCTGTGGACGCTAGGAGCCGCCACCAAGCCGCCTTGGACGCGCCCCTGGACGGCCTCACCTCGCCCTCACCCCGCCGGAGCTCCGCCGTTGACCACCGCCGCCCCCAGGTGAGCCTCCGCCCCGCCCTGCCCCTTTTTCTTCCGTCCGCCCGCGAGCAGGGTCGCGAGGACGAGGACGCCTCATGCGCCTGCGTGGCCTGCATGGCCACGTCGGCCCATGCACAGGCCTGGCCCGCCTGGGCCCCTCCCCATTCATTTTCTTTTATTTTTCCTCCCTCCACCTGGATAACCGCCTGGGCCGGCCCAACATTCCACTCCCGCGCGGCCCAGTCAGTTCCCGCCCGTTTAAATTTATTTGAAAAATTGAAAATTGCTGTTATGACCAGTAGCACTATTTTGTGAATAACTCCTAATCTACAAACCCAAATCCAGTGAAACCAAGTTCTTTAGTTCCGAAATTTCAATATCTTTCCAATGCCACTGGTCCCGTATTTTTAGGATTTTTGTACGATTTTTAATGAATTAAACATGACCACTGTATTCTGATTTGTATTTCAAATTCCTAAAATTGTAGGATTAATATTTTTGAATGAATCCAATTGTGATAATCTTGTTTTGTTACTGTACATTTATGAAAAATACTAATAGTCTCTGTTTATGAAAATATGTCTCTGTTTGCAAGTGTGTGTGTGTCACATGCAATGATAGAATTAAAATCTATTTGAATTATTCAAAACATTGCCACCCCTTTGTTTTAAAAATGGCCAAACCATGATTTGTTACTGTCACAGAACTCCCCTGCATGTTTTCATTTGTATTTGATTTACACCGTGGTTCTTGAGTTATGTTTTGATTGTATATGTTGTTTACTTTTGCGACGCTAGATACGAACGAGGGAGAAGTTGAAGGGGAGGATTTTGGTGATGGAGTTGAAGAAGTCCAGGGACAAATAAGCCAACTAAGGCAAGCCATCTTTTGATCTCTGATATGATGTCTCTTTGGATGTCATCTTGTGCTATCAATAGCATCTTGGTTCTATGTGTGATGATCCCCATATTGTTGTCATCTATGCTTGGATGCAAGCATGGTACCTCTAGTAGTTTTATCTTGTCAAGGTCTTGGTAATTGGTTGGGTGTATCGTATCATGGACATTGCTATCCAATTTGTTTTCTATATTTAGCTTGAATATGTTCCACCTCGGGACAAGATTCACACTACACCCCCTTCTAGTGTAGATGTATCAATACCATGTTTTTGGTGTATTCTCAAATTGTGATGAGTATGCCTGATTCCCTTAATGGTGTTGGTGTTGGTGTTGGTCAATTCTCATCCCTATCTATTGATTGGGTTAGATAGCACCACAAATCTGAAAGTATATTTCCTCTTGTGTTGTCATAATACATGCTTAGCTCAAGCAAGTATGATCCACTCCAATACCTCTTTTTCATACCCTCAATGGCGTGATGACCCTCATCTCGGCCATAGCGTTGTACTAGTTCAACTCATGAAACTTTAGGTTGGGAACCCCTCAAGGTTTACCTTGTTGTAAATGTTTATGAAAACCTTGGGTGAGGCAATCTTACCCAAGCGTATGGTTTATGAAAGGAAAGGATCTTGACAAAGATGGTTGGAAAGAGGAAAGTGTGTGTAACTTGGGTTTTTGAGAAAAACGACACATGGTTCTTTGTATTCGCCCGGAACAACTAAACAGCGCAACCATAGCTACTCCAACGTGGGCACGGGGCTTAGCTTGACGTTTGTTCTTCTTAGCATGAGGCACCGCACAACTATACAAGGGTACGGTTACCCCCGAGTCCGGGTTGTCGAGGTTGGGACAATAGTATAACGGGAGGGCTTCGGGGCTGACCCGTCCGGAAGACACTATGGGTCTCCTGGCTTGGCGGTGGAGCCACGCTCAAAAGGAGGTGAGCTGCCACGGTGCCGGGGAGGTACATACTCCATAGGGTAGGACCTCGTGTTAAGTCGAATGGGCGAAAGGTTATGTCCGGGTATCCATCGTGGCATATGTCATTATGCGGGGATGATGCCCACACGATAGGTATCCGGATAGTTGTGGTGAAAGTGTGCAAACTCTGCAGAGTCAAAACTATTCGAATAGCCGCGTCCGCGGTCATGGACGGTTGGGATGGCCGTTACAGAGCTGTGTCGAGTTTTGGTTTTGAAAATGATTTCCAAAGGAAATGTGTGTTGGAAGTACCGGAAGGGTACGGGAAAGATGGTGTGCCGACCGTGTGGAGATGGTCGAGGAAAATGAAACAAAAGAGGGTGACCCTTCCTAGTGTTTCATGTAGAGGAACTCTGCTTTAACAAAGATATAGAGATATCATAGGACTTTCTTAGTGTCCCCTTCAACTGTGATGTGGGATGCTATATCCACAAGAGAAACTGATTCTCTCTCACATGCTATATCCACAAGAGAAACTGATTCTCTTTCACATGCTATATCCACCAGAGAAACTATTCTTCCTCTCTTGTCTTCTTTAGTTAGAATTGTTATCACCTTCTTGATGGTTTGCGAGTACAATTCAAATGTACTCACGGCTTTGTCCCTGGCTATTTACTTGGCCAGACCTGGAGGACTTCGACAGATGAAGAAGGAGTTGACGACGTCTATGCGAGCTAGGAACGCCTTCCCAGTCAGTTGCCTGTAGGGTTAAGGCAGATGACTTGGGCTCTACGCTGCTGAAGTGATTCTGCTACTCTGATGATTAGATTAGGCCATTCGAGGCTATCTTGTAAAGATGGGTCATGTGACCTTATTGTAATTTTCTTATTCCGTTTTGTAAAGGATGATGTAATTTGATATCAGTTCGGTTATGTGTTCACGGCACACTGATCATGGGAACGTGAACTGTATACATAACAGGGTATTTCGGACAGTTAGTCCGGGGTCCCCACAGAGCTGGTATCAGAGCCATCCTGACTGTAGGAGACCTTAGTTAGCATGGACGTTAGTTAGGAAACAAGTACTTGGGCAAAACTATTTACCAAACAAATTCTTTCTTTAGTCAGAAGAATAGCTTCTGCTCCTCTTGTTTCTTCAAAACTTCTAAATTCTTATCTCTCCGCTGTATAGAAGTGTTTGAAAATTCTTACTCTATTGTCTCATCCACTTCAAACCTACATATTGGACGATGTCCCCAACCCAGACCGGAGACTCGAACTCAAAGATACATCAATCCCTCAGGAAGACTCATGAATCTCCAACGACAGCTATTGAAGATTGGATGCCGACTTAGTGTGCACATAAAAGGATAATAAGATCATGTCTTTGGTTGTCACCAAAGTATGTCAAGGAGCTGACCTTGTTCCTCCGTGGACTTGCACTTTTGCAGTCGCCAGGGATCGAGTCCTCAGTTCTTGACTAGTAATTTTTAGGACCGCCACGAGAAGATCTTGACTTCGGAAGCACCAACAGCCGCCCCTCGAAGACCTCACATCCCCGGGATGTTGAGCAAGAAGACTACACAGTTTTAGCCTCTGCCACGACATAGACGACTCAACACCAGGCCGCATCACCACTCTCTGCTTCGAGAATCCTTGTTGAAGTCGATGACAACAAGCTGAAGACGCCAACATATGTGACCAGCCCCAGACCAATAGGATGGATAAGAAAAACTCAATCTCTTTGATTGAGCTACCCCCGCGCATTAGGAATTTCTGGGTACTTAGAGTACCATGTCTGGTTTGATGATTGCTTGTAGTTCCCTAAGTGTGCTGCCTTGAGTGTTTGTATCTGTTTGTTGTATGTATGATTGTCTTGGTCTTTAGGTTTAAAAAAAAAACACTCTTAGTGAGATAATCCAGCATAGAAAGCCTCCCTAATATGTTTTCACCCCACCAACCTCGCCGATGTATTGCTAACTGCTAGTTAGTTGGATAGATTAACGGAAGACTCTAACTCTAAACCCGTTAACAATTGTTTTTCAACCCTCGAAAAAAAAAAAAAAAAAACTAACCGAGACCCCTATCTTCGCTGACTACTTTTAAGATCCGTGGAAGCGATTCTACTACGCCAATGAAGAAGAAGCCCTACCTTCAAGAGTGACTGCACCTCTGCAAGAAGACATGCATACTAACTTTGTCTAACCTTGGAGTATAATCGCGCTAACCTCGAGGATATCTTTTTGAAACCACCCTCTAACACACCGTCTAACAAACTGAGAGAACAATAGCGTCAGACCCAAGTTACATCACATGGTTCATCTGTTCCTCATCCAGTGAAGCTCATGAAGATACCTCAAGACTCAAGATTAGGTGTATTTTACCTACTCACTTCTTAAGTGGTATAAGTCAACACTGACCCTCAAGCTGAAGATTGTCTTCGACGGCCTTCGTTGCTGCTTCATATGGAGACCAACCAGGCGTTTCATCGACTTACTAACTTACCGCGCGTTATATGGTCTAATAAACACCGTGAGTGCCTCTTGAAGTCGTGGACTACACATCGTCTCCAGAAGATTCTTCAACTGAATACGGAAGATCGACGACTTCTTCAGAAGCCTAGACAGGACTACAAGGTAGAAGCTCTGAGTTTTTCCGAAAGCCCGATGAAAAATCTTAAGGGTGGAAGACTTCGTCTTCCACTAAAGATTGGAGCTAACCCTAAAAATATTCAACTTTTCCAAAAAACACCGTTGTGAACTTGGGATGCACTAACTCCCCTTGAAGCTGTGGACTGCACCTCGCCCCTGAAGATGTTCAACTCAAGACAAGAGATCGAAGACCTCTTCAAAAGCGCCCGACAAGACTCCGTGGCCGAAGTTCAGAGTTTTTAAACCCCCCCTATGAACAATTTTAAGGGTGGAAGGCTTCGTCTTCCACTAAAATTTAAAGCTAACTCTAACAAGTTTTCAACCCTGCTAAAGCACCGTTGGAGTGCACTAACTTTTCCAAAATCATGGACCCCGCTAGGATCGTTAAGAAGCTATAAGATCTAACATCTGCTTGGGGAAGTCAACCTCTTCATGAAGCTCGCCATTGGCAAGAATCCATCATGTCTCCCAGAAGATGAAGAAACGACCTCCTCGACAACTTTCTGTCTATAGAAGAATGGAGTCTAACTTTAGTTAAACTTTACAACCCCTCAAGTTCTACGCTTAGTAATCTCGGGACGAGATTATTTTAAGGGTGGAAGATCTGTAACACCCAAACTTTTGCAACAGTGATTAGTTGTCCTTAGTGCAAAAATTAGGGGGAACAAAAACTTTTTCTAAAGACTAATTAGATGAATTGCCTAGATCTGTTTGTTTAATATAAATTACCTTGATCTGCTGGTAGATGAATTGTCTTGTTTTGCTTATTGAGTTTTGTCTTGAGCTACCTCAAAGAACAACACCCCTAGTAGTAAAACCAGCAACTCACCTAATAAAACACTTGTGTGGTTTAGGAAAAATTGTTTTCCTTTTTATACCCTAGTCAAAACCCTAAGGCCTCACTAAATTTGGCTAAGTCCTAAATCTGTTTTCAGGTTCCATTTTGGAGCCTTTGGATTAAGAAATCCTTTTCCATCCAATGAACCTCACTTGATCCTAGACCTACCTTATCATGAACACTTCCCAACCATGTCCTTGCCTTGAACCAAATCTCTCTTATACTCAATTATCCTTGGTAATTTTGAAGCCAAGTCAATAAGACGTTTTGGCAGGCTTAAAATGTTCAAACTTTGGCAGTTGATCTCTTAGTACCCACAACTGTTATTGGTGATCTCAATGCATTGATCTCATCTATGAAATACCCTCTACAACTTCCACGTCTTGCATGTCCGCATCTACCCCCACAATTCTTATTGTCACTTGATCTTGCACCCTATCCACTAATTCAGCACTAGATCATTTCATCCTATTTTACCTCTTGTTTTTCTTTGCCCTTCACAAAACCAAGAGTGAAGATGGTAGCTACATTATGTAGCCCTTGAGATCACTTCTCCCAAAACATTTTATTTACCAAAAATCCTATTTAAGATTCTTCTCTATTTTGACCATATAACCATTTCTAGTTTTCGCAAAGCTTTTCAAATTGTTTTCCCAAATAACTTTTGAAAAGTGGGTGGTACCTCATACCCTCCATTTACAACCCAAAAATACATCTATAAAATCATTTCACTTTATTTTCACTTTCTTTTAACAAAACACATATTTATGGTACCTATGCAAATTCTTGCGTGAGGGTTGCTCTTTTAGAATTATGAGAAAAACCTACCTATCTTCATAAGATGAGTAGAGTATTTTGAAAACTCTAGGTTCTACCTAGCTACTCTCAACATTTTCAAAATACCCTTTTCAATAAAATATCATTTCAAAAATTGCCATAACCATAGAAGTGATCCCAATTTTATTCCTTGAGCCATATTTAAATAGTAACCTTTGAGCACCAACTACACCTCTTTATTGACATCTAATAATGCTTATGCCTTATTACATGTGATCATGCTCACACCTCATCTTCTCTTTCTTTATCCATATTTGAGTATCACATAATTCAACTCTCCATTTTTCTTCTAACTTGATCACACTTATCACTACCCTTGCTATCATTAGTAACATCACCTAGAATATCTCCATAGTTCATTTGGGAAAATATGCATGAACATCTTGGCTTGACACAAAATGTGGCCGGCCATGTTGATCATGGTCTTGTACCATGCACCCTCCCTTCTCTCTCTCTTTAAAAATTATGATCCCTCCACCCTCCTCTCCACCCTCGGGTCAACCATGCATCCTAGCTCCTTGATCTTCTGATTCGGCTTGGAGAGGAAGGAGAGAAGCTAGATGCCCATATGCATACTTATGGCAAGATCTTGGGCAGATTTTTACTTGCAGCCTACCCCTCCTCCCTCCACTCATTAACCACGACCAGCTAGTCCTCATACCACCCCAAGACACCTACCTAGCTAGTCCTAGCTTCCCCATTCCCCTTCTCCTTCCCAATGCCATGAATGGCATAGGTATTGACCAAAAACCCCTAGACCTGCACCCCTGCACCTCTCTTCATGTCTCAGGCCTCTCCCTGGATTCCTGGAGCTCCTCAGTGCTATTCCCCCCGAGCCCCAACGCTCCCCATCGCTCCCACCACACATGCCAACCGATGGTCACCTCGATTTTGGCTAGCACGCCACCCACCGCCCCAGCGCTCGAGGCTGCGCCATGATGGAGTCCTGGCGTCCCTCTCTCCGATGCGCACGCTCCCGAGGCCAGCCCTAGCCTGCAGCAACCTCGCCACGCCCGCCCTTGGACATGGTCACCATGCCGGGTGCACCAAGTCCACCGTGAACCCATCCCGGGCTATAAAACGCCCCTGCCTCGTTCCCTTCCCTCTATTCGCCTCACTTCCACTCCACCCCACCTCTCCCACCTCCCAGAAGACGTCGAGGCGCCTCCTTTTGCTGCTGCACGCCGGCAGGGTCACCACCGCCCGTGGACACCATGCGGGTGTCGAGCCAAACTGAGCTCGCCCCGGCCACCTTTTTCCCTCCCTCTCTATTCTTCTATGCTTGCCATGTTCTGCCGGACCTAACGAGTACCCCCGCTTCGTCCAGGACCGCCGGCAACCACCGCCACCGCTGCTAGCCCGGGGAGATCTGCGGGGAAGAACGCCCCCGGGCAGAGCTGCTGTGGACGCTAGGAGCCGCCACCAAGCCGCCTTGGACGCGCCCCTGGACGGCCTCACCTCGCCCTCACCCCGCCGGAGCTCCGCCGTCGACCACCGCCGCCCCCAGGTGAGCCTCCGCCCCGCCCTGCCCCTTTTTCTTCCGTCCGCCCGCGAGCAGGGTCGCGAGGACGAGGACGCCTCGTGCGCCTGCGTGGCCTGCATGGCCACGTCGGCCCATGCACAGGCCTGGCCCGCCTGGGCCCCTCCCCATTCATTTTCTTTTATTTTTCCTCCCTCCACCTGGATAACCGCCTGGGCCGGCCCAACATTCCACTCCCGCGCGGCCCAGTCAGTTCCCGCCCGTTTAAATTTATTTGAAAAATTGAAAATTGCTGTTATGACCAGTAGCACTATTTTGTGAATAACTCCTAATCTACAAACCCAAATCCAGTGAAACCAAGTTCTTTAGTTCCGAAATTTCAATATCTTTCCAATGCCACTGGTCCCGTATTTTTAGGATTTTTGTACGATTTTTAATGAATTAAACATGACCACTGTATTCTGATTTGTATTTCAAATTCCTAAAATTGTAGGATTAATATTTTTGAATGAATCCAATTGTGATAATCTTGTTTTGTTACTGTACATTTATGAAAAATACTAATAGTCTCTGTTTATGAAAATATGTCTCTGTTTGCAAGTGTGTGTGTGTCACATGCAATGATAGAATTAAAATCTATTTGAATTATTCAAAACATTGCCACCCCTTTGTTTTAAAAATGGCCAAACCATGATTTGTTACTGTCACAGAACTCCCCTGCATGTTTTCATTTGTATTTGATTTACACCGTGGTTCTTGAGTTATGTTTTGATTGTATATGTTGTTTACTTTTGCGACGCTAGATACGAACGAGGGAGAAGTTGAAGGGGAGGATTTTGGTGATGGAGTTGAAGAAGTCCAGGGACAAATAAGCCAACTAAGGCAAGCCATCTTTTGATCTCTGATATGATGTCTCTTTGGATGTCATCTTGTGCTATCAATAGCATCTTGGTTCTATGTGTGATGATCCCCATATTGTTGTCATCTATGCTTGGATGCAAGCATGGTACCTCTAGTAGTTTTATCTTGTCAAGGTCTTGGTAATTGGTTGGGTGTATCGTATCATGGACATTGCTATCCAATTTGTTTTCTATATTTAGCTTGAATATGTTCCACCTCGGGACAAGATTCACACTACACCCCCTTCTAGTGTAGATGTATCAATACCATGTTTTTGGTGTATTCTCAAATTGTGATGAGTATGCCTGATTCCCTTAATGGTGTTGGTGTTGGTGTTGGTCAATTCTCATCCCTATCTATTGATTGGGTTAGATAGCACCACAAATCTGAAAGTATATTTCCTCTTGTGTTGTCATAATACATGCTTAGCTCAAGCAAGTATGATCCACTCCAATACCTCTTTTTCATACCCTCAATGGCGTGATGACCCTCATCTCGGCCATAGCGTTGTACTAGTTCAACTCATGAAACTTTAGGTTGGGAACCCCTCAAGGTTTACCTTGTTGTAAATGTTTATGAAAACCTTGGGTGAGGCAATCTTACCCAAGCGTATGGTTTATGAAAGGAAAGGATCTTGACAAAGATGGTTGGAAAGAGGAAAGTGTGTGTAACTTGGGTTTTTGAGAAAAACGACACATGGTTCTTTGTATTCGCCCGGAACAACTAAACAGCGCAACCATAGCTACTCCAACGTGGGCACGGGGCTTAGCTTGACGTTTGTTCTTCTTAGCATGAGGCACCGCACAACTATACAAGGGTACGGTTACCCCCGAGTCCGGGTTGTCGAGGTTGGGACAATAGTATAACGGGAGGCCTTCGGGGCTGACCCGTCCGGAAGACACTATGGGTCTCCTGGCTTGGCGGTGGAGCCACGCTCAAAAGGAGGTGAGCTGCCACGGTGCCGGGGAGGTACATACTCCATAGGGTAGGACCTCGTGTTAAGTCGAATGGGCGAAAGGTTATGTCCGGGTATCCGTCGTGGCATATGTCGTTATGCGGGGATGATGCCCACACGATAGGTATCCGGATAGTTGTGGTGAAAGTGTGCAAACTCTGCAGAGTCAAAACTATTCGAATAGCCGCGTCCGCGGTCATGGACGGTTGGGATGGCCGTTACAGAGCTGTGTCGAGTTTTGGTTTTGAAAATGATTTCCAAAGGAAATGTGTGTTGGAAGTACCGGAAGGGTACGGGAAAGATGGTGTGCCGACCATGTGGAGATGGTCGAGGAAAATGAAACAAAAGAGGGTGACCCTTCCTAGTGTTTCATGTAGAGGAACTCTGCTTTAACAAAGATATAGAGATATCATAGGACTTTCTTAGTGTCCCCTTCAACTGTGATGTGGGATGCTATATCCACAAGAGAAACTGATTCTCTCTCACATGCTATATCCACAAGAGAAACTGATTCTCTTTCACATGCTATATCCACCAGAGAAACTATTCTTCCTCTCTTGTCTTCTTTAGTTAGAATTGTTATCACCTTCTTGATGGTTTGCGAGTACAATTCAAATGTACTCACGGCTTTGTCCCTGGCTATTTACTTGGCCAGACCTGGAGGACTTCGACAGATGAAGAAGGAGTTGACGACGTCTATGCGAGCTAGGAACGTCTTCCCAGTCAGTTGCCTGTAGGGTTAAGGCAGATGACTTGGGCTCTACGCTGCTGAAGTGATTCTGCTACTCTGATGATTAGATTAGGCCATTCGAGGCTATCTTGTAAAGATGGGTCATGTGACCTTATTGTAATTTTCTTATTCCGTTTTGTAAAGGATGATGTAATTTGATATCAGTTCGGTTATGTGTTCACGGCACACTGATCATGGGAACGTGAACTGTATACATAACAGGGTATTTCGGACAGTTAGTCCGGGGTCCCCACATCTACAAAGAAACCTTTGGGGAGAGTTGATAATGTTCGCATTACCGTTAACAATAACCTTGTCCCCGTTGATTTTGTTGTCTTGGATATTGAATGCAATGCATCTTATCCCATTATATTGGGAAGACCTTTTCTTCGAACTGTTGGTGCTATCATTGATATGAAGGAAGGTAATATTAAATATCAATTTCCTCTCAAGAAAGGTATGGAACACTTCCCTAGAAAGAGAATGAAGTTACCTTTTGATTCTATTATTAGAACAAATTATGATGTTGACACTTCGTCTCTTGATAATACTTGATATACACTTTCTGCGCCTAGCTGAAAGGCGTTAAAGAAAAGCGCTTATGGGAGACAACCCATGTTTTTACTACAGTACTTTTGTTTTATATTTGAGTCTTCGAAGTTGTTATTACTGTAGCAACCTCTCCTTATCTTAGTTTTGTGCATTGTTGTGCCAAGTAAAGTCGTTGATAGTAAGGTTCATACTAGATTTGGATTACTGCGCAGGAACAGATTTCTTTGCTGTCACGAATCTGGGCCTAATTCTCTGTAGGTAATTCATAAAATTATGCCAATTTACGTGAGTGATCCTCAGATATGTACGCAACTTTCATTGAATTTGAGAATTTTCATTTGAGCAAGTCTGGTGCCTCAATAAAATTCGTCTTTACGAACTGTTCTGTTTTGACAGATTCTGCCTTTTATTTCGCATTGCCTATTTTGCTATGCTTGATGGATTTTTCGATTCCATTGACTTTCAGTAGCTTTGTGCAATGTCCAGAAGTGTTAAGAATGATTGTGTCACCTCTGAACATGTAAATTTTAATTGTGCACTAACCATCTAATGAGTTGTTTTGAGTTTGGTGTGGAGGAAGTTTTCAAGGATTAAGAGAGGAAGATGATACAATATGATCAAGGAGAGTGAAAGCTCTAAGCTTGGGGATGCCCCAGTGGTTCACCCCTGCATATATCAAGAAGACTCAAGCGTCTAATCTTGGCGATGCCCAAGGCATCCCCTTCTTCATCGACAACATTATCAGGTTCCTCTAGTGAAACTATATTTTTATTCCATCAGATCTTATGTACTTTGCTTGGAGCGTCTGTTTGTTTTTGTTTTTGTTTTGTTTGAATAAAATAGATCCTAGCATTCTTTGTGTGGGAGAGAGACACGCTCCGCTATTGCATATGGACAAGTATGTCCTTAGGCTTTACTCATAATATTCATGGCGAAAGTTTCTTCTTCATTAAATTGTTATATGGTTGGAATTGGAAAATGATACATGTGGTAATTGCTAAAATGTCTTGGATAATGTGATACTTGGCAATTGTTGTGCTCATGTTTAAGCTCTTGCATCATATACTTTGCACCTATTAATGAAGAAATACATAGAGCTTGCTAAAATTTGGTTTGCATAATTGGTCTCTCTAAGGTCTAGATAATTTCTAGTATTGAGTTTGAACAACAAGGAAGACGGTGTAGAGTCTTATAATGTTTACAATATGTCTTTTATGTGAGTTTTTCTGCACCGGTTCATCCTTGTGTTTGTTTCAAATAAACCTTGCTAGCCTAAACCTTGTATCGAGAGGGAATACTTCTCATGCATCCAAAATCCTTGAGCCAACCACTATGCCATTTGTGTCCACCATACCTACCTACTACATGGTATTTCTCCGCCATTCCAAAGTAAATTGCTTGAGTGCTACCTTTAAATTTCTATCATCTATCTTTGCAATATATAGCTCATGGGACAAATAGCCTAAAAACTATTGTGGTATTGAATATGTACTTATGCACTTTATCTATTATTAAGTTGCTTGTTGTGCAATAACCATGTTCCTGGGGACGCCATCAACTACTCTTTGTTGAATATCATGTGAGTTGCTATGCATGTCCGTCTTGTCTGAAGTAAGGGAGATTTACCACTAAAATGGTTAGAGCATGCATAATGTTAGAGAAGAACATTGGGCCGCTAACTAAAGCCATGATCCATGGTGGAAGTTTCAGTTTTGGACAAATATCCTCAATCTCATATGAGAAAATTAATTGTTACTACATGCTTATGCATAAAAGAGGAGTCTATTATATGTTGTCTATGTTGTCCCGGTATGGATGTCTAAGTTGAGAATAATCAATAGCGAGAAATCCGATGCGAGCTTTCTCCTTAGACCTTTGTACAGGCGGCATAGAGGTACCCCTTTGTGACACTTGGTTAAAACATATGCATTGCAATGATATTCCAGGTAATCCGAGCTAATTAGGACAAGGTGCGGGCACTATTAGTATACTATGCATGAGGCTTGCAACTTGTAAGATATAATTTACATAACACATATACTTTATTACTACCGTTGACAAAATTGTTTCTTGTTTTCAAAACCAAAGCTCTAGCACAAATATAGCAATCGATGCTTTCCTCTTTGAAGGACCTTTCTTTTACTTTTATTGTTGAGTCAGTTCACCTATCTCTCTCCACCTCAAGAAGCAAACACTTGTGTGAACTGTGCATTGATTCCTACATACTTGCATATTGCACTTGTTATATTACTTTGCATTGACAACTATCCATGAGATATACATGTTACAAGTTGAAAGCAACCGCTGAAACTTAATCTTCCTTTGTGTTGCTTCAATACCTTTACTTTGAATTATTGCTTTATGAGTTAACTCTTATGCGAGACTTATTGATGCTTGTCTTGGAGTACTATTCATGAAAAGTCTTTGCTTTATGATTCATTTGTTTACTCATGTCATTTACATTGTTTGGATCGCTGCATTCATTACATATGCTTACAATAGTATGATCAAGGTTATGATGGCATGTCACTCCAGAAATTATCTTTGTTATCGTTTACCTGCTCGGGACGAGCAGAAACTAAGCTTGGGGATGCTGATACGTCTCCGACGTATCGATAATTTCTTATGTTCCATGCCACATTATTGATGATATCTACATGTTTTATGCATACTTTATGTCATATTTATGCATTTTCCGGCGCTAACCTATTAACGAGATGCCGAAGAGCCAGTTGATGTTTTCTGCTGTTTTTGGTTTCAGAAATCCTAGTAAGGAAATATTCTCGGAATTGGACGAAATCAACGCCCAGGGGCCTATTTTTCCACGAAGCTTCCAGAAGACCGAAGAGAAGACGAAGTGGGGCCACGAGGCGGCACCACACTAGGGCGGCGCGGCCCAGGTGCTGGCCGCGCGGCCCTAGCGTGTGGGCCCCTCGTGACTCTCCCGACTCTGCCCTTCCGCCTAAAAATAGTCTTCGTCGCGAAACCCCAAGTACCGAGAGCCACGATAAGGAAAACCTTCCAGAGACGCCACCGCCGCCAATCCCATCTCGGGGGATTCAGGAGATCGCCTCCGGCACCCTGCCGGAGAGGGGAATCATCTCCCGGAGGACTCTTCACCGCCATGGTCGCCTCCGGAGTGATGAGTGAGTAGTTCACCCCTGGACTATGGGTCCATAGCAGTAGCTAGATGGTCGTCTTCTCCTAATTGTGCTTCATTGTCGGGTCTTGTGAGCTGCCTAACATGATCAAGATCATCTATTTGTAATGTTATATGTTGTGTTTGTTGGGATCCAATGGATAGAGAATACTATGTTATGTTGATTATCAATCTATTACCTATGTGTTGTTTATGATCTTGCATGCTCTCCGTTATTAGTAGAGGCTCTGGCCAAGTTTTTACTCTTAACTCCAAGAGGGAGTATTTATGCTCGATAGTGGGTTCATGCCTCCATTAAATGCAGGACGTGTGACAGAAAGTTCTAAGGTTGTGGATGTGCTGTTGCCACTAGGGATAAAACATTGATGCTATGTCCGAGGATGTAGTTATTGATTACATTACGCACCATACTTAATGCAATTGTCTGTTGTTTGCAACTTAATACTGGAAGGGGTTCGGATGATAACCTGAAGGTGGACTTTTTAGGCATAGATGCATGCTGGATAGCGGTCTATGTACTTTGTCGTAATGCCCAATTAAATCTCACAATACTCATCATATCATGTATGTGCATTGTCATGCCCTCTCTATTTGTCAATTGCCCAACTGTAATTTGTTCACCCAACATGCTATTTATCTTATGGGAGAGACACCTCTAGTGAACTGTGGACCCCGGTCCATTCTTTTAATCGAATACAATCTACTGCAATACTTGTTCTACTGTTTTCTGCAAACAATCATCATCCACACTATACATCTAATCCTTTGTTACAGCAAGCCGGTGAGATTGACAACCTCACTGTTTCGTTGGGGCCAAGTACTTTGGTTGTGTTGTGCAGGTTCCACGTTGGCGCCGGAATCCCTGGTGTTGCGCCGCACTACATCTCGCCGCCATCAACCTTCAACGTGCTTCTTGGCTCCTACTGGTTCGATAAACCTTGGTTTCTTACTGAGGGAAACCTACTGCTGTACGCATCACACCTTCCTCTTGGGGTTCCCAACGGTCGCATGTTGTACGCGTGTCAGTATTGATGTGATCTATTCCCCCTTTCATAGCCTGTCGGTGACGGTGTGCATGCTATGTTAGTACTCGGTATAATTGTGTTGGTCTATCATGCACTCTAAGGTTATTTAAATATGAATATCGAATGTTGGGGAGCTTGTTAACTCCGTCATTGAGGTGCTCTTGTAGCCCTACACAATTAATGGTGTTCATCATCCAACAAGAGAGTGTAGAGTGGTTTTATTATGTGATCATTGTTGAGAGTGTCCACTAGTGAAAGTAGGATCCCTAGGCCTTGTTTCCAAACATCGAATCTCCGTTTGTTTACTGTTTTGTTACATGTTTACTCGCTGCCATATTTTATTCAGATTGCTATTACCACTCATATACCTCCATACTACTAGTATTTCACTATCTCTTCGCCGAACTAGTGCACCTATACATCTGACAAGTGTATTAGGTGTGTTGGGGACACAAGAGACTTCTTGTATCGTGATTGCAGGGTTGCTTGAGAGGGATATCTTTGACCTCTTCCTCCCTGAGTTCGATAAACCTTGGGTGATCCACTTAAGGGAAAACTTGCTGCTGTTCTACAAACCTCTGCTCTTGGAGGCCCAACACTGTCTACAGGAAAAGAAGCGTGAGTAGACATCAACATCTCTGGAAGGTTTTCCGTATCGTGGCTCTCGGTACTGGGGTTTTCTCGATGAAGACTTTTTATAGGCGGAAGGGCAGGTTTAGGGGCGTCACGAGGGGCCCAAACAACAGGGCGGCGCGGGCCCCTCCTTGGCCGCGCCGCCTTAGTGTGGCGCCACCTCGTGGCCCCACTTTGTATCTCCTTCGGTCTGCTGGAAGCTTCGTGGAAAAATAAGACCCTGGGCGCTGATTTTGTCCAATTCTGAGAATATTTTCTTTGTAGGATTTCTGAAACCAAAAACAGCAGAAAACAGCAACTGGCTCTTCGGCATCTTGTCAATAGGTTAGTGCCGGAAAATGCATAAATATGACATAAAGTGTGTATAAAACATGTGAGTATCATCAATAAAGTAGCATGGAACATAAGAAATTATAGATTCGTTTGAGACGTATCACTGTGTTGACTTTGTTTTGGAAACGCTTTACAAAGAAAAAGAGAAAGTTGTTTTCATAGTACCGGAAGGGTACGGGAAAGTTTTGATGACCATATGGAGATGGTCGGAAAGGAAATAAAAAGGGTTACCCCCATCCTAGTGTTTTATGTTGTAGAACTCTTTTGAAGGATCTTCTTCAAAAAAGATATAGATATGTCATAGGGTATCGTTTGAAGTATCTTCTTCAATAAATATATAGAGATGTCATAGAACCTCCTTTGATGTATCCTCTTCAACAAAGTTGTAAAGATGCTATATCCACAAGAGAAACTATTTCTCTTTCACATGGTATATCCACAAGAGAAACTGCTTCTCTTCTTCATGCTATATCCACAAGACAAATTAGTCTTTCCCTCTTGTCATCTTAGATTAGCACTTGTTATCTTGCACTCTTGCAAAGTACCTTCTTGATGGTTTGCAAGTACAATTCCAGTGTACTCATGACTTTGTCCCTGGCTATTTACTTGGCCAGACTTGAAGGATTTCGACAAATGAACAAGGATTTGACGATGTCTATGCGAGCTATTAACATTCTCCCAGTCAGTTGCCTATAGGGTTATGGCAGATGACTTGGGCTTTGCATTTTTGAAGTGATTCCGCAACTCTGGTGATTTAGTTAGGCCCTTCGTGGCTATTATGTAAAGATTGGTCATGTGACCTCATTGTAATTTTCTTACCGTTTTGTAATGGATGGTGTAACTTTGATATATGTTCGGTTATGTGTTCACGGCGCATTGAACATGGGATCGTGAACTGTATACATAATGGGTATTTCCGACAGCTAGTCCGGGGTCCCAACAGATCTGGTATCAGAGCCATCCTGACTGTAGGAGACCTTAGTTACCATGGACGTTAGTTAGGAAACAAGTACTTGGGAAAAAATATTTACGAAACAAATTCTTTCTTTAGTCGAAAGCATAGCTTCTACTCCTCTTATTTCTTCAAAACTTCTAAAATTCTTATCTCGCCGCTTTATAAAAATGTTCAAAAATTCTTACTCTATTGTCTAATCCACTTCGAACCTACATATTGGACGATGTCCCCAACTCAGACCGAAGACTCGAACTCAGACATGGATCAATACCTCAAGAACACTCATGTATCTCCAACAACTATTGAAGGTTGGATGCCAACCCATCCGTACGCATATAGGGATGATAACATCATGTCTTTGGTCGTCACCAAAGTATGTCAAAGATTTGACCTTGTTCCTCCGTGGACTTGCACTTTTGCAGTCGTCAGGGATCAAGTTCTCAGTCCTTGACTAGTAATTTTTAGGCCTGCCACCAGAAGTTGTCAACTTTGGAAGTACCTCAAAAGCTACCCCTCTGAAAACCTCACATCCTCGCGATGCTGAGACCCCAAGTTCTACGCAGTTTTCGCCTACACCTCAACATCGATGAGTCACCACCAGGCCTGTGTCACCACCAACTACTACAAGGGTCCTTGTTGAAGCGGATGTCAGCCAGACGAAGACATCAACATATGTGACCAGCCCCAAACCTATAGGATGGATAGGACAAATTCAGTCGCTTTGATTGAGCTACCCCCACGTATTAGGTATCCCTAGATACTTAGAGTGCCTTGTTTGGTGTGATGATTGCTTGTAGTTCTCTAGTGTGCTGCCTTGATTGACCTTTATCTGATTGTTGCGTGTATATTTTTCCTAGTCTCTCGGTCTGAGAAACACCCTTAGTGTGATACCCCCGCGTAGGAAGCCTCCTGAAGATGTTTTCACCCTCATCTACCTCGCCGATATAATGCTAACTGCTAGTTAATTGGATAAGTTAACGAAAGGCTCTAACTCTTACCCCGTTAGCAGTTGTTTTTCAACCGTCAGAAAAAATAACCCAGACCCCTATCTCCGCTTATTACTTCCAAGATCAGCTGAAGCATCTCTACTACACCAAGAAAGAAGAAGCCCGTACCTTCAAGAGTGACTGCACCTCTGCAAGAAGCCATACTAATTTGGTCTAACCTTGGAGCATAATCGGGCTAACCTCGAGGATAGCTTCTTGAAAACCACCCTCCTACACATCGTCTAACAAACTGAGAGTACAATAGCATCAAAGCCAAGCTACATCACATGGTTCAAGACTCAAGATTAGCTGTAGTCTACCCAACCACTTCTTGACTGGTATAAGTCAGCACCGACCCTCAAGCTCAAGATTGTCTCCGACGACCTTTGTTGTTGCATCATATGGATACCAACCAGGAGTCTCATTGACTTACTAACCTACCGCTCGTTATATGGTTTAGTTAACACTGTGAGTTCCTCTTGAAGCTGTGAACTACACACCGCCCCCTGAAGATGTTCGACTCAAGAAGAGAGATTGATGACTTCTTCGAAAGCGCCCGACGAGACCCATGGCAGAAGCTCTGAGTTCTTCAGAACCCCCGTTGAACAATCTTAAGGGTGGAAGACATCGTCTTCCACTAAAAGTTTAAGCTAACTCTAAAAAAATTTCAACCCTACTAAAGCAACATTTGGGATGCACTAACTCTCCCAGAATCATGGACTCCTCTACGACTGTTAGGAAGCTATAGGTCTAACACCCGCATAGAGTAGTCAACCTCTTCAAGGAGCTTAACCTCGGCTGAAAATCCATCGTGTCTCCCTGAAGCTGAAGCTACAACCTTGTCAACGGCTTCGCATCTACAAGAAGATAAGTCTAACTTCAGTAAACTTTGAAAACCCCTCTAGTTCTATGCTTAGTAATCTCGGGAAGAGATTATTTTAAGGGTGGAAGATCTGTCACACCCCAACTTTTGAAAACGTGATAAATTAGGTGGAACAAAAACTTTTTCTATAGACTAATTAGATGAATTGCCTTGATCTGTCTGTGATAATGAATTTCCTTGATCTGCTGGTAGATGAATTGTCTTGATTTGCTTGGTGAGTTTTCACTTGAACTACCCCTAAAAACAACACCTCTAGTGATAAAAAAGCAAATCACCTAACAAAACACATGTGTGGCTTAGGAAAAGTTGTTTTCCATTTTTCTACATCAAACCCTTCCACCGATGGCAACATGTGTGTGCCTACTTAAAATCCCTCCTTGTGGTATAATCTAGCTCAACCCATCTTTGATTCAAAACTTGGAATCATCTACCCCTTACTACATCCTTCTCTTGTACCCTAGTCAAAAACCCTCAGGCATCCCAATTTTGGCTAAGTCCTAAATCTGTTTTCATGTTCCATTTTGGAACCCGTGGATTAAGCTACCTCTTGTCATCTAAGGCAATGCACCTGGTCCTAGACCTGCTTTGCCATGAGCACTCCCCAACCATGTCCTTGCCTTGAACCAGATCAATCATATGCCCACTTATCCTTGATGGTTTTCAGGCCAAGTCAACAGTCTGTTTTGGCAGGCTTAAAAGATTCAAACCTTGGCAGTTGATCTCTAAGCACCCACAACTGTTATGGGTGACCTCAATTCATGGATCTTCTCTGTGCAACACCTTCTTCAACTTCCACATCTTGCATGTCCCCTTCTACCCTTGCAACTCTTTTATTCACTTGATCTTGCACCCTATCCAAAGTTTAACCTTGAGATAACTTCCTCCACTTTTACCTCCAGTTTTTTTCTTTAATCTAAGTAATCTCCACAAAACCAGGTGTGTAAATGATTGCTACATAATGTAGTAATCATATACCGTTGAGATCATATCCCCCATTTTTATTCTTACTTATTTTAGTAATTTTTTCCAAAATCCTATTCTTTTTCTTCTCTAGTTTTAACCCTAAAACTACTTCTAGATTTATTAAAGCTTTTCAAAATATTTCTTTAATTAAAACAACGAAATGAAATGGGTTTTGTTTATCATCCCATTTCTACCAAGTACTTATTTCTAAAACATTACTTTCTATTTTCCTTTCCTTCTTAACAAAAGGCTTGTTTACCGTACTTATACCATTTCTTGTTTTTCTCTTGCTTATTTTACATTTGAGAAAACTCTACCTTACTTGAGAAAGTAAGTAGAACATTTTATCCTATGTTCTACCTAACCTCTCTCGAGATTTTCAAAATCCATTTCAATTGCATTCCTCCCCATTTGTCCCTAGACAATTGAGGTGTTTCAAATACCTTTCAAACAAATTTTATTTCAAATGGCAACTCTTGCACATCATATGCACATCTATGATCCACCACATAGTATCCCCTCATCCCCCATTCATGATCGATAAGATGATCATTTAACACCTTCAAATGAATAGTGTCCCATGTTCATCTCTTTTTCTTTGAAGATTCTCATAAACCTTTCTCTATTTTAATCTTGTGACTTGTCCTCATCTTCCCCTTATCTAGCTCCCCTACATGATCCTTTTTGAAAACACATTGGCTCACCCTTGGTCTCATATTTGTTAGTTGATGTCACCATATTCATCTTTGGTATTGTATGATTATTTCCATCACTATCCCTCTAAACCTTGGATTCTTTGTCACTTGTACGAACCTATTTTCTTTGCATAACACAAGTGGTGTCGTGTGTCTTGCATAGGCACTTAAAAGCCATGTGTCTCATCTTGTTTTGAGTAGTTCAAGTCACAAATCTTGTGGCGGCCATCTCCAAAATGGCATGCACATGAAACCTTGTACACCACCATCACCATCATCTCCTTGGCACAAAACCATCAAGCAACAAATGTCATCGTGGTGCATATCAGCATCACACTCCTCCATCTCTATCTCTTTTATATTTTCATATATGTAATATCCCAGGATTTTGGGTTACCAAAAGAGAGGAAACATAGGTGTGCATAGCATTCATGCATAGAAAATCCAGGGAATTTTCGCGCTTTAAAGTAAAACAATCACAGTAACTGAAGTTTCACTTGACCTTGGTGGAATTGAATTAGTCCTCAACGTGAGTGCGATAAATTTTGGCATGATCTTTGTTGAACTATTTGGTTTTGGGGGAAACAGTTTGAATTCAGTTCAAATATGGATAATAGAGATTCAAATATGAATAATAAAAATTTAAATAAGAATTGGAATTGCCGTGAGATCAAATACAAATTGATAATTTAAAACAAATAAATGAATTAAACTTTACAACTTTTATCATCCAATTATGTACAAGTCACATAAATAGAAATAGAGAAAGATTACAAAAAGAAAAGAAAAGAAAGTCCTAAATCTAAATCTTCTCAATGTTCCAATCTCCATTTCCTGCAAAAGAAAACAACTATGTCAGCACCCGGATTTTTAAGTCCGGATGCCTATTATGTCATTCATCGCAATCCCAGGAATATTGTTGTTGCGAGGCATAATAGTTAAGTATCATAGTCATCATTCATTACAAACCATATTGTCTTACAACTTGAATCACATGATCCATATTACACGAATAGTTGATCTATTGATCAACGAACAAACACAAGTTCATAGCGGAAGCGTAAAGATAAATGGACTCTCTAGTCCACAGGCCAATGCTTGACGTTGGAAGACTCCTAGTTGCCGTAGGCGTCCTGCTGGTCATCTCCTTGGTAGTTCTGTTCATCTTCATACTCTGGCCATTTAAATAACCAGGGACAAAGCCGTGAGTACTTTAAGTACTCGCAAACTAATACTAGTGTAAGTGCTAACAATTCTAGTAAGGGGTGCTAAGCTCTAGTTTATTGGCATAAAGCCAATTTTAGTTCACAAGTATTTGAGAAAAGACTTATTCATGTGCTAACTAACTCAAGTGGGAACATTAGTGTCATTCCCACCATTCAAGTGGTGATTCCAAATCAAGTCACCACTTCACCATTCATTTCACCAATATTTTCAAGAATCTGACATCGGAAACTGTATGGCCTTTCCAACCGTCTGTAACCGTCGACTCGGCTATTCGAATAGATTTACACTCTGCAGAGGTTGCACACTTGTGCCACAACATTTGATTTCATCCGTCGGGATTACCCCGAATCATCGTAACACAGTACGCGGATCATCAACCATAACCTTTCACTTACAAACCCTAGTATGAGCACCTCTCCCCATGAGCTTGGCCTCCCAGTGAAGACCAACTGTCAACCTGGGAACTGCACAAGGCTTGGCCGTACAATTCACCTCAATTCACATCATTTCTCAACAACGGAGGCAGCCTCGGCATAACCCCTATGATGTGTGTTCAGAGGGAACCCATACTAAGATGCATAAATTTCCAGTTAAGCCCTACCCATAATCAGGTATTGTGGGGGTACTCAATATTGGAAAGGTATCGCATTCAAACAAATATGAGTTTTATCAAAAATCACCATCTTCTCCAAGTGATATTCACCTTCAAAATTCATTCAATGGAATGACTCATGATTCCAAGGTTTCAAATTCATTTCAAATCACATGTTCCCATCTAGAGTAGTCAAGTTTTAGTATTTAGCACTAGCACTAATCATGAGGGGTGCTATCTTGCTTGGCTAGCTTTGAGACTAACTTTGCTACTCTAGTAACTTTCTTTAACTTAGACCAAAGTTAACTATAAAACTAACTCTTTGAATAAACAAGTAAAAACTTGTAATGTAAAAACTTGGGATAGGCTTGTGGTAAGAAAGGTAAGACTAATGGTGCCTTGCCCCAAAGGGCTTTGCACTTTGCAAGAATATTAGCTTGCCTTGGTAGTGGTCAAAGTTCTCCTCTTCCTCCTCTTGGTAGCAACCTTCTTCCTCCTGGTATTCTCCGGTGCTAGCGTCTAAATTTGAATACGAGGTATGATCACTCAACCAATTCATTGGCTATTCTAATCATCAGATATATTCACACAAATTATTCTAAGTCTATACCTAATAATAAAGAAAATAAGGCTTCTTGTTGGTCCGTCTTTCATTGCCCATAGAATTGACACAAATTACCCACCTATACCACCCGTAAGTAAAAAAACGTTTCAAGTTCTTTTGTTTTATTTTTCGCCTAACCCTTCAGCACATTGGTTCAGTAGCAGTCCCGGTTAAATTCCAGTAGCACTTCTGATCCCAAGAGCACTCCCGATAGAATACGTTAAGGATACTACACCCACGAGGCCACGACTCTGTTTCAGCAGGGTAGAGATAATTAGGTTTCGCCGCGCAGCCGCCGGCAACGGGCAACAATTGTGTCGAAAGTCGAAACCCACGGTCACAGGACATCTTCTTCCTCTGCTCTATCCTCTAGGACGACAGGCCGCCTCCAGCCGTTCTCCCGGCCACCGCCGACAGCCGCGTTCGCCCGCCGCAGCGAACGACTTACAGGCCAAGGACCAGTCGACAGCTTCTTCTACTTCCCATCCACCTGCTTGCAACGCGCGGCCGACTGCTTCGGCGCATCGTTGTCAACAAACTGCCACGTCCTCGCCCCGCGCGGCTGCAGCCCCTGCCATTGGGCCGTAACATCACCATCTTCATTGGCACGCTGATCCTTCGCCATCACGGCCGGCGTGTTCTGGAGCATAGCAGGCCTGGCGGATGTTGGCGTCACGGTCACCGTCGCCTTCGTGGTGTGCGCCAGCCTGGCGAGAGGAGCGAGGTACCCGGCTAAGCAACGAGCGAGCTGGGCTTGATTAATATTTTCCATACTTGGAACTTGCTAATGCATGTCCACCCGTTGGTTTGAAACCAAATAGGAACGATGATGGAGCTCGCACTCATGGCGGAGGCTGATGAGCACGAAAAGCAGCTCATATTGAGTCGACGCTCATGGCCAAGGACGATGAGCAGGGCAGGACAAACAGCTGGGACTGTGCAAGGGTTGCAGCTATGCGGGTGTCCTGTAGTCTGCTTAGAATGCGTCATAGCTTGATTGTTCGGCAAAGGCAGGCTCCACCGCTTCTGTACGTGTCCATGTTGTGCTACGGATTGAAGGTTGTCTCGTGTTCATCCTCACCTCTCTCAGGAAGATGGTTTCTTGTTGTTGAGAAATCTCATGGTAGGTGGAAACTCAATATGGCTCACTGCTGCATATATACCTCTATCCGAAAAATATATGATATTTCAAAGTGTAATAAATTTTGACAAAAAAATTCTACATGTAAGAGCATCTCCAGCCGCGTCCCCCAAACCGCGCCGGATTGAGCGTTTGGGGGACGTGTTTCGTTCGTGCCGCCTTTGGGGGACGTCGCTCCCCAGCCGCGTCCCACAAACGCCGCCCCCAAACATTTAAAATACTTTTTTTGACATTTTTATTTTAATTTCCACAAACTAATACATAATTGGGAACGTGGTTTTCCACAAACTAATACATAATTGGGAACGTGGTTTTCCACAAACTAATACATAGTTTGAACCGTCGTGGACACAAATATAAAATTTTGCAAAGAAACTAAACCTAACTAGGCCGTGCATCGAAGGTTTCCTGTGTTCGCTGCTAAGAAAGAACACTCAAGGGCACACCCAGTCACCTAAACTGGAAAATCCAGCGGGAGGATGGTGCCCTTGTTGGTTCTACCGATGAGGCGAACAGGAAGAAACCTCTGTGCAAGTGTTCGCTGCGAAGAAAGAACACTTAGTCGTCCTCCTCGTCGGTGCTGTCGCCGTGGTAGTCCCGGTGGCACCGCGTCTCGTCGAAGACCTTGACGCTCATGTCCTTGTCGCCGAAGTAGGAGAACAGGAGGATGAAGTCGGCTTGGAGGCTGTGGTGCCGCGCGAACTTCTCCCAGCCGATGTTGAGGTACATCTTGCCGCGCGCGTCGTAGATCACGTCGACGATCCACCGGTAGTAGCCGCACGCAGCCTCCCGCAGATGCATCGTGCGCGGGCGATCGTCGCCGGCGACGTAGTTGGCGAAGGAGTCCGGCAGCCTCTGGATGCCGCGCGGGTCGCCCTTGAGGACGAGGACGAACTCGAACCGCACGTCCGGCTCCACGTCCATCTCCGACGATGATGAAGCCGACGGCGAGCGTTCAGCTCTGCCGCGGCCACGACCACGGCCGCGAGGTCGGCCTCCGCCTCTACCGGACATAGCACCGAGTCTTGTTGAGATGGTGGCGGCTAGGGTTTGGGAGAGAGGCGCTAGGGTTTGTGTGTGAGAGGGACGATGAGAGGCGGCCCTTTTATAGGCCGGAGGGAGGCGGGGGAGCGGTGGCGCGCATTAACGCCGGCACGCAGAGCTAGGCGCGATGGGACGCGTCGCTGCGTCGCTGCGGGAACTGCACCGTCGCTGCGTCGCTGCGGGAACTGCACCGCCAATAACTTCCGTCGCGAGGTAGGCGACGGTTAGGTTAAAAATTTATTGTGCCGCCGACGAGCCCGCCACTCCCCGCCTCGCTTTTCGTTGTGTCCGGCGTCCTCGGTGCGTCCCCTGTGGGACGGGGACGGGCTCGGGGCGCCGGACACCGTATGGGGGCGCGCCGGACAAAAAAGGGCTTTGGGGGACGCGGCTGGAACGGTTTTTTTGTCCGGCGCGCCCCTAATCCCTTTGGGGGACGCGGCTGGAGATGCTCTAAATCTCCACAATATATGTGTGTTCGTCAAGTTTCGGCAAACCGATTTTTTTTTCTAGGATAGCACTTGCTTTGCATTAGAACAGAAAATCATGGAGTGGTTGATTTTTCTTACTCTATCTAATTGCAAAAACTATGTACGAAACTAGGGATGTGCCTTCCTCCACCGTTGTGATTGTTTTAGTATAGCATAGAAAGCTTAGATGCTAATCCTGCGGATGTCCGCGTGTTGAGGCGACAGCGCTTCCACTCGTCAAAGTTGCCAGAAAAATCCACTGGTGCATCCGAAAGCTTTCACATTTCTTCGAAAAAATTGCAATCCACACTATATACTAAAAGATCTGACGTTTCACGACAAGTTAGCTCCGCGGGACTAAAATTGTTAGGTAAGGGGAAATTGAGGGTGTTATTTGGGGCAAAATTTAGGTCACACCAACGAGGTTCTTTGAAATTTAATATTTTTTCTTTTCCGTTGTAGAAAACTTCACGGTATTTTTGCAGAATAAATAAGATTGCATATGAGGGAGTTGGATTTCAATCATCCGGTGCAACGCACGGGCAAATTTACTAGTACACACTTAATACAATTAGGTGCATTGGTTTTCTTTAATAAGGAAAAATAATTCCTCTCATTACATATGTAAATGATAGTTTCCATATAGTTCTCGAGAAATAATTTCCTCTCATTGAATCTTCTTAAGATTTAATTTCTCAAACAATCATACATGATATCATGTTGACCTAAGTCAACCATTCATCATCATCATTTGAGAAAATGATTTAAATGAGGTAGACCACCTCATACCCTTTAATAATGCCTATTATGATTTAAAATCTCCAAGTATTTCATGTGAGAGTATTTGACCAGTGGTCCAACTTCATATGAGAGTACTTGGGACAAGATTTAAATGAAGTGAAAGACTTCATATAATTTGCATAATAGTTTTGGACAATATCACTTAAGTAAACTATCCATATAGTCCATTATTTAAACTAGGGCATGATCATACAAGGTGACCACAACATATTTTTATAGAAACAATTAGTATAAGTTAAATGTGAGCTATTGGAGTTGGAATTAACTAAATATCATATTTGGTTGATTTTTAAGATTTATTTGAATGTGCAAAAGTCCCTGACTTAATATTTTTGTCACTTTAATTCTACAACAGATCTCACAGTGAGACCAGTGGCAAGTTGTAGATCTTTTCAGTACCATTCCAACAACATCAAATTTGCTAAATTTGGCCAAGCCAAACAGATTCTATTTAATTTCAAAGTTAGGTCCAGTATTGAATTTGATTTGAAATTTATTAAACGAGATTTGAATAAAAGGGCCGGCGGGAAATGAACTTGGGCCGAAACAATTCAAAACAGAGAAATCCAGCCCAGCTGCGCATCTCGTACGAGTGGGGTTGCTGACAAGGTGGGGCCTGCCTGTCAGTGACTCTTTAAACCCGAAATGGTATGGATCAAAGCGGTGCGTTGGATTAAAACGAGATCCAACGGCCGAGGGTCGTCGTCTCCTCCGACGAGAGCCTGATGGTCTGGCGGCGAGCCTAGGGGGTTGGAGGCTAACCAGTGGTCCGGCGAGCGGCGGCGAGGTTCAGGGCGAGGTTGTCGATGACGGTGAAGCAGCCTGTAGCAGTGGCGGAGCTTGGGGCGGCTCCAATCGACGGCGATTCCTCCAGGGCTTCCGTGGCTCCGAGCTTGCGATTGCGGCGACTCCGGCGATGATCGAGGTAGCTAAAGTGGTGAGGAGAGGCAGTGAAGGATGGGGAGCGAGGTGGTGTGCTCCATGGCGTCCAGGGGACGCGCTATTTATAGAGGAGAGGAGGTGCTGTGGGGTAGGGTTGGGGTCGACATGGGCGCGGCGGTTCCGGTGAGCTAGGGAGCTAGGCGAGGACGCGGCACTGTTCTGCGGTTCTTGGCGAAGCGTTTGGCGGCAACAGCGCGGTCGGGCGGCGTCGGATTGAGTCGCATTGCTTCCGTGTCTGCCGCGGTGGCTGCGGGATTTGCTCATCGTCTCCGGCGGCGGCGGTCCAGGGTTCGTGTCAAGCGCGTGTCTGGCGCGTCCGCGGTGGCACGGCGATTCTCAACGTGCTCAGCAGGGGTCCAGGGCTTGCGCGTGCTGGCGAGGCGACGTGTGGCCATAGGGTGTCTGTGGCGTGCGCGTGTGCGACGCGAGCGGCATGCTGGCCGATTTGGGCGTGCGATCTCCGGCGGTGGTCGTCGTCGTGCTTGGCAGTGGCGTTGCTAGGAAGGGGTAGGGAGGCACGGTGGCGAGCTAGGGAAGCAGGGCCAGGATGGTAGAGGAAGCAGAGAAGAGGGGGTGCGGCATGGTGGTGACATGGCCGGCATGGCCATGTCTTTGCCTCCTTAGGGTTTCTCCTAGGGCTCCTATACATGCATGAGTGAGAGAGGGAACCAGGGGACAGGGTGGAGTAGTTTGGGGCAGTAGGTTGGCTTAGTGCACTATTTGAAATAGTGTTTGCAATTATTCCATATTTGAAATTTGCAAATTTTGCCCAAATTTGGTTGAGCTTAAATGGATTCAAAATTTGAAAGTGGTGAATTTGGTTAAGTTGCAGATGACCAGAGACAACTATGTGTGGTGGTGGAATTTAAAAAATCAAAGAATAGCAAAATTTGACAAAGTGAGATTGTTGCTCATATTAAAAAGTCTCAACTTTGCATGAGCATAGAATTTGATCCAAGATGATTTTGGCATGGTGGTCTTTACCAAAGTTGTTCAACTTGATGTGCTCTTGGATGAGGTGCAAAGAATTGGGGAAGTTTAGTTTGAAACATTTGAATTTCAAGGGTTCAAAGTAGGGATCATACTATAAATGGCAGATTTGACCATTATCATATGTGATCCCAATTTGAGTTTGAATTTGATATGTTTTGTGTTTCTTTTATTCCAAAAGTTGTAATAAGTGTTTAGTAACATAATACAACTAATGGTGATGACCAAAATGGTCTAGGGTCAAGATTTGCAAAAATGGCATAAACCATATGTGAGGGTTTTAGGGTTTTATTCTTATTTGATTTCTTTCTCTTTTTGATTTATTTTGTTTGTGATCTTCACTTGATCACATTAGGGTTTTAGGGTTTATCACATAAACATAATAACAATCATCATGGCATATCACTCAAATGCACAAGTCCTATGCATGGCACTATATGCAAATAAAAGTTTTTGTTGGCTCTGAATTTTGAATCTCTGGAATTCTTCTAACTTTCTTTTATTGAAATTTGGGATGTTACAAACCCTTCCCCCTTACAAAAGATCTCGTCCCGAGATCTAAAAGAAAGTTAGGTACTAAAGAGATCTGGTACTCCTTCTTCATGAAGTCTTCGCGTTCCCAAGTGGCTTCATCTTAAGTATGGTTGCTCCACTGAATCTTCGGGAACTTGATGCTTCGGGTGCGGTTGGTTCTGTAAGCTTCCTCCAGGATGCGAATCGGCACTTCGCGGTACGTCAAGTCCTTGTTGATATCCACCGATCGATGATCGATGTTCTTGAATACTTCGGTCTTCTCAGGGACTTCAAGGCACTTCCGGAGGAGTGAGATGTGAAACACTTCGTGCACAGCCGACATTTCTTCGGGTAGCTCCAGTTGATAAGATACTTTGCCTCGGCGACTCAGAACTTTGAAGGGTCTGACATATCGGGGTGCGAGCTTTCCTTTCAGCTGAAATCTATGCATTCCTTTTAAGGGGGATACCTTGAGATAGATCAAGTCTCCAATCTCGAAGGTCATTTCTCGGCGTCTCTTGTCGGCGTAGCTCTTCTGTCTTGATTGCGCCGTCTTGAGGTACTCGCGGATCTTGTGAAAGAACATCAGGTCCAAAAACTTGGCTTTCTTCAACTTCCGACCAATTGAGAGGGGTACGACATTTCTTTCCGTACAAGGCTTCAAAGGGGGCCATCTGTAAGCTGGCTTGGTAGATGTTGTTGTAAGAGAATTCTGCGTAAGGCAGGCAGTCTTCCCACTTGGATCCATATTCCAGTACACATGCTCTCAGCATGTCCTCCAGTATCTGGTTGACTCTCTCAGTCTGTCCATCGGTCTGCGGATGATAGGCGGTGCTGAAATTCAGACGGGTTCCTAGTCCTTCGTGCACTTTCTGCCAGAATCTTGAGGTGAATTGTGATCCTCTATCTGACACTATCGACTTCGGGGTTCCGTGCAGGGCGACTATTCTGGAGATGTACAGTTCAACTAACTTTGGGCCTTGGTATGTGGTCTTGACGGCGATGAAATGGGCTACCTTGGTCAGTCTATCGACAATTACCGATATTGAATCATTGCCTTTGCTGGATTTGGGCAAACCTTTTATAAAGTCCATTCCTACGGAGTCCCACTTCCATTCTGGAATCTGCAGTGGTTGTAGCAGTCCTGCGGGTCGCTGATGTTCCGCCTTGAATCGTTGACAGATGTCACACTTGGCGATGTAGCTGCCGATTTCTCTCTTCATTCCATGCCACCAAAATTGCTCCTTCAGGTCTTGATACATCTTGGTACCTCCGGGGTGGATTGAGTAAAGGGTGTCATGGGCTTCTTTCAGGATGACTTGCTTCAACTCTGAGTCAGATGGTACACAAAGGCGTCCTTTGTACCAAAGAACTCCGGCTTCATCTACGGTGAATCCTGGTGCTTTTCCGGCGGCTATCTGGTTCTTGATTCCGTCGATGCTAGCGTTTCCTTTCTGGGCTTCCTTGATCTGACTAACCAAGGTGGGTTGGAGTTCTATGCTGGCTAGGAATCCTTCACTAACAAGTTCCAGTCTTAACTGTTCAAACTCTTGAAACAGGCTGGGTTGCTCGATTGCGATCATGGAGTTCAACTGACACGGCAGTCGACTCAAAGCATCCGCTACCACATTGGCCTTGCCGGGGTGGTAGTGAATCTCCATGTCGTAATCCTTGATCAATTCTATTCATCGGCGTTGCCTCATATGCAGCTCCTGGGGTGAAGATATATTTCAGGCTCTTGTGGTCGGAGTAGATCTCGCATCGATTACCCATGAGGTAATGACGCCAAACTTTCAAGGCTAGGACAACGACTGCGAGCTCTAAGTCATGGGTTGGATAGTTCTGCTCATGTTGCTTCAGCTGTCTTGAAAGGTATGATATCACTTTGCCTTCTTGCATCAAGACACATCCAAGACCAATCTTGGAAGCGTCGCAATAGACGTCAAAGGGCTTGGTGATGTCCAACATGATCAGGATTGGGGCTGAGGTTAGTCTACGCTTGAGTTGTTGGAAACTCTCTTCACATTTGTCAGTCCATTCGAACTTCTTGTCCTTCTTCAGCAGTTGTATCATTGGTCGAGAGATGCTCGAAAAGCCTTCTACAAATCTGCGGTAATATCCGGCTAATCCAAGAAAAGCGCGGACCTCGGTTTGGGTGGTTGGGGCTTGCCATTCTGTAACGGTTTTGATCTTGGCGGGATCTACGGCAATTCCTCCTGCAGACAAGATATGTCCCAGGAATCC
The DNA here is from genome assembly GCF_019359855.2 of Lolium perenne. Taxonomy (NCBI): domain Eukaryota; kingdom Viridiplantae; phylum Streptophyta; class Magnoliopsida; order Poales; family Poaceae; genus Lolium; species Lolium perenne. The sequence continues at coordinate 370,834 of NW_027248971.1, read as the reverse complement.
TACTTCCTCCAACCAAAACTCACACTTGCTGAACTTGGCATACAACTGGTGGTGTCTAAGGGTTTCTAGGACAGTCTCCAAATGCTGTTCATGTTCCTCTTCGGACTTGGAGTAGATGAGAATGTCGTCGATGAAGACAACGACAAACTTGTCCAAAAATTTCATGAAGATCTTATTCATGAGGTTCATGAAATAAGCGGGGGCATTGGTTAATCCAAAAGACATGACGTTGTACTCATACAACCCATATCTGGTGGTAAAGGCAGTCTTTGGAATGTCGGTGGCGCGAATCTTCAGCTGGTGATAACCAGTCCTAAGATCTATCTTGGAGAAAACTTTGGCTCCGGTCAACTGATCAAACAGGTCTTATATCTTGGGTAGGGGGTATTTGTTCTTGACGGTGACATCGTTAACACTACAAGGAAAAGCCTTATTGCCGGCGCACCAAAAACGGCTATTGCCGGCGCACTAGAGCCCGCCGGTGGGAACAGGCCGGTGGTAATGAGTTACCGCCAGCGCACCAACAGGTGCGCCAGCAGTAAGATGAATTATCCCCGACGAACCAGGCTTGGTGCGTCGGCGGTATGTTTTTTCGAAATTCAAAAGAAAGCCAGATCTAGATCTAGATCTAGATCTGGATCTAGCTCGGGTTCATCTAGCTCGGGTCCTTAAAAACAGTGGCCGTGCGTTGCCTTGTCGTCGTTGCCGCACCGGTGTAGGAGGAGGAGAATGAGGCCGGAGGTGGTGGTTTAGGAGGAGGAGGAGGAGGAGGCCGGAGGTGGTGGTGGTTTAGGAAGAGGAGGAGGAGGAGAAGATGGCCGGAGGTGAAGGTGGTGGAAGAGGAGAAGGAGAAGGCGGAGATGGAGGTAGAGTCCCGAGGTGGAGGAGGTTACCGGAGGAGGTTACCGGAGGAGGAGGAGTTCACCGGAGTAGGAGGAGGTCACCGGAGTAGGAGGAGGTCACCGGAGTAGTAGTCGTCTTCGGAGGCCGTCGGCATGAGTATTGCAAGGAGAAGAGTAGGAGGGAAAGAGAAGAAGGGGGAGAAGTGAGGAAGGAGAAGAGGGATGAGGGCCGGCTTGACTATATAGTGTGGGTTACCGCCGGCGCACCAAGTAGGGTGGTGCGCCGGGGGTATTTTTTATTTTTTTCACCCAAATCTTAAATCTCAAAAAAGTCCTGTTTCTGTTTTCGAAATGACGAATCCATTTTTTCTCCAAACGGCCATAGGCCGTTGAATTTGAATAGGAAATTTCGAGTAGATCAATTTTGATATAAAAAAGTTTTTCATCGGAGGTCGTATGCAACCAGAAATCCCGTTTTACCGAAACATGACGCCATTTTGCATAATACATGGAAATTCAAATTTTCAAGTTTTCACTAAAACTAGATCACATATTACATGGGCATTTCAAAGGATTTTATTTTTTGAATTTTCTATTATTTTTTCGAAAACTGAAAAGGCGATTCCCCGGGGGGGGGTGGAGAGAAAAATCTAGGCAACTTACCCCCGGCGCACCTCTATGGTGGTGCGCTGGTGGTAAATTTTCTACCACCGGCGCACCACCATAGAGGTGCGCCGGGGGTAAGGTACCCAAAATTTGGGGTTCCGACCAGATCTCTTCGAATTTTATCCCTGGCGAACTAATTTTTTCTGTGCGCCGGCAGTATAGGTCCATCGCCGGCGCGGCGGAAAAGGGGTGCGCCGGCAACACTTTCCACCGGTGCACGTGCAAGGTGGTGCGCCGGCACATATTGCCTCGACCTATAGGCTTTTTCCTAGTAGTGTAAGCTTACGGTAGTCCGTACATAAACGAGTGGCACCATCCTTCTTGTCCACAAACAAAACTGGTGATCTCCAGGGGGATGCACTAGGTCGAATCAAACCTTTGGCTAACATATCATCGATCTGCTTCTTCAGCTCCACAAGCTCTGTTGGGTTCATGCTATAGGCTCTCTGGGCTATAGGTCCAGTTCCGGGGATTAACTCGATGATGAACTCGATATCCCGATCCGGGGGCATACCGGGTAGATCATCCGGAAACACATCAGGGTATCAACAAACGACCCTAATTTGATCCAGAGTTGGCTTGGCTACACTTTGGTTGCAGGTGAATTTTTTGGGTAGTCTTTCAGAGACATGTTCTACTAGGATACCGGTGCTGCTAGTCATGGTGATGGCTTTCTTGGCACAGTCAATCAATCCATAATGTTTTGACATCTAGTCCATTCCTAGTACAACTTCCAAACCTTTGGTTCCCAGAATGATCAGATTGGCATAAAAATCTACTTCATGGATTTTGATGGGTACATTTTTGCAAAATTTTCTGGCTTTGGTGGTTGATCCGGGAATTTGAACTATCATAACATGCTTCAAACTGATAGGTTGAATTTTACTTGTGGATGCAAACTCTTCGGTGACAAATGAATGAGATGCTCCGGAATCAAACAACACTCTGGCAGGGATGGAGTTGACAGAAAACATACCCAGTACAACATCTGGTGCTTCCTGGGCTTCTTCAGCGTTCATGTGGATGAGACGGCCGTTGCGGTTATTGGGGTTGTTGGGGGCGAACTTCTTGCCGGTGGAGACACGGCGTTGCTGCTGAGCAGGTGTAGCGGTGTTACCTGCGAGCTTGGCGAGCCTCTTGGGGCACTCGTTGGAGTAGTGTCCCACGACACCACACTCATAACAAGTGATGGTGGCCTTGTCCTTGGTTGCAACGGGGATGGCGTTGCTTCCGGTCCTTGGAGCGGTGTTGGTGTTGTTGTTGTTGTTGTTGTTGTTGTTGTTGGGGGCTCTGGGCGGAGCGCGGTTGAAGCTGTTGTTGTTGTAGTTGTAGTAGTTGTTGTTGTTGTGGCCTCCTGGCCTGGAGTTTCCTCCACTCCGGTTCTGATAACCGGGGCGTGAAGTCTGCATCTGGGACTTGTTGTTGTTTTCTCGGAGTGAAACCTCCGCTTGAGCTGGGGCGATACTTCGGCGTGTTGCTAGGCCCACTATGGTAGATCATGCGGCGTTTGCGGTTCTCATTGGCTTGGTTCAGCTTGCCCTCCATCTGGATGGCAGAATCCACTAAGGTTTCAAGGTCGGCGAAGGGGATGTTGACGAGGACAGTCTGCATCTCATCATGCAGTCCGTTCAGGAATCTCTCCTGCCTCTTCTCGGTGGTGTCGGTCTCGTCAGGGGCGTACCTTGACAGTGTAAGGAACCTGTCGCGGTATTCTACCACCGTCATGCGACCTTGCTTCAGTTCGCGGAACTCATCCCTCATCTTCTTGATAAGACCCGGGGCACATGGTACTTGCTGAACTTGAGCTTGAAATCTGCCCAAGTCATGAATTGAGCTCCGTTCATGGCACGGGTGCTAGTCCACCAGGCTCGGGCTGGTCCGGCGAGATAGTAGGTTGCGAACAAGACCATCTCGTTGGCTTCTACTCCGGCTACCTCCAAGTTGTTCTCCATAGTCTGGAGCCAGTCGTCGGCGTCGAGTGGTTCTTCAGTCTTGCTAAACACCGGAGGGTTGGTGTTCTGGAAGTTCTTGAGCTTGGATCCGGGATGGTCATGATTTCCATGGCCTTGGTTGGCAAGGTTTTGCAGTGCTGCGATCTTGGCTTGGCGTTCAGCTCTTTCAGTCTCCCTGTCAGCCATCAGGGTTTGCACCAATTGCATCATGGCATCATTGTTGGTGCGATTGGGAGGGGCCATCTGAATATAGAGAAGATCATGAGATAAGAGGGAAATTTCTATGGTTTATTTTGAGTAAGTTCATAAAATTCGAAACTTGTAAACTTTTCATGACAAACACAACATTCATTCATTCATTCAACACACATTACAAACTACACTTAACACTTCCCATGGTTTTGAGAACCATTCTCTCATGCTACGATACAACGGGCGGGATACAACTCACACCTACATAAGTGATCTAGTGCAACTACTCCTCATCCTCGACATCGATCGGGACGAAGTCATCGGGTCCTGCCTCCAGGAACTCGTAGTCCTCCTCCTCGGTGAACTCGTCCTCCTCAAAGTCGTCGTCGTCGCGCAGGAAGGCTCCTCCTCCCTGAAGGTCGATACCTTCATCGTCGTCCTCCATCTCTCGCAGCTGATCCTCCTGAGCCTTGACAGTGGCCTCAAGAGATGCTATCTTGGCGCGAAGGCGCACAATCGTAGCGTCCTTCTTGGCATGCTGCTGGCGAAGGGTCTTGCGGTCGTTGTTGAGTAGCTTGATCGCCTCACCCTGCTCGATGATGTGAGCGTGGGCCTGGTTCGCGTAAACGTGGGAGGCGTCCAGATCCTTCTAAGTCTGGTAGAGCATGAAGTCAAGGTGCTCAGCATGGTGCCTCAACTCCGGGTGCGGCTGCAGCTCCATGGGCACTCCCATGGCATCACGCCTCACGAGATGCGCGAAGCGAGAAGCGAGGAGGCGCACCACATTCTGTCCACAGAGACGCGCAAGTGCCTCCTGAAGGCCACGTGCGAGTCCGTCGAGCCAGTTGCTCTCGCAGAAGGAGAAGTGGATCCTCTCCGAGGTGGGAGGCTCCATCTTGCCCCTCAAGTCAGCAGTGATCACCCACTGCAACTCTCCTCCAGGCATGTCATCCAACTGAATCCCATGGAACTCGGGGTGTGGGCGTCCAAGGAAGTCCGAGATGACGTTGAGGTCGTGCTCGAAGATCAAGCTTCCCCCGTTCCCAAGCTGATAGAACTTGGTGTTGATGGGTTCATTCGGCTCCATCTGAAAGCAAAATGGATGAGTAAGTTAGAGAGTGAACAAGTGTGGCAAAATTTTAAGTAGATTCAAATAAGAAAGAGCATGATTCATCAAATTTTGAAAAAGTCTCAAAGACAAGAGGGTAAGTAAATTTTTACAAATAATCTCTTCATTTGATTTCAAAGTTAAGTTTTTCTGAACGTCCATTCTAACTAGGGTCTTCTAAGGTCAAACAATGGCTCTAATACCAACTTGTCAATACCCGGATTTTTAAGTCCGGATGCCTATTATGTCATTCATCACAATCCCAGGAATATTGTTGTTGCGAGGCATAATAGTTAAGTATCATAGTCATCATTCATTACAAACCATATTGTCTTACAACTTGAATCACATGATCCATATTACACGAATATTTGATCTATTGATCAACGAACAAACACAAGTTCATAGCGGACGCATAAAGGTAAATGGACTCTCTAGTCCACAGGCCAACGCTTGACGTTGGAAGACTCCTAGTTGTCGTAGGCGTCCTGCTGGTCATCTCCTTGGTAGTTCTGTTCATCTTCATACTCTGGCCATTTGAATAGCCAGGGACAAAGCCGTGAGTACTTTAAGTACTCGCAAACTAATACTAGTGTAAGTGCTAACAATTCTAGTAAGGGGTGCTAAGCTCTAGTTTATTGGCATAAAGCCAATTTTAGTTCACAAGTATTTGAGAAAAGACTTATTCATGTGCTAACAAACTCAAGTGGGAACATTAGTGTCATTCCCACCATTCAAGTGGTGATTCTAAATCAAGTCACCACTTCACCATTCATTTCACCAATATTTTCAAGAATCTGACATCGGAAACTGTATGGCCTTTCCAACCGTCCGTAACCGTGGACTCGGCTATTCGATAGATTTACACTCTGCAGAGGTTGCACACTTGTGCCACAACATTTGATTTCATCCGTCGGGATTACCCCGAATCATCGTAACACAGTACGCGGATCATCAACCATAACCTTTCACTTACAAACCCTAGTATGAGCACCTCTCCCCATGAGCTTGGCCTCCCGGTGAAGACCAATCGTCAACACAGGGAACCGCACGGGGCTTGGCCGTACAATTCACCTCAATTCACATCATTTCTCAATAACGGAGGCAGCCTCGGCATAACCCCTATGATGTGTGTTCAGAGGGAACCCATACTAAGATGCATAAATTTCCAGTTAAGCCCTACCCATAATCAGGTATTGTGGGGGTACTCAATATTGGAAAGGTATCGCATTCAAACCAATATCAGTTTTATCAAAAATCACCATCTTCTCCAAGTCATATTCACCTTCAAAATTCATTCAATGGAATGACTCATCATTCCAAGGTTTCAAATTCATTTCAAATCACATGTTTCCATCTAGAGTAGTCAAGTTTTAGTATTTATCACTAGCACTAATCATGAGGGGTGCTATCTTGCTTGGCTAGCTTTGAGACTAACTTTGCTACTCTAGTAACTTTCTTTAACTTAGACCAAAGTTAACTATAAAAGTAACTCTTTGAATAAACAAGTAAAAACTTGTAATGTAAAAACTTGGGATAGGCTTGTGGTAAGAAAGGTAAGACTAATGGTGCCTTGCCCCAAAGGTCTTTGCACTTTGCAAGAATATTAGCTTGCCTTGGTAGTGGTCAAAGTTCTCCTCTTCCTCCTCTTGGTAGCAACCTTCTTCCTCCTGGTATTCTCCGGTGCTAGCGTCTAAATTTGAATACGAGGTATGATCACTCAACCAATTCATTGGCTATTCTAAACATCACATATATTCACACAAACTATTCTAAGCACACACTTAATACAATTAGGTGCATTGGTTTTCTTTAATAAGGAAAAATAATTCCTCTCATTACATATGTAAATGATAGTTTCCATATAGTTCTTGAGAAATAATTTCCTCTCATTGAATCTTCTTAAGATTTAATTTCTCAAACAATCATACATGAAATCATGTTGACCTAAGTCAACCATTCATCATCATCATTTGAGACAATGATATAAATGAGGTAGACCACCTCATACCCTTTAATAATGCCTATTATGATTTAAAATCTCCAAGTATTTCATGTGAGAGTATTTGACCAGTGGTACAACTTCATATGAGAGTACTTGGGACAAGATTTAAATGAAGTGAAACACTTCATATAATTTGCATAATAGTTTTGTACAATATCACTTAAGTAAACTAGCCATATAGTCCATTATTTAAACTAGGGCATGATCATACAAGGTGACCACACCATATTTTTACAGAAACAATTAGTGTAAGTTAAATGTGAGCTATTGGAGTTGGAATTAACTAAATATCATTTTTGGTTGATTTTTTAAGATTTATTTGAATGTGCAAAAGTACCTGATTTAATATTTTTGTCACTTTAATTCTACAACAGATCTCACAGTGAGACCAGTGACAAGTTGTAGATCTTTTCAGTAGCTTTCCAACAACATCAAATTTGCTAAATTTGGCCAAGCCAAACAGATTCTATTTAATTCCAAATTTAGGTCTAGTATTGAATTCGGTCTGAAATTTATTAAACGAGATTTGAATAAAAGGGCCGGCGGGAAATGAACTTGGGCCGAAACAATTCAAAACAGAGAAATCCACCCCAGGAGCGCATGTCGTGCGAGTGGGCTTGCTGACAAGCTGGGGCCTGCCTGTCAGTGACTCTTTAAACCCGAAACAGTATGGATCAAAGCGGTGCGTTGGATTAAAACGAGATCCAACGGCCGAGGGTCGTCGTCTTCTCCGACGAGAGCCTGATGGTCTGGCGGCGAGCCTAGGGGTCGGAGGGCTAACCAGTGGTCCGGCGAGCGGCGGCGAGGTTCAGGGCGAGGTTGTCGATGACGGTGAAGCAGCCTGTAACAGTGGCGGAGCTTGGGGCGGCTCCAATCGACGGCGATTCCTCCAGGGCTTCCGCGGCTCCGAGCTTGTGATTGCGGCGACTCCGGCGATGATCGAGGTAGCTAAAGTGGTGAGGATAGGCAGTGAAGGATGGGGAGCGAGGTGGTGTGCTCCATGGCGTCCAGGGGACGCGCTATTTATAGAGGAGAGGAGGTGCTGCGGGGCAGGGTTGGGGTCGACATGGGCGCAGCGGTTCCGGCGAGCTAGGGAGCTAGGCGAGGGAGCGGCACTGTTCTGCGGTTCCTGGCAAAGCGTTTGGCGGCGACAGCGCGGTTGGGCGGCGTCGGATTGAGTCGCATTGCTTTCGTGTCTGCCGCGGCGGCTGCGGGATTTGCTCATCGTCTCCAGCGGCGGCGGTCCAGGGTTCGTGTCGAGCGCGTGTCTGGCGCGTCCGCGGTGGCACGGCGATGCTCAATGTGCTCAACAGGGGTCCAGGGCTTGCGCGTGCTAGCGAGGCGACGTGTGGCCAGAGGGTGTCCGTGGCGTGCGCGTGTGCGACGCGAGCGGCATGCTGGCCGATTTGGGCGCGCGATCTCCGGCGGTGGTCATCATCGTGCTTGGTAGTGGCGTTGCTAGGAAGGGTAGGGAGGCACGGTGGCGAGCTAGGGCACCAGGGCCAGGATCGGAGAGGAAGGAGAGAAGAGGGGGTGCGGCATGGTGGTGACATGGCTGGCATGGCCATGTCTTTGCCTTCTTAGGGTTTCTCCTAGGGATCCTATACATGCATGAGTGAGAGAGGGAACCAGGGGTCAGGGTAGAGTAGTTTGGGGCAGTAGGTTGGCTTAGTGCACTATTTGAAATAGTGTTTGCAATTATTCCATATTTGAAATTTGCAAAGTTTGCCCAAATTTGGTTGAGCTTAAATGGATTCAAAATTTGAAAGTGGTGAGTTTGGTTAAGTTGCAAATAACCAGAGACAACTATGTGTGGTGGTGGAATTTTAAAAATCAAAGAATAGCAAAATTTGACAAAGTGAGATTGTTGCTCATATTAAAAAGTCTCAACTTTGCATGAGCATAGAATTTGATCCAAGATGATTTTGGCATGGTGGTCTTTAACAAAGTTGTTCACCTTGATGTGCTCTTGGATGAGGTGCAAAGAATTGGGAAGTTTAGTTTGAAACATTTGAATTGCAAGGGTTCAAAGTAGGGATCAGACTATAAATGGCAGATTTGACCATTATCATATGTGATCCCAATTTGAGTTTGAATTTGATTTGTTTTGTGTTTATTTGATTCCAAAAGTTGTAATAAGTGTTTAGTAACATAATACAACTAATGGTGAAGACCAAAATGGTCTAGGGTCAAGATTTGCAAAAATGGCATAAACCATATGTGAGGGTTTTAGGGTTTTATTCTTATTTGATTTCTTTCTCTTTTTGATTTATTTGGTTTGTGATCTTCACTTGATCACATTAGGGTTTTAGGGTTTATCACATAAACATAATAAAAATCATCATGGCATATCACTCAAATGCACAAGTCCTATGCATGGCACTATATGCAAATAAAAGTTTTTGTCACTACAAGAAAAGTTCTGATAGACAACGTCTCAAAATCGTCCGCTAAGGGGTATTTTTCGTCGCCTATGGGCCTAACCGGACGATATGGGTTCTGTTGTGGAAACTGCGTCAGGCAAAGTCCTACGACGATTTTTTCGGTCCGTCGCGCTTGGGCGCCCTTCCGCCACGGAAAATCGGACCGTTGCCCAAGTGTTTCCGGGAGCCCGTTGACTGCTGACGTCATGCAAACTGACACGTGGCAGACGCCGTTAACTGGCAGTTAACGTCGTTAACCGGTTGAAACCCCGTGGTAGATGGTAGGCCCACACGAGGCCTGCCACGTCTTAAGCGGGCCGGCCCATTAAGTTTGCGGGCCGGGCCAGCTGACTTAGTTTGACCGGTCAACTATATAGCTGGGCTGGTCCATTAGTTACGTGGGCCGGGCCTAACCTCTAAGGTTGACTGGTCAAAACTTTAATGGGCCGGCCCACTAAGCATGTGGGCCGGGCCGAATGCACTCGTTGACCGGTCAACAGGCAAAAGGGCCGGCCCACAAGACATGTGGGACCCACTTTCCTGCTATCGGGCCGGCCCATTTACAAAGTGGGGTCCACATTAAAGCAACTGGGCCGGCCCAAGAAGTTATTGGGCTGGCCTAATAAGCATGTGGGTCCCACTTTCCTGCTATCGGGCCGGCCCATTTAGTACGTGGGGTCCACATTTGATCAAATGGGCTGGCCCAACAAGCCGATGGTAGGGCCAAAAGCACCGGTGGGTCCCACTTTCCTGTTAAAGGGCCAGCCCATTTAGTATGTGGGGTCCACCATATAGCAAGTGGGCCGGCCCAACAAGATAGTGGGCCGGGCCAAAAACACAGGTGGGTCCCACTTTCCAGTTAAAGGGCTGGCCCATTTAGTATGTGGGGTCCACCATATAGCAAGTGGGCCGGCCCAACAAGATAGTGGGCCGGGCCAAAAACACAGGTGGGTCCCACTTTCCAGTTAAAGGGCTGGCCCATTTAGTATGTGGGGTCCACCATATAGCAAGTGGGCCGGCCCAACAAGATAGTGGGCCGGGCCAAAAACACAGGTGGGTCCCACTTTCCTGTTAAAGGGCCGGCCCATTTAGTATGTGGGGTCCACCATATAGCAAGTGGGCCGGCCCAACACGCTAGTGGGCCGGGCCAAAAACACAAGTGGGTCCCACTTTCCTCTTAAAAGGCCGGCCCGTTTAGTATGTGGGGTCCACCATATAGCAAGTGGGCCGGCCCAACAAGAGAGTGGGCCGGGCCAAAAACCCTGGTGGGTCCCACTTTGGTCTTAAAGGGCCGGCCCATTTAGTATGTGGGGTCCACCACAAAAGCAATTGGGCTGGCCCAACTAGTTAGTGGGCCGGCCCAGCTGTGGGTGGGGTCCACCTTAAAGCAAGTGGGCCGGGCCATTTAGAGTGTGGGGTCCACAGTAAATCAAGTGGGCTGGCCCAATAAGTAAGTGGGCCAGCCCGTTTAGTTGCTGTTTATATGCCGGCGTAATAGGCGCTTTAGGATTTTGCGAGCCGGCACATATGTGATTTCGCTTAATTGGGCTGTTTAAGGGATGGGAATTCGTGATTTAGATACTGAGAATATTTACGCAGCATTGATTTCTGTCGGATAGCCTCACTTACCACAAGCACCAAAGAAAATATGCGCGAAAGAACTATAAAAACTAACTAAATATTACATCAGCTGCAAGGCTTTGAAAAAATATTACAAAACCCAGAGAAATTGAATGGTAATTAAACCTATAATACAATGAAGCGATCCAGCAATCTTTTAAGTTGTCCATGCAGCACCTATATCTGAAACAAAGACATTACAAGTTAAGACAGCAACAATGGAAACGCAAAGACACTGCAATATTCTTTGCCAAAGAATTTGGAACTCATCATTTCGTCGTTATAACAAGATCATTGTAATGCGCACAATAAGCAAACAAAGAGTGCATGCCGCATACCAACAGCCAATATAACAGAGCATGTTAGAATGAAACAGCAGACTTACTACTGTCGAGTCCCATGCAAACCAACATGTTCAGGGAGTACAAAATTGGCATGAACAACATAGTAGCAGGCAATAAATTTTGTAACAACGATCGAGCAAGATGAAGTTATGATGGCTACATCTACGAGCAGGAATGTAAACCAAAAATAGAAGTTACGATGGCAAAAGCTAAAGAGGAGGGAATGTGAACCAACATGTGCCAAGTGCAATTACTTCATTTTGGCCGTGAACTAAATAATACTCCTGAACTTATAGTGAAGGGGATGCAAATCAAGATGTTTCGGGATATAAACTTGTAATGAGCAACACATAGAGGATAGTTAATGCTGGAGCTTAGGATGGACCAGATACAGAATATAGTGGGATCACCTGTGAACTTGTATAAGAGGGAATGCAAACCAATATGTTCAGCTTTCCATATGTGAGCGTCATGCCAAGTCATAGAAACAAGTCAATAATGCAGCTTTTGAAGAACAAGATGGCACGCAAAATTATTATCTAGTAGTATGACAAGTTTATTTGTACTACAGGCTAGATAGCAGAGTGATAGCATGCCAAACTAAGTCCTTACTTTGTTAGCTTACAATGAACTAGATACAAAACAATGGCATCACCTGTAGTACAGGGAATGCAAGCCAACATGTTCATGGAGTAAAAAATTGGCACAAACAACATAGTAGCAGGCCATAATTTTTGTAACAACGACTGAGTAAGATAAAGTTATGATGGCTAGATCTACAGAGTAGGGAATGTAAACCAAATATAGAAGTTACGATGCCAAAAGCAATAGAGCAGGGAATGCGAACCAACATGTGCAATTACTTAAAATTGTCCATGAACTAAATAATAGCAGGATGTTACTATAATACCTATAATTTTGTAACAACGACTGAGCAAGATAGAAGTTATGATGGCTACATCTACAGAGCAGGGAATGCAAACCAAAATGTTCAATCGCTTAAAGTTAGCAATGAAGTAGAAAATAGCAATGTGTTACGGTATTAGCTAGGAATGAACTAAAAGAGCTTTAGACAAACAAGCATCTAAACCCAGAACATGGCGCTAAAACAAGGGACTTACATTAGGAGAAGCACTCTGTGGGAGTCACAGCAGATCTTCCTGGGGTTGATAGATCCGGTGATGAAGTACGCTACATGTGCTACTTGGGGTTGGAGAGACGGCCATTACACTTCATGATTACTCATCTCATCTGCAAAAACGTAACGGCGCGTCGTTAGCACAAACAGGTTCCCCCAAGATTAAACAAGAACTTGCAGGCAAGCAATAGAAAAGCGACAGTAGAAGAGTTTAGATCATGCAAGGCGCCGGTGAAGCAGATCAGGTTCATGCACAGCGGTGTCGGTGAGCTAGATCCGATGCGGTGGACGACGGATCCGGCGAAGCGGCTCCGGTGGGGTGGACGATACCGCAGCTGAAGCGACTGCGGTAGACTGCTGGATGAGTATATGGTTTCGAGGTTCGGCGGGGATGATCCAGTCCGGTTGATGACGGCGTCGATGAAGCGGCTCCGGCAGACAGCCGGATGACGAGGATCGCGAGGCCTCGGGTAGGCCAGGGAAGTCCGGCGGGGATGTTCCGGTGCGGTGGTCGTGGAGGTGGGAGAGAGAGGGACTTGGGAAGTTCCGGTGGGTGGTCTCAGAGGAGAGAGTGAGGGAAATGAATTTTTTTCGGGGAGTTTCGGAGCTAGGGAGGTGGTGATCGAAAAAAATGACGGGTAGACCCCCCACCAACCGACTTATGCATGGACATTGTTGTCATCTTTACGAGGGTAGAATGGGAAGTTAGAGGCGTGTGAAATATTTGTATTTTTCTAAGGGAAGTTTTGCCGCTGGAATGAGATTTCGAATTTGGCTACAGTGCAAGTAATACAAAAATATGAGACCGTACTAGTACGGCCAAGTGTCACATCAAGTCATCATCACGTTGAAAATCGGTTACCACGATCATAATCATGATATATCTTGAAAATCAATTTTGAAAAGCCCTTCTGAAATATTTCGGGATTGGTACTAGGAGATTTTGCAGCTTGACTAAGAATTGATTTTGAATAAGGCTATGGTCTAAGTAATTTTTTTTCTTCGAAAAGGGGATATGACCCCAGCCTCTGCATCGTGGTGATGTACACGGCCTTTATTAATAATCCAGTCGCAACAAAAGTATTTTTTTTTTTGCAAGGAGCAACAAAAGTATGTTGTACAGATGGTCCAAGTAATATACTTGTGATTGTAATATAAGGCCAGGGGTAGACCGGAACCATATCCTCTAACGTAGAGATGACAAGTCAGGTAAGCACAGTGCTTAAGTAGTGCAAAACGTAGAAGAAAAATCAGGAAAATGTAACAAATACTGTACGTATTTACTGTAGCAATCACTGTATATTTTTACTGTATAAAAAATCGTATAAATATTAAAAAAAGATAGTCATAATTTTGATTGTTACTAATTATCGTAAATGCATATGGCTTACATATATTATGGAAGTTAATTTAGATCAAATTAGACTTAATCATGTAGATGTGGAGAAGGAAAATTAGAGAGGTGTAGCTTACCCGACTTGTCTGTTGCACGTTAGAGGATCTACTTCCGGGGTAGACCATGCTACTTAGACTACTCATAGTGGGAGTAACTAAGGAGTATTAACATAGAGCTGGTTGTGGTAACTAGCTATGTTACCATAACACTTTTCAAGATAGAATGAGTCTACATACTAACTAAAACAATCATGCATGATAGTACTACATCTAAGTTACTATGCATTATGAAGGTAGTAACATAGAGTAGTGTCATATGCATGCGGAAATTCAATTTGGCTCCCGGGTGCATATGCTCCCTCTACCAAAAAAATCATATTTTAAAATGTCGAAAAAATTAGCAAAAAAATTTACATGTACATATTCATAATATATGTTCGTTCGTCAAGTTTCACGAAAAACCAATATTTTTTGTGGTCTATGTAAAAAAGAGAAAACTTATCTTGTGAAAAGCATTATTTTTAGTACTGTATTTTATCTTTTTACACACGTCACATGACAAGTCGCAACTTTGTAAGGGCGTAGCACGAGAAGATGTACATGCGAATTTTTTGTTTCATTTTTTTTGAAATTCAAAATATGTGTAAGATGCATTTCAAAATGGAGGGAGCATATGCTCCTATGTTTCAAAACACCACTCCCGCATGCGCATGACACTACTATACGGTCACATCAAGTCATAATCACAACCAAAATCAGTTCCCATGTACTATCTCCTAAAAAAAATTAAATTTAAAAACGCGTAGCGAATATTTTGGATTTTATTGGCGGGAGATTGTAGCGCTTGACAGATATTTTCAATTTAGCTGGCGCTAAAAAAATACTGTACTAGAAAAATTGGTAGCTTACTGTAGTACTGCCTCCTTTCAGGGATACAAGGACAAGGACCCATCAACTAAAATAATGTATGAAAATGGTCACCAATGGGCCAACTAATAGTTATACTTTTCCCATGCAGCGCAATATAAAAAATACTACAAATCAGATTAAACCTTGATTAAATATTGGTGCATCCAATCCATTCAGTTTTCATTTAATCCACATCACCAAGGAAACAACCACCAGGTACATAACAAGTGCAGATAGAAGCACCAACAAAATAGTTCAGCATCACAAACCCTTTCACACAACCAAGGGACACCTTTGACTGTCAGTGTTCACTGTGGTATTCAGCATCTCCCACACTTTCTCAGGATGTTGCCCAGGTGGGCTTGACTTGCTTCTAATCCTGCAGTTATACGGTGGATGACTACTCTTTGTGCAGCCACTATTGCTCGTTCCTCTTTGAGTAGTTCCTCGAGAACATAAAAAGACAATGACTTGGACCTCAACCTGCGCTTGGGCTTTGACTTGGACTTGGACCTCGACAAATTAGTTGTGAACCCAGCATTACGCAGAAATGTGTTGTTGGCTATACCATGACATTGTAGTACCTTGGAAAATGAATTCAGACATTCTTCCTGGGTTTTCCTATACCATCTTTCTTTGGTTTTGCCAGCTCCACTTTCATGTCAGACTGAGGAGTTTTCAGTTGTTACACATGTGTAAGAGAAGAGATTATAATGTGAAGACATGTGTATGAACTACCTCTAATAATCCTACAAACTGGCATGGCTGATTACCGCATATACATTTTAGTAAGAGCATGTTACATCATATTGACATGTCTTCTATTGCTAACACGTAATAGCAGGACTATAAAAATATGCATGGATCCATGTGTAGAATTCGTAATGTGCATGATATTGCTGAGAAGTATATAAGTGAATTGTACTAGCCCTTTCCACCAGTTCGGACATTTGGTTGTGTTGGCTAGTGCATGAAGCTTGACAAATATGACAAGATATTTCTGCATACAATTGAAAACCATAACTGACATTAGTAGAGAATACTTACAATAACACTCTATGCAAAATGTCCAGTCAAACCATTTCTGCTCGTCTGGCACACCTTGAATTGCTCAAGTAGACTCATCTCTCTGTCTGTACTCTTACAGTATGCTTGCCTTGCCTTCTGATATTTTCGCAAGAGAAAATATAAATTAGTTTCACAACCACGTCACATGCCGACATGCGACAATTGAAAGTTTTCAAAAAAAATATAAATAAAACAGAGACATCAATTTACGATGTATATTGTGCATCTATAAATTCTAAATGATTTACTAATTTAAATATAGTTGTACAGATAACATTCCTTACCATACAGTAGAGGTGTCCAATCAAGCTACGAGATCCTGTACGCTGTTGTAAACGTACATTATTACGATCACGCATGTTACTTCGAGCGATGAACTACAAATGAAGACTTGTGAGACACATGCTTAAAAAGGAATCAGTAATGTGATCTTGTCTCACTGTCTTCACAGAACATACCAAATTCTTTTGAGCAGACCAATACTCAACAAGATCACACCATTGATCATCAGTCATCTGTAGTATAGGAGAGGTTGTTGGAATATCGCTAGGAGTCCTCCCAGCAAAGTATCTCATCTTTAGCCTATGGCGCTCCTGGCGCAACGCTGAAGAGAATATGCTCCTGATAACAGTGATTACATTCTTCATGTCATCATCAAACTCAAGACATGTCTGTTTACAACAATGGGAACCGTTCATGTGTTCGATAGCTAGCCAACAGAAAGCTAGAGGGAATGTGAACGAGCAACATGGTATTGTTTACGAAAATGACTTACATGTAACATGTGCAGTAAACCTTCAAAATGGGAAGGGGTGTTTACGTGTTGTTTCCATGATGGAAAGATAGGAATTTGAGTCCTGACAAAAACGTCTGTGATCGATGCTATATTAGATGATTCTTGTGGATCCAGTGGCCTTCTGATACCTGCTATAACTGATGTGATGGGAAATCTTGTTCCCATTCGGGCAATCTTATTTTTAAGTGATTTCAAAGTCGTTGGCCCCCTTCGTTTTCTTGGTCGTGGTGGAACTGCAAATTTAAGCATTACATCAAGCTATCAAGGTATTTATGTAACGGAGCATGTAAGGGAACACGTACCTAATTCGGCCCCACCATCATCTTTAAGGAAGAAGTTGTCTCTGGCAGGACTAAATGTCAGCGGGCGATCGTGATTAGTTAGGTGTTGAGAACCTGCTGTTGAAACTGGGTCTGCTGTGAATTGTTCTTGGGTAACTGGATTGGCAACAGGTGGCTGGGGAACATGTGGTTTGGTATTTGCTCCGTCTACAGCTTTTAGACCAACCGATGTGGGGTTAGGTCGAAGCTTTTTATGTTGGTGTTTCGCATTACAACATTTTTTTGCCTGGTCATCATTTTCAACTAGATTAGAGTGACTCTGAGTCTGGGACCTTGTTTTTACTGTGTTCACTGCATTTGTTTGTGATCTGACATGACCAGCTTGAACCCTTTTTATTTTTAGGTGAGCTGTCAGATATTGATCTTCCCGTTGAACTATGTTCTTCACCTTGTTGGTATTTGAAACGCCCTTACGTGAAGTTCCTAATGCATGCCAGAGATAAACGGTACTTCAATCAACAAAATCATATACATGATTGATACGATTATGGAACATAAGAACAGCAAGCCAAGACATGATGAAACATATGTTATTATTATGTGTTAACTGAGCAGATGATAATGCTATAACTTGGGCTGGGTTGGACAGATACATCACAGTTATTGAAGATGCAACAATAATGCCAATGAAAAGAGCGAGCAATCACCTTGGGGGTGGAGTAGGGTGCTTGACAAGGGCATCCTCTTTACTCAGGTCTCCCTCAGACTCTTGTTCAGTAGGATCAAGTTCTGAATAAGAAAATTGATTGTTATCGATGGAGACAGGAGAGGTGTTTGATTGTTCACTGGTGATGCCTATATTTTCTCTCCGGCCCTCTTTGTACTCTACTACAGTATCTTTAGCATGCATTAGAAAAAAATGCTAACGAGATTTATCATGGAACTTTGAGTAGAGCAGTAGAAGGGCAAATTAGTAGTAGCAAGTAGATGATAGCTCAAAAAGGAATAAAGCGTAGATCAAAAATAAATGATTTCCCTGTGCATGCCAATTGATGATTACAAGATTTATAAACATGCAGTTTAATAATGTCGACTAATCACTCTGCAGGCTTGACTTCTACTACAGTCATACCATAGGCATGTCACCGATGAACAGTGCCGTAACATGCACTTTCAGCCGTTGGATCGAAAATGAGTAGACAAGATCAAGCACTGTAGTGATGTACTGTAGATGACCCTGTAGCAGATGTACTGTATCGATGTAGTGTAGATTTGTCCCTGTAGCGATGCACTGTGGATTGTCCCTGTAGCGTCTACTGTTCATGTTGATCTGGCCCTCCATTTTCAGTCCAACGATCAGAACATGGTCGCATGTCACAACACTGTTCTCAGGTGACATGCCTATTGCATGTCACCTGATCTCTGTCCAGTGTTTTAGTGGGGATTAGTGGGGATAATACTCTAGAGTATTGGGTGACAGCAGAATTCACCCAATACCCACAAAACCCCATCCCCAATCCACTAGGTAGGGGTAGAGTATTGGGGATTGAAAAAATACACTAAATTTTGTGGAAAAGTAGGGACAAGTGGGGATTAAACTCGCTCATACTCTAGCACCAAACATGCATTGGGGATAAGTGGGGATTTAAAGTTTGGAGCGGATTATCCCTGCTAATCCCAGTAAAACTCTAGTACCAAACAAGCCCTAAAACAGATCGCACGAAACTGATGTTCGGAAATGAAATGCATAACGAAAGCGGCTAAACACCAACCTTCGCATGGGGAGTGGACGGCTTTACGCTTTGGTTTCGCGCGGTGGACCGGTTGGGCGCGGGGTCTACCCATTTCACCGTGCGGTAGACCAGGGAGTCGGGAAGCAGATCCGACGCAGCGGCGGAGGTGGACGGCGTCCAGAGCAGGATCCGGCGCGGTGGGCGTCGGCTACGGTGGAGCACAAATGGTGCGGTGTGCGCCTTCGTCGGGGAAGCGGCTCCGGCTTGCTTGACAATGTCTTCTCGGACACTACAGCGGCTGGTCAGGAGGCTGTGGTGGCGAGGTGGGACGGTGGTGCACTGCCGTCGTCGGGCGAGATGCTCCAATTCGGTGGGTGACGCGTGAGAGATGTGGGATTCGGCGCCTGTGCCGGTGGTATGTTTTAATGGCTGGGGTGAGATTGGCCTTGGCCCGAATAAGAGAAGAACCGCTGGGGACGTTTTTGATGAAAGGATATGATGGGAAATTCGAACATTTGAAAATTGGAGGCGGCAACCCGAGCTATTTTCGCCGGTGTTTTGGCGCTTCGTTGAAATGGTTTGGTGGATGCGCGAAAAAAAAAAATGGACGCTGTCCGACCCCATCAAGGTCTCATTTGTAAGCATGGGCGGTACGGCAGCCATCCTACCTTGATTTTTAGTGAATATCCATTCATATATATGTGTTTTTTTCTGAACATTTGAGTACTTAAAACGGACTTTATATGACAAAGTTGCGCCTATTTTAGTGAACACTGCGTGGAGCCGATTTCGAAAACAAAACATGGACTAGGTACCAAAAAACATATATAGACTCGTTCTCCGTATTAAAAAGATTGATGTATCATGGATCTTAGTATATGTAAAATAACCTTGAGCTATTCATTATCATACGCGTAGAATTGAAGACTTCAGATATTTCTTTATATTTGAAAGAAACGCCATGTTTCATCCGACAACATTTATCATCTCATTGAGTTGGCGCTGATTTTATATGTGGTGACGAAAACAACTGAGGCTCCTTTGATTTATAGGATTTAGATCCTACGGGAATTATTCTACACTATTGGTTATATTCATAGGGAACATATCCCATATGAATCTTGTACTACAAATCCTATATGAACAAAACATTAGGTCATCCCTCAGGGAAAAATCCCTTTGGTACAATCAAAGAAACTCATATTCCCATAGGATTCAAATAGACAAGATGTACATACGTTTTTCCTATCCTATGACTTAAAGGACTCCTGAAATGGCTCGACAACAAAGATCATAAATTCCGAGTTGTGCATCGAGCAAAAGATATTGAAAAAATTCATGATCGATCGAATTACAAAATGATTTTCAAAAGAACTAAAGTTTTGCCATTGATCACATAATTGGTATGTATATAGGTTCTACTTATAATAAAATATGTTTTGGTTTATTGGGATTGCGTTAGAATTACATGCATCACAATGTCTCGGGACTATTTCGGTATTTACCTCTTCTTTTAGAGTTTGCCCTATCTAAGATTATTTCCGACATTCGCCAATGTTTGCAAGGAATGGCATGCAGTCGATTCCCACCCTGTTTTGGAAAAAATGAAGAAAAAAAAGTGAACTTGTGGCTATAAAATGATAAGCTTGAATTTTGATATGTTTAAAAAAAAAACTAGCTTCAAAATATGGCCTACCATTTTATATAAAAAACCATGGGTCTTAACGAAAATGCCCAAGGTAAAATGTGCATTACCATTTTGGGGAAAGGTGCAATAAGATTTCATTTTATTGTGGGAAACAAATTGTTGTTGTTTTTTTGCCTTTTCTGAATAGCTAAAAAGGTGTCATCTTTTTTCCATACATTCCATAATGTCATAGAACATAAGCATCCGGTGTCCAGATATAGCAACAATTCAGTATAAGACAATACTAACATAGTTTCCATAAAGTACTGCTAACACATAAGAAAACAAAAGATCTAGATGATGACCCAAGAAACAACATCCTTGTATATAATAACAATCTATTGACCATATGGCGGCTTTTGCATCACCCTATCAAAATCATCTCGCCTTCAAGCACGAGCAGAATGTCGACACGTGCTTCAACATGTTCCAAGATCCTCTTGATGATCTCATGGATATATGCATCAGCCGAATAGGAATCAAAGTTGTCGACCACTAGCTTCGATGAAAAAGAAACATCAGTGTTGAAGGCGTCGATCTTAGGAGTCCCCACATTTCATTACTTGCAAGACCAAGATGATCAAATTCCCTTTACTTCATAAGAATGTCTGGATCGCTGACACGATCGAAATCTTTGCTAGTACCCTCCTTTGGCCGAATTCAAATTTGCATCAGATCTTGGTGCCCATGCCTTTGGTACATGCGGGTAATTTTTTGCCAATATGTCGTGCATTGCACATAGCGTCCTCCGTACAGGGGTACTTCTACATATCTTCTTCCAAATATAATTTAATTTATTTCGGGTTGGATTCAATTTGTTTCAAAATTGTCTCGATATACCATTTGTATTGGTAGGAGATGCAGCTTTGAATTTTAATCATTGTTTCTAGGTGCCACACTTGAGGGGTACAGTCAAGGATTTTATCCAATGTTTCATGTCTTGACAAATCCTTTTTGTAATGGAAGTTGAGACCCTCACCTCTGCATCAAAATGATGCACATGGAATTTTTAGTATGGTATTCAACAAAATATGATAAGATGCAAAAATCAAACCTTGGACAAATATGACACATGCTCACTTGGGTAGAAAGCCAATCAAATCGATACAAATTACATTGCAGAGTCCTTGCATGTTAAACTATATATTGTCAAACACCACATATATATTAAGGGATACATATTAATTTCGATACTACTACTTTTATGATAGAAGATTTGTAACTACAAACATTGTGGGTTGTGGCTGCCCTCCTCAATCTACTCACTTGTCTCATCGGCAACCGTCTCCACCTCTCTACATGCACATATGGGTACAACTTCTTCACACCCGAAGAAGATTACTTGTTTCCTGTCATGCTCCGCCACTTGTAGTAGGTGTGCTCCTTTTTCAGAGATGAATTCTCTTTTAGGATGGAGATGTTCTCCTTTTTCAGAGATGAGTTCTCTTTTAGGATGGAGATGTTCTCCTTCGTTAGAGACCCGTTCTGATTTACCATGGAGAGGTTCTCCTTCGATAGAGATGAGTTCTCCTTTGATAGAGATGAGTGCTCATTCAAGAGTACGGCATACTCATTCCATAGCTTCATAGCACGGTTTACCAGATGTGCGTTCACATCTCGGAGCTTGGACGCATGGTCAATCAACTCGCGCGACTCATCCAGGAGCGACCGCCGGATTACTTGCAGAGACGCTTCATGTTGTCGTCCTTCATTAGATGGTAGATTCACAGAGCGACCCTGTGTGACACATGATATTATACTAATAAAGTGCAAGAGTGTAACTTCAATAGTAAAAATATAGTACTCCGAAAGTTTGCAGGACTTAAACTTCAATACTCATAGTAATCTGTACAAGACTAACTTCAATAGTAATTGTAATATGTATAAATTTCAATTGCAATACTGTAGTAATATGAGTACTCCGGAGCTTGGAGTAATAAAGTTTCAAACTAAGAACGAAACATGAACTAATAAAGTTTGCCCTATGCATCAATCGATGGAGAGGCTGGATCTCAAGTTCGAAAGGGGGAAAAAGACTGCATTGAAGTTTCAAGTTTGCATTGAAGTTCGAAAGTGGTAATGCAGCTAGTATTAGTGCAGTAGAAATCCCTTGTGCCTTGTTTGGTTGACGTGTTTTCACATGGTTCAGTGAGTAATATCTGGGTCTTTCTTAATAAGAACACATTTTATCTGTTTGGCAGAAGAGTATTGGACAGGATCAGAGTCGCGGGGATCCTCAGGAAACACTTTCGCGCACATCGGGTGGACGTGGAACCGCAACACCTCTATGCTCTCGCGTTTCTGGTCGTTCCACATACGTGCTCCGATTGCTGCTTCTCCTTCCAGGCATCCACCCCGTTCTAGCATGGATCAGGCTGAGGGATTGATTCCAATGCAAAATCACAAGTCCTGAGGCCTGCTGGCATGGATTACGTGAATAGAAATTGGACGCTTCACTAATAAGGCCCGAGGAACCCCTCAAAAAAAACTACGAGTAATAATGCCCCAGGACAGGCTATCTCTCAGGTTGTCCTGATCTGCCGCAAATACTCACGCCAAAACATGGTGAATGAAGTATTTTGCATCAAATCCCCACCGAATAATACTCAGTAGGGGGCTAACTAGTTTTAAACCAATGATTAAACTACATTAACCACTGACCTCGAAGCTCTCCTCCTTGGAGAGGACCGACTCCCCGGCGACGGCGAGGTTGTCTTGCAGCTGCAGCAGGAGACCCCATCACGTACGAGCCCACGGAGAGGTCGTTGATCCGCTGCCGCTTGGTGGGCACATCAGACTCAACGGCGAGGCCGCCATGCGCCTGCTGCAGCAGCTGTAGGGGGCGTGCGAGTTGGCGGCGAGGTCCTGTAGTTGCTGCTGGGGGATTACGACGGTGGGCCGCACACCTAACAGGCCCCCTTGTCCACTCGTGGGATTCATCGCCGGAAGATGGGGGTGCAGGGAGGCGCTAATACAGAGGTTGTGGATGGTACAGCCGCCGACGAGCACTGTACAGGTTGGGGCTATAGGATTTTGAAGATGAATGGGGAGAGGCGGCAGGGGCCTATAAATCGAGAGGAGTGAGGTAGCGAGAAGTGAAGTGAATGGGGAGAGGCGGCAGGGGCCTATAAATCGAGAGGGCTATAGGTTGGGACATGATTTTTTCGCAATATTTAAATTTAGATTTAAGCCGCATGTCACCAGGTGACATGCGAAAGGTGCATGTCACCTGATCTCTATCCGTGAAGGACACAGGTCACTCGCAACACTGTCCATGGTGTACTGTAGGGACGCGAAACAGTATTGTTCACTGTTCGTAGTGTTTTTCATTTTTCTGATTTTTTTGAATTTTATGCCCATTTGAATCTTTTGGTCAAATCCTAGGTTTGACAAAGATTTAAACAAGTTTAAAATATATGAAAAGGTAAGCATGGATCCTTCTTAGTCACTCTAAAATGAAGCTTTTGGGATGTTCTTGAAATTTCCATGCTTGACTTCATAAGACAGAGTTTAGGGTTAGGGGTAGATATATACATGATTTGTTTGGTTTGAATATGTCCATACCTTGTTTATCAACTTTAATTCTTACTATATGACATAAGAAAACTATTTGCTTTGGTTTTTCATTTTTCTGATTTTTTTTTGAATTTTGATGCCCATTTGAATCTTGTCAAATCCTAGGTTTGACCAAGATAATCTAAACAAGTTTAAAACATGGAAATGAAAAGGGAAGCATGTATCCTTCTTAGTCACTCTAAAATGAAGTTTTTGGGAGGTTTTTGAAATTTCCATGTCTGAAACCCAAAACCACTTCTCTTCATGCTTTACTTCATAAGACAGAGTTTAGGGGTTAGGGGTAGATACATGGTTTGTCTAGTTTGAAACTTTGAATATGTCTAGACCTTGTTTATCAACTTGAATATGCTTACTATATGACATAAGAAGACTATGTACTTTGGTTTTTCATTTTTCTGATTTTTTTAATTTTCTGCGCATTTGAATCTTGGTAAAATCCTAAATTTGACCAAGATTTAGACAAGTTTAACACGTGAAAACGAATAAGTAAGCCATGATCCTTCTTAGTCACTCTAAAATGAAGCTTTTGGGAGGTTCTTGAAATTTCCATGTTTGAAACCCAAAACCACTTCTCTTCATGATTGACTTCATAAGATCGACAGATTAGTTTAGGGTTAGGGGTAGATATATACATGATTTTTCTGGTTTGAATATTTCTAGACCTTGTTTATCAACTTGAATGCTTACTATATGACATAAGAAAACTATTTGCTTTTGTTTTTCATTTTTCTGATTTTTTTGAATTTTGATGCCCATTTGAATCTTGTCAAATCCTAGGTCTGACCAAGATAATTTAAACAAGTTTAAAACATGAATATGAAAAGGGAAGCATGTATACTTCTTAGTCACTCTAAAATGAAGTTTTTGGGAGGTTTTTGAAAATTCCATGTTTGAAACCCAAAGCCACTTCTCTTCATGCCTGACTTCATAAGATAGAGTTTAGGGGTCAGGGGGTGTAGATACATGTGGTTTGTCTAGTTTGAATATGTCTAGACCTTGTTTAACAACTTTAATGCTAACTATATGACATAAGAAGACTATGTGCTTTGGTTTTTCATTTTTCTGATTTTTTTGAATTTTATGCCCATAAATCTTGGTCAAATCCTAGGTAGAAAAATCGATATACGTATCTATAATTAAATAGGTTAAACTAGGGTTTTGCCCTGTACTACAGATCAAGGTTCAAAAAAATCCAACTACGGGGTTCGAACAACACGATTCTAATCCAAGAATTTTTTCGACCTCATCCAAATGGCCTCAAACTATAGGGTTAGGGGGTATAGATACATGATTTGTCTGGTTTGGATATATCTAGACCCTGTTTATCAACTTGAATGCTTACGATATGACATAAGAAGACTATGTGATTTGGTTTTTCATTTTTCTGATTTTTAGGAATATTGTGCCCACCCATTTGTATCTTCATGAAATCCTAGGTTTGACACAGATAATTTAAACAAGTTTAAAACATGAAAATGAAAAGGGAAGCATGTAACCTTCTCAGTCACTCTAAATTGAAGTTTTTGGGAGGTTTTTGAAATTTCCAAGTTTGAAACCCAAAACCACTTCTCTTCATGCTTGACTTCATAAGCCAAAGTTTAGGGTTAGGGGGTATAAATACATGATTTCTATGGTTTGAATATGTCCAAACCTTGTTTATCAACTGGAATATGCTTACTATGACATAAGAAGACTATGTACTTTGGTTTTTCATTTTTCTAAATTTTTTTAATTTTCTGCGCATTTGAATCATATCTTGGTCAAATCCTAGGTTTGACCAAGATTTAGACAACTTTAACACGTGAAAACGAATAATTAAGCCTGGATCCTTCTTAGTAACTCTAAAATGAAGCTTTTGGGAGGTTCTTGAAATTTCCATGTTTGAAACCCAAAACCACTTCTCTTCATGATTGGCTGAGTTTAATTAGGGTTTTAGGGGTAGATATATACATGATTTTTCTGGTTTGAATATATATGTCTAGACCTTGTTTATCAACATGAATGCTTACGATATGACATAAGAAGACAATGTGATTTGGTTTTTCATTTTTCTGATTTTTTTGAATATTGTGCCCACCCATTTGTATCTTCATGAAATCCTAGGTTTGATCAAGATAATTTAAACAAGTTTAAAACATGAAAATGAAAAGGGAAGCAGCATGTAACCTTCTCAGTTACTTTAAAATGAAGTTTTTGGGAGGTTTTTGAAATTTCCATGTTTGAAACCCAAAACCACTTCTCTTCATGCTTGACTTCATAAGACAAAGTTTAGGGTTAGGGGGTATAGATACATGATTTGTATGGTTTGAATATGTCCAGACCTTGTTTATCAACTTTAATGCGCTTACTATATATATGACATAAGAAGACTATGTACTTTGGTTTTTCATTTTTCTGTTTTTTTATTTTCTGCGCATTTGAATCATATCTTGGTCAAATCCTAGGTTTGACCAAGATTTAGACAAGTTTAACACGTGAAAACGAATAAGTAAGCCTGGATCCTTCTTAGTCACTCTAAAATGAAGCTTTTGGGAGGTTCTTGAAATTTCCATGTTTGAAACCCAAAACCACTTCTCTTCATGATTGGTCGAGTTTAATTTGGGTTTTAGGGGTAGATATATACATGATTTTTCCGGTTTGAATATATATGTCTAGACCTTGTTTATCAACATGAATGCTAGCTTACTATACATATGACATAAGAATGCTATGTGCTTTGGTTTTTCATTCTTTTGATTTTTTTCTGAATTTTTAGGGCCATTTGAATCTTGGTCAAATCCTTGGTTTGACCAAGATTTAAACATGTTTAAAACATGAAAATTAAAAGGGAAGTATGTATCCTTCTTATGTACTCTAAAATGAAGCTTTTGGGATGTTCTTGAAATTTCCATGTTTGAAACCCAAAACGACTTCCCTTCATGCTAGACTTCATAAGATCGACAGGGGGTAGATACATGATTTGTCTGGTTTGGATATATCTAGACCTTGTTTATCAACTTGAATGCTTACGATATGACATAAGAAGACAATGTGATTTGGTTTTTCATTTTTCTGATTTTTTTGAATATTGTGCCCACCCATTTGTATCTTCATGAAATCCTAGGTTTGACCAAGATAATTTAAACAAGTTTAAAACATGAAAATGAAAAAGGAAGCATGTAACCTTCTCAGTCACTCTAAAATGAAGTTTTTGGGAGGTTTTTGAAATTCCCATGTTTGAAACCCAAAACCACTTCTCTTCATGCTTGACTTCATAAGACAAAGTTTAGGGTTAGGGGGTATAGATACATGATTTGTATGGTTTGAATATGTCCAAACCTTGTTTATCAACTTGAATATGCTTACTATATGACATAAGAAGAATAACGTCATGTAAATGAGTTAATTTGGATTTCCTACCCTTGAATCCATAGGAAACTTTGTTCTAATGCACTATAATATTCAACCGAGTTTTTACACCAACAGGTCTGTCACTTACGTGTGGTGCCCACGCGTGAGGTCCCACACTTCAGTGAGCACAAGTCACGTGCAATAGGTACGCAAACTCCCAGCCATCTTCTTTGTCAAGAGAAGACGCATCAGGATGCGTATTGGAAGCCTGTGGGTCCTTCTGGATCCTTCGGTTGTCCCTCTCACAAAAAAAACATCTCTCTCATTCTCGGCCTCGCTCGACTCGCTCGCTCGCTCGCTCGCACCTCCTGCTCACTGACAAACCCCTGCACAAAAGTCAACATCATCACCCGAAAAAGGGAAGACACCATAATGCTCTCCCTTCTTCTCTCCTTCCGAGTGATCCCTCTTCCTCCGAGTTTCACTCGACGGGCAAACACACATGTGCTGCATAGTAATAATAAAAAGGTAGAAAAATCAACCTACGAATCTATAATTAAATAGGTTAAACTAGGGTTTTGCCCAGTACTACAGATCAAGGTTCAAACCTTGTTTATCAACTTGAATATGCTTACTATATGACATAAGATAAGAAGACTATGTACTTTGGTTTTCATTTTTCTGATTTTTTTAATTTTCTGCGCATTTGAATCTTGGTCAAATCCTAGGTTTGACCAAGATTTAGACAAGTTTAACACGTGAAAACGAATAAGTAAGCCTGGATCCTTCTTAGTCACTCTAAAATGAAGCTTTTGGGATGTTCTTGAAATTTCCATGTTTGAAACCCAAAACGACCTCTCTTCACGCTAGACTTCATAAGATCGACTGAGTTTAGGGTTAGGGGGTAGATAAACTTTCGCTTTTTTATATAGACCACACAAAATATCGGTTTCATGAAACTTGACGAACGCTCGTATATTATGGAGATGTACATGTAGAATTTTGTGTCCAAATTTTTCGACATTTTGAAATATGATTTTTTGGCAGAGAGAGCATACGCACCCGGGAGCCGAATTGAATTTCCGCTCTTACACTCTCTCTCCGCTTCTCTCTCCTCGAACTAGACACCAATATATTATTTTAATCCTTGTAGCCAGCTTTTTTTTGCGGGAAACCACTGATGATATTAAAGGACAAAAATTACAGAAAGGCACCCAAACAAGATTGAAATTACAGCGAAGACCCTCTGCAACTCGATGTCACCGGCGTTGTAGCCGGCCAGCTGACTAGGACTTATTGTACTTGCTCTCATACTTCTCCTTAGCATTCTCGGCGGCTGCAGCATGCACGGCAGCAACCACCTGCGCGCCCTCGCCATGGTCGAGCTCCGCCTGCTCTGCCTGGACGACGAGCACCGCCCCCTCGCCTTCACGCATGACGCCCTGAGCCTCTTCTTTTTCATCGCTGTTGACGGCAGGCACAACCTCGTCGACGACGGCCACGACCGTGTCCATCGCGGGCGGCGCCACCATCTCCATCGCAGGCGGCACAACCAACTGATCCACCATGACATGGCCGCCGTCGCCGAAGGATTGGATCCAGGTCTGCATGTCTGCGTCGAGAGCTTCCACCCATGCCCACGACGGAACTTTCTCATGGACATGGAACTCTAAATCGCCATCTCTCTCCCTCCATTGCTTGTGAGTGTTATTTCCGGCGATGGCCCGACGGAACTCCATGTGCTGCAGCTTTTTATCTCCATTTTCCAACGGTCCTTGGGAAGAAGACGAGAAGAGAAATCAATCCGTGCAGTTAGCAACGAGGGGAGAAGACGATGGGATAGAGAGGAAAGAGGAGTTATAGCTGGGTACTCCCTCCGTCCCGATTTACAAGGCCTACGCGTATCCCAATATCGTTAATTTAACTAATATAATATAATATTTATGCTATAAAAATTATACCATTAAATAGTATAACATCTGAGTTTTTCTAATGATATATATTTTGTTGTATATATTTTGTGTTACATTAGTTAAATTTGCGATCTAAAGATACACGTAAGTCATATAGTAAGCATTAAAGTTGATAAACAATGTTTGGACATATTCAAACCAGACAAATCATTCATCTACCCCCTAACCCTAATCTCGGTCGATTTTATGAAAGTCAAGCATGAAGAGAAGTGGTTTTTGGTTTCAAACATGAAAATTTCAAAAACCCTCCCAAGAGTTACATTTTAAAGTGACTTAAGAAGGATAGATGCTTAATTTTTCATATTCGTGTTTTAAACTTGTTTAAATCATGGTCAAACAACCTAGGATTTGACCAAGATTCAAATGGGAAGATTTTTTTAAAAAAAGATCAGAAAAATGAAACCTAGGATTTATGCTTGTTTAAATCTTGGTCAAACCTAGGATTTGACCAAAAGATTCAAATGGGCATAGAAATTCAGAAAAAAAAACAAAAGAATGAAAAAACAAAGGACATAGCATTCTTATGTCATATATATAGTAAGCATTCAAGTTGATAAACAAGGTCTAAACATATTCAAACCATAAAATCATGTATATATCTACCCCTGACCCTAAACTCTGTCTTATGAAGGCAAGCATGCATGAATGAGAGAGAAGTGGTTTTTGGTTTCAAAAAGATCCATGCATGCTTGCCTTTTCATTTT
Source organism: Lolium perenne (assembly GCF_019359855.2). NCBI lineage: Eukaryota > Viridiplantae > Streptophyta > Magnoliopsida > Poales > Poaceae > Lolium > Lolium perenne. The sequence continues at coordinate 341,092 of NW_027248971.1, read as the reverse complement.
CAGGATCCTTCGGTTGTCCCTCTCACAAAAAAAACAAATCTCTCTCATTCTCGGCCTCGCGCGAATCGCTCGCTCACTCGCTCGCACCTCCTGCTCACTGACAAACCCCTGCACAAAAGTCAACATCATCACCCGAAAAAGGGAAGACACCATAATGCTCTCCCCTTCTTCTCTCCTTCCGAGTGATCCCTCTTCCTCCGAGTTTCACTCGACGGGCAAACACACATGTGCTGCATAATAATAATAAAAAGGTAGAAAAATCAACCTACGAATCTATAATTAAATAGGTTAAACTAGGGTTTTGCCCAGTAATACAGATCAAGGTTCAAACCTTGTTTATCAACTTGAATATGCTTACTATATGACATAAGAAGACTATGTACTTTGGTTTTCGTTTTTCTGATTTTTTTAATTTTCTGCGCATTTGAATCTTGGTCAAATCCTAGGTTTGACCAAGATTTAGACAAGTTTAACACGTGAAAATGAATAAGTAAGCCTGGATCCTTCTTAGTCACTCTAAAATGAATCTTTTGGGATGTTCTTGAAATTTCCATGTTTGAAACCCAAAACAACCTCTCTTCATGCTAGACTTCATAAGATCGACTGAGTTTAGGGTTAGGGGGTAGATACATGATTTGTATGGTTTGAATATGTCCAAAGCTTGTTAATTTATCAACTTGAATGCTTACTATATGACATAAGAAAACTATATGCTTTTGTTTTTCATTTTTCTGATTTTGTTTGAATTTTATGCCCATATATTTGAATCTTGGTCAAATCCTAGGTTTGACAAAGATTTAAACAAGTTTAAATTATGAAAATGAAAATGTAAGCATGGATCCTTATTAGTCACTCTAAAATAAATCTTTTGGGAGGTTCTTGAAATTTCCATGTTTGAAACCCAAAACCACTTCTCTTCATGATTGACTTCATAAGACAGAGTTTAGGGTTTTAGGGGTAGATATATACATGATTTTTCTGGTTTGAATATGTCTAGACCTTGTTTATCAACTTGACTGCTTACTATACATATGACATAAGAATGCTATGTGCTTTGTTTTTTCATTCTCTTTTGATTTTTTTCTAAATTTTTAGGCCCATTTGAATCTTGGTCAAATCCTTGGTTTGACCAGGATTTAGACAAGTTTAAAACATGAAAATAAAAAAGGAAGTCTGTATCCTTCTTAGTCACTCTAAAATGGAAGCTTTTGGGATGTTCTTGAAATTTCCATGTTTGAAACCGAAAACGACTTCCCTTCATGCTAGACTTCATAAGATCGATAGGGGGTAGATACATGATTTGTCTGGTTTGGATATATCTAGACCTTGTTTATCAACTTGAATGCTTACGATATGACATAAGAAGACAATGTGATTTGGTTTTTCATTTTTCTGATTTTTTTGAATATTGTGCCCACCCATTTGTATCTTCATGAAATCCTAGGTTTGACCAAGATAATTTAAACAAGTTTAAAACATGAAAATGAAAAGGGAAGCATGTAACCTTCTCAGTCACTTTAAAATGAAGTTTTTGGGAGGTTTTTGAAATTTCCATGTTTGAAACCCAAAACCACTTCTCTTCATGCTTGACTTCATAAGACAAAGTTTAGGGTTAGGGGGTATAGATACATGATTTGTATGGTTTGAATATGATGTACTTTGGTTTTTCATTTTTCTGATTTTTTTAATTTTCTGCGCATTTGAATCATATCTTGGTCAAGTTTAACACGTGAGACCGAATAAGTAAGCCTGGATCCTTCTTAGTCACTCTAAAATGAAGCTTTTGGGAGGTTCTTGAAATTTCCATGTTTGAAACCCAAAACCACTTCTCTTCATGATTGACTGAGTTTAATTTGGGTTTTAGGGGTAGATATATACATGATTTTTCTGGTTTGAATATATATGTCTAAAACTTGTTTATCAACATGAATGCTTACTATACATATGACATAAGAAAGCTATGTGCTTTGGTTTTTCATTCTTTTGATTTTTTTCTGAATTTTTTAGGGCCATTTGAATCTTGGTCAAATCCTTGGTTTGACCAAGATTTAAACAAGTTTAAAACATGAAAATGAAAAGGGAAGTCTGTATCATTCTTATTTACTCTAAAATGAAGCTTTTGGGATGTTCTTGAAATTTCCATGTTTGAAACCCAAAACGACTTCCCTTCATGCTAGACTTCATAAGATCGACAGGGGGTAGATACATGATTTGTCTGGTTTGGATATATTTAGACCTTGTTTATCAACTTGAATGCTTACGATATGACATAAGAAGACTATGTGATTTGGTTTTCCATTTTTCTGATTTTTTTGAATTTTGTGCCCACCCATTTGTATCTT